>NW_027507685.1:259727390-259804890 GCF_037356315.1 Lithobates pipiens | reverse complement strand
CACCACTTTTCAGTTTTTTATTTGCTAAAAAAGTTTAAATTATCCAATAGATTTCGTTCCACTTCACAATTGTGTCCCACTTGTTGGTGATTCTTCACAAAAAAATTACATTTTATATCTTTATGTTTGAAGCCTGAAATGTGGCAAAAGGTTGAAAAGTTCAAGGGGGCCGAATCAGGGGCGGACTGACCATTGGGCTACTCGGGCACTGCCCGAGGGCCCCATGCCACTAGGGGGCCCCATCAGGGTTGCCAGCCTCAGTAAAACCAGGGACAGTATGTAAATCCTGAGATTATAGCTGCCCCACCTCTCCAGTACCTTCTCAGCCAATAGAAACGTGTCTGTGTGTACTGTGTGTGTGATTGTATACTGTGTGTGTGTTTGTGTATACTATATGGCCCTATAATCTCTGATTGCCTGGGGGCCCCATAATCTCCTATTGCCCGGGGGCCCCATGGGTTGTCAGTCCGCCCCTGGGCCGAATACTTTCGCAAGGCACTGTATAAAAGCATATACACAGTATTCTCATTCAATCAGTGACTGTATGCTCCTTTTACTCCAGGGATCTTCTAACCTCCAGTAAAGGAACGGAGTGTCTATTAGAAGCTAAATCTTGGCACATAATATAGTGAGCAGCAATTAATCTCTCACCTATCGCTCCTCTATAGAGAGGGGCAGCTCAATTAGCTGTCGATAAATGTTTCATTACATGTCTAAAGAGGTACAATTCTCAGGCGGAGAACTCCACGACTAATGTAAATGTTTGTGTAGATACTCGGCAATGCTGGCCATGCTGTTACAATGGCAATAAAGGATGACCTTTGTCTTGACCTCCCACAGATCAATACTTTTATCTATCAGAATATGTACTGTACAGCCGCAGTATCAGCAAAATGTTGCATGAAAAGAATCTAGTACAGCTTGGTGTGTGAATGTAGATTAGAATCAAGTGGGAAAGGTTGCCTTCTCTCTCTCCGCCTGCTGGAGGCCAGATCGATCATTTTAGGTCTTCCCTCATTGGGAAGGGAAGGGAGTTTCCAAGCCAAGCCAAAGCCGAACACTTTAGAGGCACTTTTTTTTTTTTTTTTAGCAGTAAACACCAGTGCAGCCCCCCCCCCCCTTATCACTACGCCCGACCCCTAATCCTGAGACCCGATTGGCCAAGACTGAGCACCCATTTTTTTGAGTCCTTCCAAGGTACCTGTTACCCTATTAGGGTTGGGTTTGGCTCCACTATTGAGTCCCCAGACAAGGGATACCACACACAATATTAGAAGGCTTCTCCCGATTGACTGGCCATTTTGGTTTGATACATGAAAGGATTACCTTCAGGCTTGTGAGATGTTAAACTATTTTTGATAATTACAAGTGAAGTCATCTATTTGATTTGTCTACCCTTGGTACTAATTTCATAGTGATTTACCTTATTTCACAATTTTTGGTCCGCTTGGTCACTCCAGAGGTTGGATTCCTCTTCCCCCTCCCCTGTGCAGGGTGTATCTTAGGAGAATTTTATGCCCTCATTATTCTGAAATTGATTTATGGATGGACTGAATCAGCTCCCAATTTGTTGTATGTTTTGTCACCCCCATACCTGGTTTTCAAGGTCATGCAGCACCTATCCAGTATGTCCTGAGGAAGCAATTTATGTTGCGAAACACGTTGACAAGCCAACATGGAAGAGACCATTAAAAAAAGGGGGGATTGGGTAAATTGGGACTTTAAATGAAGCCATGACTGGGTAAAGTCATGTGCCTCCATCCCTGTCATTTGAAAATATGGAGGAGACCATGTTGGTTTGATACATGAAAGGATTACCTTCAGGCTTATGAGATGTTAAACTATTTATGATAATTACAAGTAAAGTCATCTATTTCTTTTGTCTACCCTTGGTACTAATTTCATAGTGATTTACCTTATTTCACTATTTTTGGTCCGCTTGGTCACTCCAGAGGTTGGATTCCTCTTCCCCCTCCCCTGTGCAGGGTGTATCTTAGGAGAATTTTATGCCCTCAATATTCTGAAATTGATTTATGGATGGACTGAATCAGCTCCCAATTTGTTGTATGTTTTGTCACCCCCATACCTGGTTTTCAAGGTCATGCAGCACCTATCCAGTATGTCCTGAGGAAGCAATTTATGTTGCGAAACACGTTGACAAGCCAACATGGAAGAGACCATTAAAAAAAGGGGGGATTGGGTAAATTGGGACTTTAAATGAAGCCATGACTGGGTAAAGTCATGTGCCTCCATCCCTGTCATTTGAAAATATGGAGGAGACCATGTTGGTTTGATACATGAAAGGATTACCTTCAGGCTTATGAGATGTTAAACTATTTATGATAATTACAAGTAAAGTCATCTATTTCTTTTGTCTACCCTTGGTACTAATTTCATAGTGATTTACCTTATTTCACTATTTTTGGTCCGCTTGGTCACTCCAGAGGTTGGATTCCTCTTCCCCCTCCCCTATGCAGGGTGTATCTTAGGAGAATTTTATGCCCTCAATATTCTGAAATTGATCTATGGATGGACTGAATCGTCTCCCGATTTGTTGTATGTTTTGTCACCCCATACCTGGTTTTCAAGGTCATGCAGCACCTATTCAGTATGTCCTGAGGAAGCAATTTATGTTTTGCGAAACACGTTGACAAGCCAACATGGAGGAGACCATTAAACAAAAGGGGGGGATTGGGGAAATTGGGACTTTAAATGAAGCCATGACTGGGTAAAGTCATGTGCCTCCATCCCTGTCATTTGAAAATATGGAGGAGACCATGTTGGTTTGATACATGAAAGGATTACCTTCAGGCTTATGAGATGTTAAACTATTTATGATAATTACAAGTGAAGTCATCTGATTTGTCTACCCTTAAAACTAAGTTCACAGTGATTTACCTTATTTCACTATTGTTGATCTTCTTGGTTACTCTAGAGGTTGGATTCCTCTTCCCCCTTCCCTGTGCAGGGTGTATCTTAGGAGAATTTTATGCCCTCAATACTCTGAAATTGATCTATGGATGGACTGAATCGGCTCCCAATTTGTTGTGCGTTTTGTCACCCCATACCTGATTTTCAAGGTCATGCAGCACCTATTCAGTATGTCCTGAGGAAGGAATTTATGTTGCAAAACACGTTGACAAGCCAACTTGGAGAAGACCATGTTGGTTTGATGCATGAAAGGATTACCTTCAGGCTTGTAAGATGTTAAACTATTTATGATAATTACAAGTAAAGTCATCTATTTTATTTGTCTACCCTTGATACTAAGTTCATGGAGATTTAGCTTATTTCACTATTGTTGGTCTGCTTGGTCACTCCAGAGGTTGGATTCCTCTTCCCCCTCCCCTGTGCAGGGTGTATTTTAGGAGAATTTTATGCCCCCAATATTCTGAAATTGATCTATGGATGGACTGAATCGGCTCCCAGTTTGTTGTGCATGTTGTCACCCCCATACCTGGTATTCAAGGCCACACAGCCCCTACCCAGCATGTCCTGAGGAAGCCATTTATGTTGCGAAACACATTGACAAGCCAACATGGAGGAGACCGTATAAGACCATGTTTACTGAACGCAGCAAAATCATTAATACTTAGATTATGGAGACAGATTACGCGACCAACTTTGATAGAATGGAAGAAAGAAGTGGAAAGGATAATAGAGGCTGAAAGATGGAAACATATAGTTAAAAATAGAGAGAGGAGGAATTTAGGGAAATATTGAGAAAATGGGAACTCTATTCAAAAGAGATTGAATAATGTGACTTCCTGGGGGAGGTGGATGGGACGTGACTTGGTGCCGGGGGGGGGGGGGGACGATGACGGGAAAGGAAGAGAGGAATAATTTATTTATTTATTGGCCTCTTCCCCCTCCCCTGTGCAGGGTGTATCTTAGGAGAATTTTATGCCCTCAATATTCTGAAATTGATCTATGGATGGACTGAATTGGTTCCCAGTTTGTTGTACGTTTTGTCACCCCATACCTGGTTTTCAAGATCACACAGCACCTACCCAGTATGTCCTGATAAAGCCATTTATGTTTCGAAACATGTTGTCAAGCCAACATAGTAGAGACAATGGACCTAATATATTGAAACACATATATCATTTTCATCATGTGAATTATGGACTTATACCTACCTTTGCAAGGATCCATGCCTCCACATTTTGCGCTATTGGGTATCTGTTGACCTTGTCAAGTAAAGGGTGTTCTTTGTTTGTTACTGTATGTTTTTTTTTTTTTATTTGTAATAAAGATATATTTTTTATAATCTACTGCCTCATGTTATGCCTACAAAGTCTGCAATTTTTTTAGAGAGCTTTTACATCCCCAAGGAGAGTAGCAATGCGTCGTGCGAACAGTGGGTGTGGCCAAATTGCTCTTACTGACATCATCGCCCTTTTCCAGTGAAGCCAAACTTGCTCCCAGACACCTGCCTTGTAAGAGTCCAGGGCTTACTATGTATGCACCAATGGCACGTTGACGCAAGAGGAAATCTGTGCCAACTGAACATGCGCCAACCTGCACTCCTCAAGAAGTCTTGATGGAAAAAGGCAGGAAAATGCCCAGGAGGCGCACAGAAAGTGACCTCAACCTCATGGAAAAAGGAAGGAAAATACCCAGGAGGTGCACAGGAAGTGACCTCAACCTCATGGAAAAAGGAAGGAAAATACCCAGGAGGTGCACAGGAAGTGACCTCACCCTCATGGAAAAAGGAGGGAAAATACCCAGGAGGTGCACAGGAAGTGACATCAACCTAATGGAAAAAGGTGGGAAAGTGCCCAGGAGGCGCACAGGAAGTGACCTCAAACTTCCCTATATAAGCCCAGCCCAGACAATGGCAAATTGCTGGATTATCTTCAGTCCCCACCTTGTTCCTGTGAACTTGTTATGACCTGGAAACCTATTTGACTACTCTTGATTGCTGCTTGCCTTTGAGCTCAGATTTGTACCTTGACCATTCTACTTCTTTGCCCCTTTTGTACTCAGCTACCAGATTGTTACCGACCCCGGCTTGGATCTCCAAAATTCTTCTTCTGATTAACTCTTTTATGCTTCGTTGCCCAACTGGACTCGACTTTGGTTCGCATCTTGGACTAAGGCTTGCACGGTGCTCCACGCCCCTGGCACCCCTGCCACTCTCTGTCTCCATCTCCAGAGGACCCAAGGTGAAAGGGAGGCCTCCCCACTACTTCGATCTCACCTCAGGTTCGTGGCCCTCGTGACACGCCTGCACCTCCCAGACAGCAACAGATTTGTGTGCGACTATCACGCTTACTTGGGGAGCCACAGCCCAGTCTGTATAACGTGTCCGGGCTTCAGGCACGACTGAAACTTGGACACATGATTCAAAACCCGGACTGTGACAAGTGACAACCCTAGTCCTGGGTGCTTTACAGGGGCCCCATGATTTCGAAAAGGTGGCCCCTCAGGAAAAGAGCACTGAAGATTGATAGGCCCGGCAGGATCAACAAGTATTTTTTTGTTCACTTATTGAACAGATATAATAAAAAAACTTTAAACTTTTAGAATTAACAGACTAAAAGATATTAAATAAGAGAAGTTCATTGTTAGGGTTTACATGCCCTTTAAGTGGAACTTCAGATTGTAGCCGAGCAGCGGGGTCTCCTGGCTGGAATTGGCAATCCCTTGATTGTCTCTACTTGCAGAACCGAGATGCTGGTTAATGAAAGAATTACATTCCGCTCTTGTTGCGCTTTCAGCTTTCCAGCTGCGAGGAATATTAGGAAGACGAGTAACCAGATACTTCGCCAATTGCCATTGATTAAATAACACAAAGTGAGCAAAGTCAACGCGGGTTAAACATTTTACTTCTCTTAATAAAATAAAAATTAAAAAAATATGAATAAAAAAAAAAAAAAAAAAAAAAAAAGAGAGCTGTCAAAACTTAAACAGGGAGACGCGTCCTCGGCAATCTCGCAGACCTAATTAAAAGGGCTATCAGTTCTCTTACGCATTATTCTAAATGTGAAATGTGACTTGCTTCACGAACCTGCAATTGTAACCTGTAATTATAAATATAAAAATAAAGTTGTGATAAGCCAACTCCAATGTCACATGGTATTACTTGCTCCATTAATTTGCAAAACCTGCTGCGTACAATATTAAAGCAGAGGATATATGACGACGGGCGTTTCTTAGCAACTCCTAACTCCTCTGCGCTCAATTCCTTTTGGTAAAATTAGGTAAAAAAATAAAAAATAAAAAAAATAAAGACTTTAAAAAAAAGAAAAAGAAAATTATTTAAAATGTTTATAGTACCTAATTATCTTATATTATACATAATTACATTATATAAAGTTCAACTTAGTTTAAGAAAAACATTTGGTTTTACATATACATTATATATATATATATATATATACATATATATATATATATACATATATATATATATATATATATATATATATATATTGTAATGTTCGGGGTGATTAAACTCAATTGGTAGATGCGCGTTTTAGTCTACATCAGGCAGGCGGTTTATGGTTAAGGGCCTGGTAGCCCACGTTTATTATAAGAAAACAAAATATTTAGTTCATCCAGTAATCCCACGCAGGGGTTTATATTCATTCAGCACACAAATGAACATACCAAGCCACCTGGCTCTCAATTGTCAACAGTTCCTCTGCTTGCTCCCAACAGATTTGTCAACTCTTTCCAGCCCCCTGGACTCACCGGCTTCCTTAGTCTTCCTGACTCTCAAGGTTGTCAGCCTTTCCCAGTCCCTTACACGGACTACAGTCTCCCACAGGGCAAATCACTCTTCAACCAGCAGCAAGCTGCTCACACTCCCTCATCCTTCCACCAACAGCCCTTCATTTATATGGCCTATGTGCAGCTGGGCACACACCCTGCTCGTTAACATCAAGACCCAGACACAGGGCTGGAGATCCCGTCCCACCCATGACTCTCAAGGATCTCCAGACTACAGAATCCCATCCAAAACTAGCAAAACCTGGAGAAAACTGACATAGCAGTTTTCTCCATTTAAAAGCTACACTCTGTAGTCTTGCAGCCTGCAGATATGCAAACTCTGTGTCTGTGTCTCGTTTTCCTCCAATTTCATATGGACAGAGCCTCGCTCTGTCACAATATATATATATATATATATACATATACATATATATATATATATATATATATACATATACATATATATATATATATATATATATATATATATATATATATATATATATACATACATACATACATACATATATATATATATATATACATACATACATACATATATATATATATATATATATATATATATATACACACACACACACACACACACATATATATATATATATATATATATATATATATACACACACACACACATATATATATATATATATATATATATATATATATATATATATATATATATATATATATATATATATATACACACACACACATATATATATATATATATATATATATATATATATATATATATACACACACACACACATATATATATATATATATATATATATATATACACACACACACACACACACACACACACACACACACACACATATATATATATATATATATACATATACATATATATATACATGTATATATATATATATATATATATATATATATATATATATATACATATATATATATACATACATATATATACATATATATATATATATATATATATATATATATATATATATATATATATATATATATATATATGTGTATATATATGTATGTATATATATTTTATTAATACATACACTATACATACATGCACATGAACTTTAATGACACCCTAGTCTTAGCCCTTGTACACACGATCGGAGATTCCGACGGAATGTGTCCGATTGGACAGTTTTGTCAGATATTCCGACTGTGTGTGGTCTCCATCGGACTGTTGGATTTTGTCCGACGGATTTTGTCCGAAACTGTTGCATACACACGGTAGGACAAAGTTGTCGGACAATGCGATCGTTCAGAACGTGATGACGTTATTTCGTTACGACGGGACTACGTTCAGGCTAGTAGCCAATAGCTTTGGTCTAGGAATTTGATCTGAGCATGCGTGGCACTTTGTCCGATCGGAATTCTCCACACACGATCGGACAAAGTTCGATCGGAGCCTGTTGTCGGAAAATTGTATAGCCCTGCTCTAAGCCCTTGTACACACGGTCGGAGATTCCGACGGAATGTGTCCTATCGGACCGTCTTGTTGGATAATCCGACTGTGTGTGGTCTCCATCCGACTGTTTCCGTCGGAGTATGCGACGGAGCAAATTTTCCAACTTGTTGGTAAAAATTTCCGACAAAATGCTCTGATCGGACATACTCCGATCATGTGTAGAGAATTCCGATCGGACAAAGGGCCACGCATGCTCAGATCAAATTCCTACATCAAAGCTATTGGCTACTAGCCTGAACGTAGTCCCATCGTAATGAAATAACGTCATCACGTTCTGCACGATCGGATTTCCCGACAACTTCGTCTGACCGTGTGTATGCAACAGTTTCGGACAAAATCCGTCGGACAAAATCCTTAGGGCTTAGTCCGTAGGGTTCAATATTGAGTTGGCTCCGCCCTTTGCAGCTATAACAGCTATAACAGCTTCAACTCTTCTGGGAAGGCCGTCCACAAGGTTTAGGAGATGTGTCTATGGGAATATGTGACCAATCCGACCATGTGTACGCTCCATCGGACAATTGTTGTCGGATTTTCCACAGACAAATGTTGGATGGCAGGCTTTAAAAAAAATTTCCACGGACAAATGCGCGTTGTCGGATTTTCCAGGTGTGTGTACACAAGTCAGTCGGACAATAGCCAGAAGCAAGGACGAGCCGGAAGCGGTCGGTCTTGTAAACTGGCGTTTGTAATGGAGAATTGACGTTCGTGACGCAGCAAATTATGAAATCTGGAAATGCAGCGCAACAATTCTCTTCTTCTTTAATGGGATGATATTGAAGCTGCTTTGCTAGTGATACTGATGGAGTTTCAGTATTGCAAACAAATTTTTAAGTCATATCAAGAATAATATTATTATGTTTTTTTTTGGGGTTTTTTTGGGGGTAAGTTACCACAACACCATTATCCCGTAGTTTTTAAGATCAAAGGTACAACTATGTTGGTGTCCCTTGTTAATTGCTTACTCCCAGACTGTCATTTGAAATAAAACATATAGCAAAGTATTTTTCTACACAAATGTTTTATTGTGCATTAAAAAAAAGAAAACATATAAAACTAGACATGCTATCTGCCAATAGAACTTAACCAAAAAGTGCATTCTATGCATCCAAAAATATAGAAAATATACCAAATCAAATCATTATTATTCAGCCAAAAAAATAAAATAAAAGCCTCATGCACTCATGCTCTGCTTCTTAATATAGGAGGTCACCAATGCCAAAAATTGGAGAAAGCAGGGGTCCGTCATCCAGAGATAATTCCAAAAATCATCTGGATTATTCTCCTGGAGCTCCCGCAGCAAAGGCATATGTCATAATTGGTCACCATTAATAAAGCAACCAATTTTTGGTCCAATAAATCCTCCTCCTCCTGCTCCTGGACCGGACTTATAACTCCAAGGCCAACAATAAATAACACGTTATCTCTTCCGATTCCGCACCATGTCTGGTTGACGAATGGCTATTCAGAAACAAACTGAAAAGCATGAAATGAAAAAAAAAAAAAAAACGTGAACTAAAAAGCGCTAAGTGAAAAACAAAAATCCAGGCACACGCCTTTGGACAAAAGTCTAAGGTTTTGCCTGTGGAAAATCCGACTGTGTGGACGAGGCTTAAGGCTGGCCATGCACGGGTCAAATTTTGAAAGAATTTTCTTACCAAAATCTTACCTAAGAATTTTCATTCGAATTTCAGACTATTAGTGGGCTACAGCAACAGCCGAGTTTCGTGAGGCAATCAAATTTGAGTAATCGGGCATGTTGGAAATTTTTTGAAAAACAAACAATTTTCTTATCAATGATGGGAGAATCGTGCGAGAAACGTAATAGAAAAAGGAATGCACATGAGTGCAAGAAAAGAAAATTCCCGGAAAGAAAAGAAGATTCCCAGCCGCGAAAATTATTTTCTGTAGCAAGATGAGGTGAAATTGAAGGCTTGGTTGGTCGACTTTCGAAAATCAATGGTGGCGCCATCGGATCAAAAAACGCACAAAATTTCTGTATAGAAAATCTGACAACAGACCATTGTCCACCGCAAAATGTACTAGCCTGCCATCCAACATTTGTTGGCGAAAAGTTTGACAACTATTGTCTGATGGAGCGTACTAACAGTCGGATTTTAGGCCAACAGTCTGGCATCACACAGTTCCCTGCCGAAAATCCAATCGTGTGTACGAGACTTCAGTCCGTAGGGTTCAATATTGAGTTGGCTCCGCCCTTTGCAGCTATAACAGCTTCACCTCTTCTGGGAAGGCCGTCCACAAGGTTTAGGAGACGTGTCTATGGGGATGTTTGACTGTTCTTCCACAATTTCTGAGGTCAGACACTAATGTTGGATGAGAAGGCCTGGCTCACAGTCTCCGCTCTAATTCATCCCAAAGGTGTTCTATTGGGTTGAGGTCAGGCCAGTCAAGTTCCTTCACCCCAAACTCGCTCATCCATGTCTTTATGGACCTTGCTTTGTGCACTGGTGGGTAGTATTGTTGGAACAGGAAGGGAGCGTCCCCCAAACTGTTCCCACAAAGTTGGGAGCATAAAATTGTCCAAAATGTCTTGGTACGATGACGCCTTAAGAGTTCTCTTCACTGGAACTAAGGGGCCGAACCCAAGCCCGGAAAAACAACCCCCCACATCATAATCTCTGCTTCACACGCAGTATACTAAGTACTGTATATGGTCGGCAAGCGGTTAAGTCACAGTACCATCCTCCATATACAGAAATAGAAGGGAGAATGTAAATGAAACAGTCTGTTTGTGTTTAGTATTTCTTTAAAGTGGTTGTAAACCCATGTGAAAAAAAAAAAAAAGCAACCTGCAAGGCAAAGGCATAATGAGCTAGTATGCATAGCATACTAGCTCATTATGAATAACTTACCTGAGAAGGAAGCCCCGAAGCGGTCCTCCGTCTTCCTGTCCGCCGCTGCCATGGAGTGACTTCTGGGTCTCGCTGCTCCGGCGCTGTGATTCGCCGGAGCAGCGATGATGTCACTCCCACGCATGTGCACAGGAGCCGACACTCGCGGCATGTCGCCGCGATCTGCGGCCTGCCAGTGCGCCTGTGCGTCGCTGTCTTTTTGTAAATATCTCCTAAACTGTATAGGTTTAGGAGATATTTCTTGGACCTACAGGTAAGCCTTAATCTAGACTTACATGTAGGTCAAAGTGGTTTATAAGGGTTTACAACCGCTTTAAGCCCTTGTACACACGGTCGGAGATTCCGACGGAATGTGTCCGATCGGAACGTTTTGTCGGATATTCCGACTGTGTGTGGTCTGCATCGGACTGTTTCCGTCAGGAATATCCGTCTGACCAAATTTTCCAACTTGCCAGAAATATTTTCCGACAAAATGCTCCGATCGGACATACTCCGATCATGTGTAGAGAATTCCGATCGGACAAAGTGCCACGCATGCTCAGATCAAATTCCTACACCAAAGCTATTGGCTACTAGCCTGAACGTAGTCCGGTCGTAACGAAATAACGTCATCGCGTTCTGAACGATCAGATTTTCCGACAACTTCATCCGACCCGTGTGTATGCAACAGTTTCGGACAAAATCCATCGGACAAAATCCGACGGATTTGGTTGTCGGAATCTCTGACCCGTGTGTACAAGGGCTTAGATGGCAGAGTTGCTGAGGTGACTATTAGTGCTGGGGTATGTCCCTCACATCTAACCTATTAGAACTGAGGAAGTAGGGTTGCCACCTCATCCCTTTAAAACCAAAGACCTGATAATTACACAAGTTCTATGGCTAATTAACCACTTTGGACCCAAGCCAATTCTGACATTTCTCTCCTACATGTAAAATTCCAAATCTTTTTGCTAGAAAATTACATAGAACCCCCAAACATTATATATGTTTTTTTAGCAAAGACCCTAGAGAATACAATGGCGGTCATTGCAACTTTTTATATCGCACGGTATTTGCGCAGCAATTTTTCGAACGCGTTTTTTTTCAGAAAAAAAACTGTTTCATGCTTAAAAAAAAAAAGACAGTAAAGTTAGCCCAATTTTTTTTCCTAATGTGAAAGAGGAGGATACGCCGAGTAAATAGATATCCAACATGTCACGCTTCAAAATTGCACACGCTCGTGGAATGGCGCCAAACTTTGGTATTTAAAAATCCCCATAGGCAATGCTTTAAATTTTTTTACTGGTTACATATTTTGGGTTACAGAGGAGGTCTAGGGCTAGAATTATCTAACGTTCGCGGCGATACCTCACATGTGTGGTTTGAACACCGTTTTCATATGTGGGCGGGACTCGCGTATGCGTTCGCTTCTGTGTGCGAGCTCACGGGGACAGGGGGCGCTTTAAATTTTTTTTTTTTTTTTTATTGTTAATTTTATTTTTATTTTTTTAGTTTTACACTTAAAAAAAAAAAAAATGATGACTTTTATTCCTATTACAAGGAATGTAAACATCCCTTGTGATAGAAATATGGCAGGATCGGACCTATTTACAGTGAAATATGGGTTCAATAAGACCCCACATCTCACCTCTAGGCTGGTAATAATAATAAAAATAAAAAATAAACGATCATGGCTTCCTAGCCAGATCGGCGCCGTTAATTTGAATACCGAGGCCGGGCGTGGCGTCATAACATCGCGCCCGGCCTCCGAACGATCATAGAGACTCCGGGGACAATCTAGTCCGCCGGAAATCTCTATGAATACTTGCTGGGGCCGGCGGATCCTGTGACCGACTCACCGATGGAAACGGTGAGTTGGTAGAAGCACCGGAGGGCGGCGGGAGGGGGGGGGCGTCCCCTCCCGCCGCCCGTAAGAACGATCAAGCGGCGGAACAGCCTCCATGATCATTCTTATGGTGCAGGAAATCGTCGGCTGAAAACGGCAATATCTGAATGATGTCTGTGGCCTCAGGCATCATTTAGATATAACCACCGGACCCCATGACGTCAATAGACGTAGTGTGGGAACCAAGTGGTTAAGGTGGTAATTAAACTCCATTAGGGCCATATCTGCATTCAATTAGCCTCAGAACCTGTGTAATCCACTAATCCCTATTGTTTAGAGGTGGCAACCCTAGGAGGACACCACTTGGATTAGTGGTGAAACATCTCCAGAACAAGTCCCATTGAATATGACTAACTACTTGTAGATACGCAGTGCAATGACCTGGATACATTTAGCACCTCCAGAAAGCAGATTCAATGAAAAGAAGGAGAATTGTTACATTAGTAACATTTATAGCCTGTTTGGAGTTCAGTCCTTCAGTTTTTATTGTAACTCTTTTGTGTGCTGTAGAGATGAATTGTGACATTATTACCATTATTTTGTTTTACATATCCAATCTCTAGCTACATGTTCCAAGCCTTGCCCTCGTCCATGAGCCGCTGTCACAGATAATCAAAGTTTAGTGAGATTATCTCCCCTCCCCCCCCCCACCACCACTTACACATCATACATTGGCCGCAGAGCTATATGGCCTGATAGCCAGGTCTGAAGTCTAAATACATTCAACTGTAACAATAACGATTGCGTATTCCACCATTCCAATGACGGATGAGTCGAGTCCTTATCATCGCATCCAGATGCCACATTACCACATCCCGACACCTTTTCCGAAGCTCCTCTTTGGTAATTAGAGGTGACAATGAATTTAGATCCCGTTCCAAAATAAGCACACATATTACGGTGACATGTGTGGCTTTTAAGCCTTTTATCAAAAACACATTTGTATTCTTAAAAAATATGTTTTCTTTGTATCGGTGCCAACAGAAAAAAAAAAAAGAGTGAGAGAGAGAAGAGACGAGGCATATTAGAGTCCTAAAAAGAAATAGAATTCGGAGTTTAGCAACTGCGGTAAGCTATCCAATGCCAAAATGGGGTCAGAGCCAACACGCCATGCAAGGCTACGAGTAACGATAAGCAAATTGGTTCTTAAAGAGGGATTCCGCCCAAAAAAAAATATTAAAAGCCAGCAGCTATAAATACTGCAGCTGCTGACTTTTAATAAATGGACACTCACCTGTCCCGGGTTCCAGCGATGCCGGCAGCCGAGGCCGATCGACCGCTCGGGCCTCGGCTGCTGCCGCCGCCATTCGAGGTGAGGGAATCAGGAAGTAAAGCGAATCGGCTTCACTTCCCAGTTCCCTACTGCGCATGCGCGAGCTGCGCCACGCAATAGGAAATCTCCGCGCTGTCACTGGGACCCGTGTGTGTCCCAGCAGACAGCGCGGCAGGGCAGGAAATGGCGTAGACTCCCATGGGAGTCTATGCCCGGAAGTGGGTGTAAATACCTGTCTTAACAGGTATCTCCACCCCCCTCCCCCCTGAAAGGTGTCAATTGTGACACCGGAGGGGGGGGGGGGGTTCCGATCAGCGGAGGTTCCACTTTAGGGTGGAATCCCGCTTTAAATCAGGGAAATTACAAAGTTTTCATCCATCTAAACATATGAATGTAGCTTTGTCTAGACTACAGAGAGGCATGTTATTCATGGAACACAATTACCCAAATTTCAGAATTTTTATGTTCTCTACAAATCAAACGGACATACAAGCAGACATATACGATATATTACCAAAAGTAACGGGACGCCTGCCTTTACACACACATGAACTTTAATGACATCCCAGTCTTATGCCGCGTACACACGACCGGACTTTTCGACATCAAAGGTCCGGCGGAATGATTCCGGCGGACCATTCGATCGTGTGTGTGGGCTGCAGCGGACTTTTGATTTGCAAAAATCCGACAGACTTCAGAAATGGAACACGTTTCAAATTTTTGGGCCGTAACTCCGCCGGACCCAGTTCCTACCGAGAAATCCGCTCGTGTGTATGCTGGTCCGACGGACAAAAAAAAACGACGCGAGGGCAGCTATTGGCTACTGGCTATGAACTTCCTTATTCTAGTCCGGTCGTACGTCATCACGTTCGTATCCGCTGGACTTTTGTGTGATTAAAGCCGCGTACACACGGGCGGACTGTATGGCCTACTTAGTCCGTCATACAATCCGACGGACAGTCCATCATACTTTCGAATGAACGGACTTGACCACACACGGATGCACAAACAGTCCGTCGAAAGCTTGCGCGATGACGTGTACAGCACGTACGACGGGACTAGAAATAGGAAGTCCAATACACAGCAAAGCACCCTTCCGCCGTGTAAATCCTTTCTGAGCATGCGCCATACTTAGTCCGTCGAACTAGCCTACTGACGAGCGGATTGTCCGCTGAAACCAAAGTACGACGGACAATATTACGGAAATTCCGAAATACTTAGTCCGCCTGACTGCACGCTGAAAAAGTCCGCTGAAGCCCACACACGAGCGGACTGTCCGCTGAAATGTGTTTCGACGGACTAAGTTGGCCAGACAGTCCGCCCGTGTGTACGCGGCTTTAGGCTTGTGCAATTTGTTTCGTAGCAAATCGAAATTCGGCCGAATTTTTGCATCTTTCGGACATTCGGATGCATCCGAATGTCCGAATAAAACAAAAACACGAATAACAACGAATATGAAAGAAATATAACAAATTAATTTGAATTAATTTGACATGATTCAGTAATTCTTTAAAGCGGGAGTCCACCTGGAGTTCCGCGTTTTTTTTTTTTTTTTTTAAAAGCCAGCAGCTACAAATACTGCAGCTGCTGACTTTTAAAATAAGGACACTTACCCGCCCAGCGCACCCGCGATGTCGGCACCCGAAGCCGATCTCTCGATCGTCTCTCGGGTGCTGCCGCCGCCATCTTGGGTATGGGAATCAGGAAGTGGAGCCTTTCGGCTTCATTTCCCGGTTCCCTACTGTGCATGCGCGAGTCGCGCTTGCGCAATAAGGATGGACCCGCTACCTCTGGGATCTGTGTGTTTCCCAGCAGGCAGCGGGGGGACTTTCGGAAAGGGGCGTAATCTACGCCCCTTTCCGCAGAGAGCTATCCCGGAAGTGGGTGCAGATACCTGTACTGTACAGGTATCTGCACCACCTTCCCCCCTGAAAGGTGCCAATTGTGGCGCCGGAGGGGGGGGAGGGTTCCGATGAGCGGAAGGTCCACTTTAGGGTGGACCTCCGCTTTAAAGATCTAATGAAACAAAGGTCAGCTCAAAGTAAATCTTATAGTCCAATCAGCTAATTAATTTTGTGCCGGAGGATGGATTACTGGCAAAGTGCATTCCTGAGAACTGAGTGAGAAGGGTGTTGTGTTGTATTTGAGCCGAGGAGAAGAGACGTTGTCATTGTGTGTGTTAAAAGATTCTATAAACAAACGACTTTCCAAACTACGAATCATTATCACGAATGTCTATACATACATAAATTGCGAATTTCAACGAATACGAACGAATGAATTCCACACTCTACGAATAATAACCAATTATCCAAAAACGTATTAACGTAATATAACTAATATAACAGAACGAAATGATGTATTTTATGAATGACAACGAACCGAAACTAAACGAAATTTTCCGTTGTGCACAAGTCTAGTGTGATTGTGTGTGGCCAAGTCCGTTCATTCGGAAAGTCCATCAGAACTCTGTCAGAACTCCGTCAGAACTCCGCCGAAAGTCTGTCGGACCTAGTCCCTCGAAAAGTCCGGTCGTGTGTACGCGCCATTAGTCCGTTGGGTTCAATATTGAGTTGGCTCCGCCCTTTGCAGCTATAACAGCTTCAACTCTCCTGGGAAGGCCGTCCACAAGGTTTAGGAGATGTGTCTATGGGAATGTTTGACCATTCTTCCAGAAGAGCATTTGTGAGGTCAGGCACTAATTTGGACGAGAAGGCCTGGCTTGCAGTCTCCGCTCAAATTCACTCCAAAGGTGTTCTGTCACTTATATCATATCTCCGTAATATCTACTGCCTATATGTGTCTCAATGAGGAACTGCCTCTGCCATGGCCTACACCAGTGCCCAGCCCCAAATGCTATTTCTAAATCCTGGTCAGCCAACTGCCCCTGCCAATGAGACTCCTGTTCATGACAGTTTGACTGTAGCTGCCTGTTTGGAAGGATTAGAGGGCTGCAGCTTGGGAGTCATCAGTAGCAAAAGACTATGACCCCTTGTTGGGTGCTCTAGTGAATAGCTGGTGGCTCCTTAGACACTGTGCCTTAGCCCTTCTAAAGGATTCTCACCATTGTTTCATGAGCAGGCCCTCTGAGTCTTCATCCTTCTTTGTCACCGGTATTATGCCTCAATTGTATGCCTCTCCATGCCTTTACAAGGTGTATCTTCTGAGGCTTACACCACCACCTAACCCCAGATGCTACTATCAAGTCTTAATCAGCCACTCTGTGTCTTTTCCGTGGCTTACGCCACCACTTAGCCCTGTATTCTATTACCAAGTCCTGGTCAGGAAACTGCCCCTGTCAAACAGACACCAATTTGTGACAGTTTCACAAAATCTGTAGCTGCCTGTTTGGATTCAGAGGGAGAGGGCCATATCCTGAGACCCATCAGGAACAAATCTCATTACTCCAGTTGGGTGCTCTGGTGAATATCAGGAGGAACTCTGTCTCCTCCATAGCCTACACCACTGCCTAGCCCCAGCTGCTACTAACAAGTCCTGGTCAGCCCCTGCCGAACAGACTCCCGTTCATTACTGTTTGACTGTAGTCGCCTGTTCAGTAGAGTTAGAGGGCCGCAACCTTGGACCCATCAGATTTAAAATGTATTACACCTGTGGGGTGATCTGGTGAATACCAAATGGATCCTTAGAGCCTGTGCCTTAGCCCTTCTAAGGGCTCTCACCACTGTTGAATGAGTGAGCTCTCTGAGTCCTGATGCTTCTGTGTCACTGGTATCCTGCCTACCTAGTATCTACTGCCTTTCCATGTCTCCATAAGGTACTGTCCGTCTCCTCCATGTCCTACACCACCACCTAGACCCATCTGCTACTACCAAGTCCTGGTCAACAAAGCCCTGGTGGGAATGGACTTTGACTTCAACTTATACCGCATCGCCTTTGTTGAAGCCCTTTTTTCGCCCCCTCGGTAGTATAAGTCACCGTTTGATGCTCTGGTTAGTATATTGCCGATACGTACCCGCCAAGAATAAATGACATGTTTTCAAGATGCGCATGTGGCCATATGGCATATGGATCTATCTATCTATCTATCTATCTATCTATCTATCTATCTATCTATCTATCTATCTATCTATCTATCTATCTATCTATCTATCTATCTATCTATCCTGTGTGTCTCCTCCATGGCCTACACCACCACCTAGACTCATCTGCTACTACCAAGTCCTGGTCAACTAAGCCCTGGTGGGAATGGACTTTGACTTCAACTTATACCGCATCGCCTTTGTTGAAGGCCCTTTTTCCTTTTTATTCTTATATACATTTTCTATCTATCTATCTATCTATCTATCTATCTATCTATCTATCTATCTATCTATCTATCTATCTATCTATCTATCTATTTATCTATCTATCTATCTATCAGTACTGTGTGTCTCCTCCATGGCCTACACCACCACCTAGACTCATCTGCTACTACCAAAGTCCTGGCCAACTAAGCCCTGGTGGGAATGGACTTTGACTTCAACTTATACCGCATCGCCTTTGTTGAAGGCCCTTTTTTCGCCCCCCTCAGTAGTATAAGTCACCATTTGATGCTCTGGTTAGTATATTGCCGATACGCACCCGCCAAGAATAAATAACATGTTTTCAAGATGCGCATGTGGCCATATGGCACATGGATCTATCTATCTATCTATCTATCTATCTATCTATCTATCTATCTATCTATCTATCTATCTATCTATCTATCTATCTATCTATCTATCTATCTATCTGTACTGTGTGTCTCCTCCATGACCTACACCACCACCTAGACCCATCTGCTACTACCAAGTCCTGGTCAACTAAGCCCTGGTGGGAATGGACTTTGACTTCAAACTTATACCGCATCGCCTTTGTTGAAGGCCCTTTTTTCGCCCCCTCGGTAGTAGAAGTCACCGTTTGATGCTAAGGTTAGTATATTGCCGCTACGTACCCGCCAAGAATAAATAACATGTTTTCAAGATGCGCATGTGGCCATATGGCACATGTATAAAAACCAACACAGTAGCTCAAACTTTCCCAGAGTTCGTGGAGATACGTCTCTACCTGAACCCGCCTGTCTATAAAACACGACATAAGTCGATCATTATCCGGGAATGAGAAGTGCCTCTTATCCCGCTACGAAAGTGCTCATGTACTATTTGTTTATCGCCACGTGCGGGCTTGTTAATTGGTTAGTTACTTGCTTAAGTAAGCAAATAATAGAAGTGAGAAGTTTCCCATTACTCGGAAAACTAAGAGAAGTGGCATTAAGTGTACTATCAATTTCAGCCTAATCGTCCTTCCCCGTGGCTCGGGCGCACAGTCAATCTGGAACTTCGCAGACGACTAGCAGACGCCAAAAATCACAGCGGATCCCGAGCAGATAACTTCACCGACGGCCCCCGAAAATAGCACATTGTCAACTCCAATTTTATCTACAGATAATGTGTATTTTTCTTTTTACATTTTCACATTGTTGAAAATTATCCCCGTGGGAGCCGGGCTCTCTTGTCTTGATTTGTACGAGCGGAACTTTGAGCTGTTGCCATGGAAACACAGTTGTGTGTTCAGCTGGTAGCACGCCTAATCTTATTAGGACGAAGAGAATTCCACAGATTTTAGGATATCACGCTATTTTATGTGTGTTTCGTCCAAGAAGAACAATGAACAAAATAGCACCCGAGAAATAGAGCGGGCGCGGGCGAAAAATGTTGGAAAGAAAAATATAATATACAGCCGGCCTGAAAAGATTTTTTTTCAAATCTGTTGAGGCGAAAGCGAAAATGGGTTGGTAGACTGAATTTGACAAAACAAAATATACAAAAATAATATCCGATTATTATTATTATTATTATTGTTATTATTATTGTAATAAATGATATAATAACAAAAAATGTATTAATAAAAAAATAATAATAATAATAAAATATATATATATATATATATATATTAATAATATTAATAAATACATATATATACATATATTTATTTATTTATACACTGCATATACAGTATATTTTATTCTTACATCTTACATGTTTTATCTATCTAGAAGAAGAAGAAAAATAATAATAATATCATGTAAAATACTACTACTGCTATTACTACTACTAATAATAATAATTATAATACTAATATCATGTAAAATACTTTTACCGCTACTACTACTACTACTACTACTACTACTACCGTACTACTTTTACTACTACTAATAATAACAATATGAATATTATTCATATGAATATTCATATTATATATATTAATAATAGTATTCATATTATTCATATTATTATTAACTTTACTAGTAATTAAAAATAATAATAATAATAATAATGGTGTAAAATACTACCACCACTACTTCTACTACTACCACCACCACTACTACCACCAACCTCTAAAACTACTACTACTAATAATAATAATAATATCATGAAAAATACTACTACTATTACTACTGTTGCTAATAATAATAATAATAATACTAATACCATGTAAAATACTTCTGCTACTACTAATCATATTATTATTATTACTACTACTACTACTACTACTACTAATAATAATATAAAATAATCCCACCACTACTACTACCACCACCACCAATCACTAATACTACTACTAAAATAATAATAATAATAATAATAATAATAATAATAACAATAATGTAAAATACTACTACTACAGATACATCTACCACCACCACCACTACTACTAATATTAATAATATAATGTAAAATACTAGTAATAATAATAATAATAATATGTAAATAACCACAACTACTATTACTACTACTACTACTACTACTAATAATAATAATAATATCATGTAAAATACAAATACTACTACTAATACTACTACTACTAATAATAATAATAATAATAATAATGATAATAATAATAATAATAATAATAATAATAATAATAATAATAATAATAAAATGTAAAATAATAATAACAAGCAGAAGAATATAAAATTAATATACAATAAACAAGTAAAAATGTGAAAAGCACAACAAAGGTTACCGGCCATTAGGGCTTATTCATATGCGCAGCAGGCGCTGCTGCCTCTGTGTGGTGGATTGCTCTTCAGATGGCATTTAACAGGCAGAAAGAAGGTGATATGCGACCTTCTCATAGCCTGATTTGCCCCTGTAAAATGCACACCACCCTACCGCAATCGCATGTACTATACGCGGCTGTGGCGAGGCCCCCGTGGACTTGCATATGCCTCGCGGCCTTGACAAAAGTTGAACAGCGTGTAACATTCATCAGGCAAATACCACCACTGAACACAAGCCATGGGCGCCGATGTGGGCAATGCATGTGCCCACAGGACCATGCCCTGTTCGGGTGGGCGGTTGGGGGGGGGGGGGCAGAAGGACCGCGGCTCAACCGCCTGTTTTTTTTTCCTGCCCCCCTAGCCGCACGTTTTTAGCGAACCCTTACAGATAAATCTCAGTCCAGGCGAGTGGAAGGAATCCGATCTATAAGGGGATGCAGGTCTTCTCAGCTGACGCATTTAAGCAATTCTACATATAAAAGTTTCCTTTACCGCTAACTACAGGAGATGGAAGAGAAGTTTACCTTTCCCTGATTTATCCATAAATGACACGACCCGCTAAGTGACATCAATTCCACTAACTACCTACTGATTGTGATAACAAAGGAATTCATCAGAAAGACGGCAAACCGATCGCACGCAGGACGCCGATCCTCTGCGCATTTTATTAAATTAGCGGGTTACAAAGATCTCATTCTACGGCATGGCGTGGTTTACCAATTACCGCCTGTCCTTTTAAAGTGACTGATCTGTTGCCGCAGAGTTGCTTATTTAAAATATTCTTCAGATTTTATTAAATTAGCGGCTTCTTTTTATTTCCTGCTGTGAAATGCGCACGGAACTGAACTCTTATGATATATAAATTATTGGAAGACAAAGAAGACTACAACCAGGTAATGCAAGATGGCTTCATCTCTGCTTTCCACCTGCAGGAGAGACGCGTTTCACCCCCCCTGGTGCCTCATCGAGTAAACCTACTAGGGGGGTGAAACGCATCTGCAGGTGGAAAATTGGTTAAGCTTTAAGTTGGCGTTCTGTGTGCGATTAGTTACGATTTTTCTGTAGCATATGCAGTTCAGCACCAGAGCATTTTTTTTTCTTTGTCGCATACATGCAAAAATCCTACATTTTTGCCAATAAAATTGCATAAAAATTCCATAAACAAAAAAAATAAAATTGCATTAAAATTCCATAAAAATTCCATAAAATTCTATAAACATAAAATAAAATTCCATAAAAATTCCATTAAATTCCATAAACATAAAATAAAATTGCATTAAAGTTCCATAAACAAAATAAAATTGCATAAAAAATCCATAAAAATTCCATAAACATAAAATAAAATTCCATAAACTGTGTGCAATCAGTTTTTTTCTGTAGCATATGCAGTTCGGCACCAAAGCATTTTTTTTTCTTTGTCGCATACATGCAAAAATCCTACATTTTTGCCAATAAAATTGCATAAAAATTCCATAAAATTCCATAAACAAAAAAAAATAAAATTGCATTAAAATTCCATAAAAATTCCATAAAATTCTATAAACATAAAATAAAATTCCATAAAAATTCCATTAAATTCCATAAACATAAAATAAAATTGCATAAAAGTTCCATAAAATTCCATAAACAAAATAAAATTGCATAAAAAATCCATAAAAATCCATAAAAAATCCATAAAATTCCATAAACATAAAATAAAATTCCATAAACTGTGTGCAATCGGTTGCTATTTTTCTGTAGCATATGCAATTCGGCACCAGAGCAATTTTTTTTTCTTTGTCACATACATGTAAAAATCCTAAATTTTTGCCAATAAAATTGCATAAAAATTCCATAAAGTTCCATAAACAAAAAAAATAAAATTGCATTAAAATGCCATAAAAATTCCATAAAATTCTATAAACATAAAATAAAATTCCATAAAAATTCCATTAAACTCCATAAACATAAAATAAAATTGCATAAAAGTTCCATAAAATTCCATAAACAAAATAAAATTGCATAAAAAATCCATAAAAATTCCATAAAATTCCATAAACATAAAATAAAATTCCATAAACTGTGTGCAATTGGTTGCTATTCTGTAGCATATGCAATTCGGCACCAGAGCAATTTTTTTTTCTTTGTCACATACATGTAAAAATCCTAAATTTTTGCCAATTAAATTGCATAATATATATATATATAATATATATATATATATATATATATATTCATATATATATATATATATATATATATATATATATATTCTTATATATATATATATTCATATATATATATATATATATATATATATATATATATATATATATATATATATTCATGCCAATTATGCCAATTAAATTGCATAATATATATATATATATATATATATATATATATATATATATATATATATATATTCATATATATATATATATATTCATATATATATATATATATATATATATATATATATATATATATATTCATGCCAATTATGCCAATTAAATTGCATAATATATATATATATATATATATATATATATATATATATATATATATATATATATATATATATATATATATATTCATATATATATATATATATATTCATATATATATATATATATATATATATATATATATATATATATATATATATATATATACACATATATATACACACAGAGAGAGAGAGAGATTTTTTTATGTGGATATTATAGCAAAAAGTTAAAAATATTGTTATTTTTTTTCAAGGAAAGGAAAGCTCTATTTTTGTGGGGAAAAAAAAAGGATACAAATTTTGTTTGGGTACAGGGTCGCATGACTGCGCAATTGTCAGTTAAAGCCATGCAGTGCCAAATAAAAAGTGATCTGGTCAGAAAGGGGGTAAAATCTTCCGGGGCTGAAGTGGTTAAATAAAAGTAGACTAATGATTCCAAATAAAAAAAAATAAAAATAAGTATCACCTACAGATACTCAATACTTTAATAATCTAATGTATGTCTATTCCTATTAGCTTTGTTATTTTCATAATTTACAAATCATGAGAGGCCAGATCCCTGCGATTGGACTGCACATTTCATATTAAGAAATAAAATAAAGCTACTAATTTAATTAAAATGTGCAAAATATTTCAAATTAGCAACTCTGTAGTGACCAACCAGTCATTTTAAAAGGATACAAGGTACTCAGAGAAGTACAAGAAAAAAGAAAGTGGGCTGCGCTGAAATTTTTTTTTGTGAGATATTCAATCAGTGAAGAAATGCTAAAAAAATTGAAAAAAATTGATAATCTCCCCAATATTGCAAAGGAAAATGTGCAAAAACTATTCATATGTATATATAATTAATTAATAAATTAATTAATAATCTCCCCAATATTACAAAGGAAAAATGTGCAAAAAAAACCCCAAAAACAATTCATATATATATATATATATATATATATATATATATATATATATATATATATTATGCTAAATAACTTATCTAAACAGATATAGCTAAAAACGTGTTGATAATAAAAAACAGTGAGTAAAAAAAAAAAAAAAAAATTATCAATCAACTTAAATCGTAATCAATCCATAATGACTGTACTAAAAAGTCCATGAAAAAGTCCCAATGAAAGATAATGGTAAGAACTCCCACGGTGAAGAAACAGTGAAGTAAATCCAAAAAATTGCGTCAATTGTGAACGTCTCCACCACAGTACACGCTGCCGCTTACCAGATGCTAATGGTTCTTTATTATAGAGAACCGCAAAGCACAGATGGCTAATTCCCCCAGCCTAGGTTCTTGAATGGATGGGATAAGGCGATCAACCTCCCCCCAGTTCAGACCCAGCAGAGATCCAGAGCGTCAGCAAATATATAAGAAATAGAACTCGCAATAGTGTAAAACCATAGCGTTTAATATTAAATAAAAAACAGATTGCGCACTTACATCAAACCAGTATATAGGCAGCTTGTATCAATCGAGCCGGCCGGCCTCGATGAACGCCCGATACTTCCGGGACAACTAACATGTAGCGGTGACGTCAGTGCGTCGCTCCTCCCCCCTACGCGTTTCGTCACTAACAGGACGTCGTCAGGGTACGACGTGACGATGATCTTTCCTTGGGACTTTTTCATGGACTTTTTAGTACAGTCATTATGGATTAATTACGATTTAAGTTGATTGATTTTTTTTTTTTTATTATGAATACGTTTTTAGCTATATCTGTTTAGATAAGTTATTTAGCATAATATATATGAATTGTTTTTTTTCTTTGCACATTTTTCCTTTGTAATATTGGGGAGATTATTAATCAATTTCTTAATTAATTATATATACATTATATATACATATGAATTGTTTTTGCACATTTTCCTTTGCAATATTTTTTTTTATCATTTCTTCACTGATTGAATATCTCACAAATTTTTTTTTTAGCGCAGCCCACTTTCTTTTTTCTTTTCTCTGAATGTAGTATAACATTTGGGTATTGCGGCTTGTTTTGTTTTTGTTTTGATTAGGCAAGCGCGTTTTTTTTTTTTTTTCTTTTTCCAAATCAGAGAAGTACGTCACGCCACAAAATGAGCTCTTTGTAACAAACTCATTATTTAAGCATTATTATACAAGAAACAAATTATAGAAAAAAAAAAAAAATTATACTTTGTATCAACAGTTAAACTATAAAAAAAAATAAAAAAAAAATAAATAACTCAAATTAAAGCTGAATAAGCGCATTTATTGTTCTGTAGATAGCATAGAAAATTAAGAACATTTTTTTTTTCCTAAATGAACCATAATGATATATGCTAAATTACATAAAAGTCATCCAGTTATACAGTATATTGAGTGTTGTTTTTTTTTTTTTTTTTTTAAGTCGTTTTGTCTGTAGATTGCATCGAAAAATAAGAATTTTTTTTTTTTCCCTGAAATAACCATAATGATATATGCTTGCTAAATTACATAAACGTCATCTCGTTATACAGTATATTGATCGTGATAAGAAGAGAATTTATCACCTACAGATATATCCGGATTCTCTGCTATACTTTAATTTATGTCTATTCCTAATAGCTTTGCTTTTCATAATTTACAAATCATAAGAGTTCAGGTTGCTGCGAGTGGACCGCACATTTCATAGCACAAAATAAAATGAAGCCGCTAATTTAATAAATTGTGCAAAATATTTCAAATTAGCAATTCTGCAGCAACCAATCACTCGCTTTAAAGGTTACAAGGTAGTCAGAGAAGTACGTCATGCCACAAAATGAGCTCTTTCTAACAAACTCATTATTTAAGCATTATTATATAAGAAATAAATTATAGAATAATATTTAAAATTTATATTGACAGTAAAACTATTTAAAAAAAAAAATAATAATAACTCAAAAGCTGAATAAGTGCATTTTTTTTAAGTCGTTTTGTCTGTAGATTGCATAGAACAATCAGAACATTTTTCCTGAATTAACCATAATGATGTATGCTAAATCACAGAAAATTCATCTAGTTATACAGTATATTGATTGTGATAAGAAGAGAATTTATCACTTACAGACAGTGGCGTTGCTAGGGGGGTGGCTTTTGGGGCTATAGCCCTGAATCTGGGGCCCATAGCCCCGAGTCCCTGCAGGGGTCCCCAAGGGGTGGGGAGGATCTCTGGGGGACCCTGATGAAAAGGGGAAGTCTCTCTGGGGACCCTGATTTAAGGGGGAGGCTCTTCGGGGACCCTAATGTAAGGGAGCTCTCTGGGAACCCTGATGTAAGTGGGGAGGCTCTCTGGGGACCCTGATGTAAGGAGTGGGCTCTCTGGGGACCCTGATGTAAGTGGGAGGGGGGCTCTCTGGGGACCCTGATGAAAAGGGGAATGCTCTCTGGGGACCCTGATTTAAGGGGGAGGCTCTCTGGGGACCCTAATGTAAGGGGGCTCTCTGGGAACCCTGATGTAAGTGGGGAGGCTCTCTGGGGACCCTGATGTAAGGAGGAGGCTCTCTGAGGACCTTGATGTAAGAGGGGCTCTCTGGGGACCTTGATGTAAAGGGGGCTCTCTGGGAACCCTTATGTAAGTGGGGAGGCTCTCTGGGGACCCTTATGTAATTGGGGAGGCTCTCTGGGGACTCTGATGTAAGGAGAAAGCTCTCTGGGAAGCCTAATTTAAGAGGGCGGCTCTCTGGGAACCCTTATGTAAGTGGGGGGCTCTCTGGGGACCCTGATGAAAGGGGGGGCTCTCTGGGGACCCTGATGCAAGGGGAGGCTCTCTGGGGACTCTGATGTAAGCATGAAGCTCTCTGGGGACCTTGATGTATGGGGGCTCTCTGGGGACCCTGATGTAAAGGGGGCTCTCTGGGAACCCTGATGTAAGTGGGGAGGCTCTCTGGGGACCCTGATGTAAGTGGGGAGGCTCTCTGGGGACCCTGATGTAAGTGGGGAGGCTCTCTGGGGACTGTGATGTAAGGAGGAGGCTCTCTGGGGACCCTGAAATAAGGGGGAGGCTCTCTGGGAACCCCGATTTAAGAGGGAGGCTCTCTGGGAACCCTAATGTAAGTGGGGGCTCTCTGGGGACCCTAATGTAAGTGGGGGGCTCTCTGGGCACCCTGATGCAAGGAGGAGGCTATCTGGGGACCCTGATGAAAGGGGGAGGCTCTCTGGGGACTCTGATGTAAGCATGAGGCTCTCTGGGGACCTTGATGTATGGGGGCTCTCTGGGGACCCTGATGTAAAGGGGGCTCTCTGGCAACCCTGATGTAGGTGGGGAGGCTCTCTGGGGACCCTGATGTAAGTGGGGAGGCTCTCTGGGGACTCTGATGTAAGGAGGAGGCTCTCTGGGGACCCTGAATTAAGGGGGAGGCTCTCTGGGAACCCTGATTTAAGAGGGAGGCTCTCTGGGAGCCCCAATGTAAGTGGGGGGCTCTCTGCGGACTCTGATCTAAGGGGGGGTTCTCTAGAGCCCCTGATGTAATTGGGGGGCTCTCTGGGGATAGATACACACAAACACGTATATTACTATATATACATGTGTATGCCCGCCCAAGCGTATAACTTTCTTTACTACACGGTGATGGGCTCTAGCC
Organism: Lithobates pipiens; assembly: GCF_037356315.1. Lineage (NCBI taxonomy): Eukaryota > Metazoa > Chordata > Amphibia > Anura > Ranidae > Lithobates > Lithobates pipiens. The sequence goes on along the minus strand of NW_027507685.1, from coordinate 259,776,557 downwards.
CCAGATCTTTTGTAGACCTAGCAACGCCCCTGCTTACAGATATTCCGTATTCTCTGCTATAAGAAAATTCACGTCTATTCTTATTAGCTTTGCTTTTCGTAATTTACAAATCTTAAGAGTTCAGTTTCCTGCGAGTGGGCCGCTTGCTATTCTTTCTTTATTATTTTTTTTTTCCACAATTAACCAGAACGTTAAATGTCAAATTAAATAAAAGTCAACTGGTTGAACAGTGCATCGATTGTGATAAGATCATTTTTTTCACCTACAGATACTTCATATTCACTTTAAAGGACACGAGGCAACTACTGTATGTCACGTCACAAGGCGAACCGCGTCATGCCATAGAATGAGCTCTTAGTTTCCCATATTATAATTTCAGTCTCATTATACAAGAGACAAAATTATATAATGAAATGTATACTTTTTATTTACAATGACACTATTCTCATTATAAATAAATATGATAAATAAAAACTATGATCAAAGCTGAATAAGTAAATATTTAGGGTTTTGGTCTCCACCCCCCCCCCCCCTCCAAAAAAATTAACCATAATGATATACATTAAATTAAATAAAAGTCGACTAGTTATACAGTGTAATTTTTGAGATAAGAAGATAATTTCTCACCTACTGATACTTAATATTCACTTTAAAAGACACGAGGTAACTACTGTATGTCAAGCCACAAGGCGAAACGCGTCATGCCATAGAATGAGCTCTTTGTACCAAAATCATAATTTCAGTGTCATTATACAAGAGACAAATTATAGAATAAAATGTATACTTTTTATTTACAATGACACTATTATAAATAAATAAAAAACTATGATCAATGCTGAATAAGTATATTTTTAAGGTTTTCTTCCCCCCCCCCCCCCAAAAATTAACCATAATGATATATGTTAAATTAAATGAAAGTCGACTAGCTATACAGCGTAATGATTGTGATAAGAAGAGAATTTCTCACCTTAAAGGACACAAAGTAACTACTGTATGTTGTGCCACAAGGCGAACCGCGTCATGCCATAGAATGAGCTCTTAGTACCAAATATCATAATTTCAGTGTCATTATACAAGAGACAAATTATAGAAGACAGATGCATGCTTTTTTTTTTTTTTTTTTTTTTGTGAAACTAATGTAAATAAATAAAATAAATAAAAACTATGATCAAACCTGAATAAGTAATTTTTTTAGGGTTTTCTTTTTATTGTTTACTTTTTCCCCCCCAGAATGAACCATAATGATATATGTCAAATTAAATAAAAATAAAATAAAAAATAATAAATAAAAAAATAAGTTGACAAGTTATACAATGTAATGATTGTGATAAGAAGAGAATTTCTAACCAACAGATACTTTATATTCACTTTAAAGGACACAAGGTAACTACTATACAGTATGTCATGTCACAAGGCGAAACGCGTCATACCATAGAATGAGCTCTTAGCACCAAATATCATAATTTCAGTGTCATTATACGAGAGAAAAAATATAGAAGAAAGATGAATGCTTTTTATCTACAGTGACACTATTGTCAATAAATAAATAAATAAAAACTATGATCAAAGCTGAATAAGTACATTTTTAGGGTTTTTTTTTTTTTTTACCCGCCCCCCCCCCAGAATGAACCATAATTGTATATGTTAAATTAAATAAAAGTTGACTAGTTATACAGTGTAATAATTGTGATAAGAAGAGAATTTCTCACCTAAAGATACCTTACTTTAAAGGATACAAGGTAACTACTATATGTTGTGCCACAAGGCGAACCGCGTCATGCCATAGTATGAACCATAATTATATATGTTAAATTAAATAAAAGTTGACTAGTTATACAGTGTAATAATTGTGATAAGAAGAGAATTTCTCACCTAAAGATACTTCACTTTAAAAGGATACAAGGTAACTACTACATGTTGTGCCACAAGGTGAAACGCATCATGACAAAGAAAGAGCTCTTTGTACCGAAATCATAATTTCAGTGTCATTATACAAGAGACAAATTGTAGAATAAAACATATACTTTTTATTTACAATGACACTATTATAAATAAATAAATATATAAATAAATAAATACCTACATACATAAATAAAAACTATGGCTCAATGCCGAATAAGTACATTTTTTAGGGTTTTCTTTTTTTCCCCAAATTAACCATAATGATATATACGTTAAATTAAATAAAAGTCGACTAGTTATACAGCGTAATGATTGTGATAAGAAGAGAATTTCTCACCTACAGATACTTCACTTTAAAGGATACAAGGTAACTACTATATGTTGTGCCACAAGGCGAAACGCGTCATGCCAAAGAAAGAGCTCTTTGTACCGAAATCATAATTTTAGTATCAATTATACAAGAGTCAGAAACCATGAATCAGACTGAGACAGAAGTACAGTTAAATTACACTTGTTTAATAATAATAAAAAAAATAAAAAAAAAAAAGGAAAGGGAGTAAACATAGTCAAAACATAGCCAGAGTTCAGGAACCGACACGGATAGTCAGACAAGCCAAAACGTCAGGGAACCAGAGAACAGCGTAGTAGAACAGCAAGCAGGATCTGGAGCCAGAAGGAATGTCAGCCAAGCAAGTCTTTAACAGGAACACAGGAGAGCGTCTCTAGAGATGTGACCAAGGCGTAGGCAGAGATCATCTAGGCTGGACGGCTTAAGCAAGACCGGGAAGGACCGGGAAGAAGGATATCATTAACAGGTGAGTCACTGTGGACAGGTAGGAGCTGGCGATAAGCCAACAGCTGAGCCAGCTCAGAGAAGGAAGGGCTGGGCCCAGCCCTGATAGTACACCCTCCACAATGACCCCTCCCCCTCGGAGGACCACCAGGCTTGAGGAAAAACATCTATGGAAATCACGGAGGAGGACAGGGTCATGTACGTCCGTCATGCCCCTCCGGACCGTACCCTTTCCAATGCACCAGGTACTGTATGCGCACACGGAACCTACAGGTGTCAACAATGGATTGTACTTCATACTCCTCATGGTTCTCAACCTGAACAGGGTGAGGACGTGGCATTGAGGTGGTAAAGCGGTTGCAGACCAAAAGTTTTAATAAGGAGACATGAAATACATTTGAAATACGCATATTAGAAGGAAGGTCTAATGCGTAAGCCACTGGGTTAATCCTGCGAAGAATATGGAAAGGCCCAAAAAACCGAGGTGCGAAATTCAGAGAGGAAACACAAAGTCGGAGGTTGCGAGATGATAGCCAGACGCTGTCCCCAACCTGGTAGGAAGGCGCTGGCAGGCGTCTGCGGTCAGCATGGAGTCAATACCTATCCTTAGCATGACGCAAAGCCTCCTGGACTTGTGCCCAAGTGGAACGAAGACCACAGAGATGCTCCTCTAAGGCAAGAATACTCTGCGGAACAAAAGAGTCAGGCAACATGGAAGGTTGGAAACCATGGTTTGCCATAAACGGGGACCATCGGGAAGCAGAATTCAAGGCACTATTGTGAGCAAACTCTGCCCATGGTAAGAGGTCTGACCAGTTGTTATGATGGTCAGAACTATAGCAACATAGGAATTGCTCCAAAGACTGATTGGCTCGTTCTGCGGACCTATTATGCCTCATACACATGGTCGTATATTCTGACGGAAAATGTTCGATGGGAGCCTTTTGTCGGAAATTTCGACCACGTGTAGGCTCTATCAGACAGTTTCCATCTAAATTTCCATCGCACAAAATTTGAGATCTGGCTCTCACATTTTCTGACAACAAAATCCATTTTGCGCAAATTCCGATCGTGCCTACACAATTCCGACGCACAAAGTGCCAAACATGCTCGGAATCAAGCAGAAGAGCAGCACTGGCTATTGAACTTCATTTTTCTCGGCTCATCATACGTTGTACGTCACCGCGTTCTTGAGGTTCGGACTTTCCGACCAACTTTGTGTGACCGTGTGTATGCAAGACAAGTTTGAGCCAACATCCATCGGGAAAAAAAAAATGGATTTTGTTGTCTGAATGTCTGATCGTGTGTACGAGGCATTAGACTGCGGGTGATATGCAGAGGAGAAAGCAAGCTGAATTCCCAAATGTGCACAAAAGGATCACCAGAACCGGGACACAAACGGACTACCCCTGTCCGAGACAATCACCTTGGGTAGCCCATGTAAGTGAAAGATCTCCAGAGCAAAAATGGAAGCCAATTCCTTAGAATTGGGCAACTTCTTAAGGCCGCGTACACACGGGCAGATTGTCCGCCCAACTAAGTTCGTCGGACACTCTGACAGACAGTCCGTCCAACTTTTGAATGAACGGACTTGACCACACACGATGAACGAACAGTCCGCTGAAAACTTGCGCGATGACGTGTACAGCACATACGACGGGACTAGAAATTCGACGTCCAATACACTGCAATGCAACCTTCCCCGTGTAAATCCTTTCTGAGCATGCGCCGTACTTAGTCCGTCCAACTTGCCTACTCACGAGCGGACTGTCCGCTGAAACCAAGTTTGTACGGACAAAATTACGGAAATTCCGTAAGACTTTGTTCGTCAGACAGTCCGCTGAAAAAGTCCGCTGAAGCCCACACACGAGCGGATTGTCCGCTGAAACACGGTTCAGCAGACTAAGTTGGGCGGACAGTCCTCTCGTGTGTACGCGGCCTTATTGGAATACAAATGAGACATTTTCGAGAACCGGTCAACCACCATAAGGATAACTGTGCTGCCCTGGGAGTTGGGTAACTCCACAATGAAATCCATAGACTGAAGGGTCCAGGGCCTCACTCCATTGGGTATGGGTTGTAGGAGACCCACTGGAAGGTGTCTCAGGTAGCTATGAAGGCAGTTATATCAGCACGTAGATTAGGCCACCAGAATTGTCGGGAAATGGCCCAAAAGAGTTGAATCTTCCCAGTGGGTGTCCAGCAGCCTTGGGAGCAGGGCCGGCGCTACCACTAGGCGGACTAGGCAACCGCCTGGAGCACACTGCCGCCTAGGGCGCCCGGCCGGGGGTATACCGGGATGATGCCCGCACCTGCAGGCATCATCCCGGTACCTTTTTGTTCAGCGGGCGATTGGCTATCCAGCCATAACAACCGATGCGGCTAAAAGCCGCTCGGCTGTTATGCCGGAGGAGCGGGAGGGGACGTCCCCCCCTCCCACCGCCTCACGCCGCTGTTACCGGTGCTCCCGCTCGATCGGGAGCACCGATTCCTATTGCGGCGCCTCCGGCCGCTGGGGAGGAACTGGAACGAAGCCGTAATCGGCTTCGTTCCAGTCTCCTCCTAGTAAACACGGAAGCGACGTCATGACGTCACTTCCCGTTTACTCGGCTGCCAATGGCGCCGGATTTAAAAAAATATCCGGTATTCAGAATCGCCGTTTTCGGCGATCTGAATACATTGAAGTGTAAAGGAGGGGTGGGGGGTCTTTTAGACCTCCGATCCCTCCATAAAGAGTACCTGTCACCACCTATTACTGTCACAAGGGATGTTTACATTCCTTGTGACAGCAATAAAAGTGATCAAATTTTTTTTTTTTAATTTAAACAATTTAGTCATTTTAAAATAAATAAAAAAATTTTTTTTTTTTTTAAAGCGCCCGCTGTCCCCGCGAGCTCGCAAAGCAAAGAAAACGCATACGGAAGTCACGCCCGCGTATGTAAACGGTGTTCAAATCACACATGTGAGGTATCGCCGCGATCATCAGAGCGAGAGCAATAATTCTAGCACTAGACCTCCTCTGTAACGCTAACCTGGTAACCGTAAAAAATGTTTAAACCGTCGCCTATTGAGATTTTTAGGTACCGTACTTTGTCGTCAATCCACAAGTGCGTGCAATTATAAAGTGTGACATGTTTGGTATCTATTTACTCGGCATAACATTATCTTTCACATTATGCAAAAAAAATGGGATAATTTTACTGTTTTGTTTTTTTTTAATTCATGAAAGCGTCCCTTTTCCTAAAAAGTTGCATTTAAAACACCGCTGCGCAAATACCGTGTGACATAAAATATTGCAACAATCGCCGTTTCATTCGCTGGTGAGGCAGAATTGTTGAGCGCTGGTGAAGCGGTATTCTGGGGGTGGAGTCAGGGGCGGGGCCAATGGGGGGGGCGGCAAAATGAGGTTTCGCCTAGGGTGCCAAAAATCCTTGCACCAGCCCTGCTTGGGAGAATGGTAAGTCTGGAGCACAGCAATACGGAGACTCTCTGGGACAAAGCAGCGGTCACAAGGTTTCTCAGGAGGAGCATGGACCTGAGCGGCAAGAATTTTGTCACCCAAAGGAGAAGTGAGACTGGTGCGAACCGTAGCCAGAATACGATTAGGAGGAATCACAGGAACCGGAAACGACTCCGACTTGGAAGTGGAGGAAAATTGTCATGACAAAGCGTCAGCCCTTACATTCTTAGTACCGGATAACAATGAGACAATGTAATTGCAACTTGACAAGAAAAGAGCCCAATCGCACCCTTGTGGGAGAGAGTCGCTTAGCCTCAGAAAAGAATGTGAGATTCTTATGGTCAGTAAGAATGAGAACCGGCACAGTGGTACCTTCAAGGAGATGTCTCCATTCTTTCCGTGCTAAAATGATCGCCAACAGCTCTCTGACACCAATCTCGTAATTGCACTTCGCTGGTGACAATTTCTTGGAAAAGTAGCCACAAGGTTGCATAGCGCTCTCAAAGGTAGGACGTTGAGACAGAAGGGGGCGCCAACTCCAGTCTCAGAAGCATCAACCTCAAGGATAAAAGGCAACGTAGGATCAGGATTGTGCCAACACAGGAGCAGAAACAAAGGCAGCCTTGAGAGTCTCAAAGGCCTTAATGGACTCCGGAGACCAACTCTCTGGGCTCCCGTCCTTTCCGGTCATAAACTTCTGATAATAGTTGGCAAAGCCAAGAAAACGCTGCAGAGGACATAAACCCGCTTACAGATACTCCACAGTCACCGCAATGACAGAATTTATGTCTATCGCTGGTAGCTTTTTTTTTTTTTCACCCGTAATGTGAAAATCATAAGAGTAGACCACACATTTTCATAGCGCAAAATAAAATTGGGCCATTCATTTAATAAAATGTGCAAAATATTTCAAATGGGCAACTTTGTAACAACCAGTCGCTTTAAAGGACACAAGATAACAAGAAAAGCACGTCATGCGATGGAGGAACCTTTTGCTGCAGAGAAATGGATTTGCTGGGAAAATCCGTATTTTTCATTTTTTTTTTTTTTTTTGCAACGAGAGAACTTGATGCAGATTGGGAAAATGATCCTGCCAGGTTACACTAATGCCTTTCCTGGAGCGGGGCCAAGTCCAAGGAGACTGGTGGTCTCCGCACAGATGGAAGCTTTGGGTGGTCCAGGACATAAAAGGATAAGGTGAATATTCTTTAGTTCAGGTCTCCAGTTGGAGTTATGAGGAGAAAAGAACTTTTTTTTTTTTACTTACAGCATATGAAAATATATATATATTTTTTTACTTACATTATATAAATAGATTTTTTTTTTTTTTACTTATAGTATATGAATTTTTTTTTTGTTGTTTTTTTTTTACTTGGAGTATATGAAAATATATATTTATTTACTTATATTATGAAAATATATATATTTTTTACTTACAGTATATGAAAAAAAAAATATATATATATTACTTACAGTTTATGAAAATAACAAAATATCACACATGGTATTTCATACATTTTCTTCAGATGGTAAAACTCAGCAGCAAAAGCAAACAATATTTACTGGTGAAACAAATATTTGTTGACTCTCTACTTGTTATGGTCCTCTTGCCTGCATTTATAAAAAAAAATTAAAGTAAAAAAAAAATCTATATTATATTATATTTTATATATATATATATATATATATATATATATATATATATTTATATATATATACACATACATATATTAAATAATAATAAAAAAATATATATATATATATATATATATATATATATATATATATATATATATACAGTGCCTTGCGAAAGTATTCAGCCCCCTTGAACTTTTCAACCTTTTGCCACATTTCAGGCTTCAAACATAAAGATATAAAATTTTTATTTTTTGTGAAGAATCACCAACAACTGATTGGACCGTCACTGACAGCTGCCTTCTGGATCCAGAGAGCTTTGTATTCACACCCAACCTGGAGCCAAAACCCAAGATAATCTTATTTACAGATCTACAGTGCCTTGCAAAAGTATTCGGCCCCCTTGAACTTTTCAGGCTTCAAACATAAAGATATAAAATTGTTATTTTTTGTGAAGAATCACCAACAAGTGGGACACAATTGTGAAGTGGAACGAAATCTGTTGGAAATTTTAAACCTTTTTAGCAAATAAAAAACTGAAAAGTGGTGCGTGCAAAATTATTCGGCCCCTTTACTTTCAGTGCAGCAAACTCACTCCAGAAGTTCAGCGAGGATCTCTGAATGATCCAATGTTGTCCTAAATGACTGATGGTGATAAATAGAATCCACCTGTGTGTAATCAAGTCTCTGTATAAATGCACCTGCTCTGTGATAGTCTCAGGGTTCTGTTGAAAGCGCAGAGAGCATCATGAAGACCAAGGAACACACCAGGCAGGTCCGTAATACTGTTGTGGAGAAGTTTAAAGCCGGATTTGGATACAAAAAGATTTCCCAAGCTTTAAACATCCCAAGGAGCACTGTGCAAGCCATCATTTTGAAATGGAAGGAGTATCAGACCACTGCAAATCTACCAAGACCTGGCCGTCCCTCTAAACTTTCAGCTCAGACAAGGAGAAGACTGATCAGAGATGCAGCCAAGAGGCCCATGATCACTCTGGATGAACTGCAGAGAACTACAGCTGAGGTGGGAGAGTCTGTCCATAGGACAACAATCAGTCGTACACTGCACAAATCTGCCCTTTATGGAAGAGTGGCAAGAAGAAAGACATTTCTCAAAGATATCCATAAAAAGTCTCGTCTAAAGTTTGCCACAAGCCACCTGGGAGACACACCAAACATGTGGAGAAGGTGCTCTGGTCACATGAAACCAAAATCCAACTTTTTGCCCACAATGCAAAACGATATGTTTGGCGTAAAAGCAACACAGCTCATCACCCTCAACACACCATCCCCACTGTCACACATGGTGGTGGCAGCATCATGGTTTGGGCCTGCTTTTCTTCAGCAGGGACAGGGAAGATGGTTAAAATTGAGGGGAAGATGGATGCAGCCAAATACAGGACCATTCTGGATGAAAACCTGTTGGAGTCTGCAAAAGACCTGAAACTGGGACGGAGATTTATCTTCCAACAAGACAATGATCCCAAACATACAGCAAAATCTACAAAGGAATGGTTCACAAATAAACGTATCCAGGTGTTAGAATGGCCAAGTCAAAGTCCAGACCTGAATCCAATCGAGAATCTGTGGAAAGAGCTGAAAACTGCTGTTCACAAACGCTCTCCATCCAACCTCACTGAGCTCCAGCTGTTTTGCAAGGAAGAATGGGCAAGAATTTCAGTCTCTCGATGTGCAAAACTGATAGAGACACCCCAAGCGACTTGCAGCTGTAATCGCAGCAAAAGGTGGCTCTACAAAGTATTAACACAAGGGGGGCCAATCATTTTCCACGCACCACTTTTCATTTTTTTATTAGTTAAAAAAGTTTCAAAAATCCAATAGATTTCGTTCCACTTCACAATTGTGTCCCACTTGTTGGTGATTCTTCACAAAAAAATAAAAATTTTATATCTTTATGTTTGAAGCCTGAAATGTGGCAAAAGGTTGAAAAGTTCAAGGGGGCCGAATACTTTCACAAGGCACTATATATATATATATATATATATATATATATATATATATATATATATATATATATATATATATATATATATATATATACATATATATATATACATATATTAGATAAATAAATTAATAATAATAATATATATATATATATTCTGTAAGTAAAAAAAAAATATTTTATATGCTGTAAGTAAAAAAAAAAAAAAAGTTCTTTATATATATTTATTTATTTTTTAACCCCTTCAATACCGGGCACTTTCACCCACTCCAATTTTCAGCGCTGTCACACTTTGAATGAGAATTGCGCGGTCATGCAACACTGTGCCATATGACATGTATATCCTTTTTTTCCCACACAAATAGAACTTTCTTTTGGTGGTATTTAATCACCACTGGGGTTTTATTTTTTGCTTAAAAAAACAAAAGTTACTGAAAATTAAAAAAAAAAATATGTTTTATTTCTTTATTTCTGTCAGAAAAGTTTGTAAATGAATAATTTTTCTCCTTCATTTATGGGCACTAATGAGGCGGCAGTGAAGAGCACTGGTTAGGTGGCATTGATGAGGAGGCACTAATATGCTGCAATGTTGGGCACTGATATGCGGCACTGATGAGTACTAATAGGTGGCACTGATGGGCAATGATAGGTGGCACTGATGGGCAATGATAGGTGGCACGGATGGGTGGCACTGATAGGTGGCACTGATGGGCACTGATTGGTGTCACTGATGGGTACTGATTGCTGTCACTGATGGGCACTGATTGGTGTCATTGATGGGCACAGACTGGAATCACTGATGGGTACTGATTGGTGTCACTGATGGGCACTGATTGGTGTCACTGATGGGCACAGACTGGAATCACTGATGGGTACTGATTGGTGTCACTGATGGTCACTGATTGGTGTCACCGACGGGGAATGATTGGTATCATTGATGGGCACAGACTGGACTCACTAATGGGCACTGATTGGTGTCACTAATTGCTGTCACTGATGGGCACAGACTGGAATCACTGATGGGCACTGATTGGTGTCATTGATGGGCACAGACTGGAATCACTGATGGGTACTGATTGGTGTCACTGATGGTCACTGATTTGTGTCACTGATGGGCACTGATTGGTATCATTGATGGGCACAGACTGGACTCACTGATGGGCACTGATTGGTGTCACTAATTGCTGTCATTGATGGGCACAGACTGGAATCACTGATGGGCACTGATTGGTGTCATTGATGGGCACAGACTGGACTCACTGATGGGCACTGATTGGTGTCACTAATTGCTGTCAATGATGGGCACAGACTGGAATCACTGATGGGCACTGATTGGTGTCATTGATGGGCACAGACTGGAATCACTGATGGGTACTGATTGGTGTCACTGATGGGCACTGATTGGTGTCACTGCTGGGCATAGACTGGCATCACTGATGGGCACTGCTGGAACTGCATTGATGATCAGTGCCCTGATTACCTGTACAGTCTCCCCTGTGAGGAGATGCCCCTGGCCAGCTCTTCTCTCCTCACACTCTGTCAGTGTGAGGCGAGGAGAGCCGATAAATGGCAGTTCTGCATTTACATGTGATCGGCTGTGATTAGACACATGATCCAATGGGTAAAGAGCCTCATCATCGGCCCATAAAGACACGGATGAGTGAGTTTTGGATGGAGGAACTTGACTGGCCTGCACAGAGTCCTGACCTCACAAATGCTCAAAAATTCCCATTGACACACTCCTAAACCTTGTGGACAGCCTTCCCAGCAAAAGAGTTGAAGCTGTTATAGCTGCAAAGGGCGGAGCCAACTCAATATTGAACCCTACGGACTAAGACTGGGGATGCCATTAAAGTTCAGGTGCGTGTAAAGGTGGGTGTCCCAATACTTTTGACAATATAGTCTCTGGTGCAAGTGTTCCAAGCTTGTGAGTGCTCATCAGTGCCCAGCATGGTTCCTCTGTGGCAGTGATTGTGTATTTGTATATATAATACAGCACATATTATATGTCCGGTATTTATGTATAGACGGCGAATTCTTTGTGTGCTCGGTGCCATTCTCCGCAAAGGGAAAACCAATTAAATTGTATATTTCAGGCGTAGCCATTACATTAAAGTCCATTGTGCATGGCGGCCATTGTGTCCCATAATTATGGGCTGCTAAGCAACCGCTAAAAGTAAGGAAATCAATGCGGAATCAAGGCATATTCATTATGCCCCATTAATGGATGGCATCGCCGGCGCATGGAAGGGGAAGCGACGAGAGAATAAAAATAAACGATTGTTTTCCGGGACTAAGAAAAGGAGAATATAAAGCCCAACTCCGCCTTCTGAAAATAAATAAAAAAAAAGAAAAAAATTGGTCGTCCAGAAGGTTTTACAAATTACATAAAACATTTGCTGCAATACTTGCCTCCTATCTGGTGCTGCCCCCTCCTTCCATATGCTCACTACACCGGGGGGGGTTCGTGCCAACAACTCTCTGCTCTTTGGGTCCCACCCACTTCCTGTGAGCCAAAGCAACGTAGACCCCCCCCCCCCAGAGATATGTCCTCTCGCCCGGCATGGGTCTGGGGTGCTTTCATGCTATTACCTATTAGGGCAGCTCACCGCCAGGGCGCCAGGTTTACATCTCAGGAGCCGATAGGCAGAGAATTATGAAGCCCCCCCCCCCCCAAAAAAAAGATAGTTAGACCAACTTTTTTTTTTCTTGATTAAGCCCTTCACGGCCACACTACAGCCGAATCATGGCTACAGCACGGCTGGCACCTTTTCGCTGCCTGGGCACCCCCACCCTCCCTGTCGCTGCCCATCGGCAATGATCTGTGATTGGGGTACAAAGCCAATCACGGTGGCTCTCTACCACATGATCAGCTGTGTCCAATCACAGGGGATCACGGGTGTAAACAGGATTTGATGGTTATCGGCCATCATCCCCTTACACTGACAGCAGGTGCCCACCAGGGCTACCAATCAGTGCCCATCAGTAATGCCTGTCAGTGGCAATCAGTGCTGCCTATCAGTGCTGCCTATCAGTGATGCCATTCAGTGTTGCCTATCAGTGCTGCCCATCAGTGCTGCCCATCAGTGCTGCCTATCAGTGTTGCCCATCAGTGCGGCCCATTAGTGTCACCCATTAGTGTCGCCTATCAGTGCCCATCAGTGGCACCTATTAGTGTATATCAGTGCAGCCTCATCAGTGTGGCCCATCAATGCAGCCGATCAATGCCCTTTAGTGCCACCTGTTCAGTGCCCATTAGTGTCCACCAGTGCCGCCTCATCAGTGTCCATCAGTGCAGTCTCATTAGTGCTGCCTCAGTTCCCATCAGTGCCACCTCTTCAATGCCCATCAGTGCCGCTTCATCAGCGCCCATTAGTGCAGTCTGAATAGTGCAGTCCCATCAGTGCCGACCTATCAGTGCCCTTCAGTGCCACCTATTAGTGTATATTGGTTCAGCCTCATCAGTGCTTATCAATGCACTCTATCAATGTCCTTTAGTGCCACCTCTTCAGTGCCCATCGGTGTACATTCATACGTGCGTATATGGGGGGGGGGTGAAACATTTCTGGGGGGTGATTATTATGTGCTTGGGTGTATCTTTATATTTTTTCAATTTTTTTTTTTTTTTTAGGTTAGTTTCTTCATCAAAGACCCCCACCAGTAACAGTGGACCCCCCATCAGCAACAGTAGATCAGAAAAAACAGATCTCCCAAGAGCAATAGATCCCCCCCCCCCCAGCAGCTTGCAACAATAGACTTCCAGAACCCCACCCTGCGTGAGTAAATCCCCTCCAGCATTATAATTCCCCACCAGCAACAATAGATCCCTCACAAGCAACAACAGACTCCTGAGCAACAATAGTTCTCACCCAAGCAACAACAGATTCCTCAGAAACAATAGATCCCTCACAAACCCACAACAGACTCCTCAGAAACAATAGATCCCACCCAAGCAACAACAGACTCCTCAGCAACAATAGATCCCTCACAAGCCACAACAGACTCCTCAGCAACAATAGATCCCACCCAAGCAACAACAGACTCCTCAGCAACAATAGATCCATCACAAGCAACAGCAGACTCCTCGACAACAATAGATCAACTCTGTTACAACAAAAGGCCGCTCAGCCACAGTAAACCCCACTAGCAACATTAGACCCCCTAATCAGCACCGGTAGATTCCCACGGCATATCTCCCAGCTACAATAGGTCCCCCAGCAGGGGGATAATAGACTTCCTCGCCCCACATGAGTAGATCCCCTCCAGCAATATAAGCCCCCACCAGCAACACTAGATCCCCCAAGCCCACACAGACCCCATCAGCAACAATAGATCCTCAATGCCACAACAGCAGGCCCCTCAGCCACAGTAAACCCCCGCCAGTAACAATACACCCCTAATCAGCATCAGTAGATTCCTCAGCAGCAGCAGTGGATCCCTCCTCAGAAACAGTAGATCCCATCCAGCAACAATAGATTCCCACCAGCAATAACAGATTTCCCAGCAACAACAGATCTCCCAGCAGCAATAGGTCTCCCAGCAGCTAGCAACAAAAGACCCCCCCCCCCCCCACACACACACACACACACACACACACACACACACACACACACACACACACACACACACACACACACACACACACACACACACACACACACACACACACACACACACACACACACACACATTAATAGATCCCCTCCAGCAATATTAGCCCTGCCAGCAAAAAACAGATCCATCATAAGCAAAAATAGATCCTTTCTTCCATAACAACAGGCCCCTCAGCCACAGTAGACCCCTACCGGCAACATTAAAGTCTAATCAGCAAGAGTGGATTCCTCATCAGAAACAGTAGATCCCCTCCAGCAACAAAATATCTTACAGCAACAATAGCTCCCCTAGCAGCTAGTAACAACAGACCCCCCCCCCCCCCCCGAACCCATATAAGTAGATCCCCTCTAGCAATAAACATCCCCACCAGCAACAATAGATCCACCACAAGCAAAAAATAGACCCATCAGTAACCATAGATCCTCTCCCCCACAGCCACAGTAGACCACTACAAGGAACATTAGATGTCTAATCAGCAAAAATGGATGCCCCATTGGAAACAGCAGAGCTCCTCCAGCAACAATATATTCTCCCAGCAACAATAGGTCCCCTAACAGCTAGCAACAATAGATCCCCCCACCCCACATGAGTAGATCCCCTCTAGCAATAAACGCCCCCAACCCCCATCAGCAACAATAGATCCATCACAAGCAAAAATAGACCCATCAGTAACCATAGATCCTCTCCCCAACAGCCGCAGGCCCCTCAGCCACAGTAGACCCCTACAAGGAACATTAGATGTCTAATCAGCAACAGTGGATCCCTCATAGGAAACTGTAGATCCCCTCCAGAAACAATAGGTCCCCTAGCAGCTAGCAACAACAGACATCCCCCACCCCACATGAGTAGACCCCCTCTAGCAATAAACACCCCCACCAGCAACAATAGATCCATCACAAGCAAAAATAGACCCATCAATAACCATAGATCTCCTCTCCCCAACAGCCGCTGGCCTCTCAGCCACAGTAGACACCTACAAGGAACATTGGATGTCTAATCAGCAACAGTTCAGATCAGATCCCTCATTTGAAACTGTAGATCCCCTCCAGCAACAATATTTTCTCACCAGCAACAAAATATCTCCGAGCAACAACAGATCCATCGTAAGCAAAAATAGACCCCTCAGAAACTATAGATCCTCTTCCCCACAGCCGCAGGCTTCTCAGCCACAGCAGACCCCCGCCAGTAACAATAGATCCCCAACAGCTAGCAAGAAAAGACTCCCCACCCCCACCCTGCATAAGTACACCCCCTCCAGTGATATAAGCCCCCCACCAGCAACAATAGCTCCCTCTCAAACACAAATAAATCCCTTAGCAACAACAGATCCTCTCCTCTCGACCACAGTAACAGGCCCCTCCACCACAGTAGACCCCCCACCAGTAACAATAGATCCCGCACAAGCAACTATAGACCCTCTAGCATGCCCCATCATCAGTTCTGGAGGTGAAGGAGCGGTGGACCACATGGAACAGAGGATTCCACTCCTCATTACTCCTCATTACTCTCTGTTGGAGGTACTCAAGGTGTGTGCAAATGTCCCCCCCCCCCTCCACCAACCACCGAGAACTTGCAGATCTATGGTCCTATCAGGTGAAGCCGTGTGGAGAAATCTCGGCTCTCCAGGAATCTTCCCCTCCCCCATTCTAATGACAGAGGGCACTAAAGGATTTCTCCGCAGTCCTATGAAGAGAGCCCCGGAAAAATCACTTTAATCACCGCGCCATTAATGACTCCAATCCTCCACCGCTGATTGTAAATTGGTCATAAAAATGCATTATTCATATCTGGGGGGGGGGGGGTGAGGAACATGAATCAGAATTCTCTTAATTAACTATAATGGAAGCTTAATCCAAAAAGGTCTCCGATCCGTGAACATCCGAGTTACGATCGGGCGCGGGCGCGGGCGCGGGCGCCAATATGAATATTCTTCTTTTTTTCTTCAAAACTGTGTGGACTAAATTCATTTGAAAAAAAAATGTATTCCCCCCTCTGGTACCACTTTGTCTGAGTTGAATGTATTAGTGTGATAAAAGAGATGTGGGGTCACCTAAAGGCTACCAGTAGGGGGCCGATCACTCTCTGACCCCCCGACACATTGTTTCCCAGCTCCTGAGAGCGCACAACTCCGTCATTCTTAAAAGAGAAGCAGGCATGTACTGGCCATCGGGACTACCGGGAAACTCAGTGCCGACTCCTGAGGATCTTGTCATTATTCATTTGCACTAAATAACTAGGCAGGGAGAGGAGGTGAGCATTGTAGGGGGGGGGGGGGGGAGGGCAGACAAGCATGGCTGGGGAAAGAGAGGAGCATGGGGGGCGCAGAGGAGCATGTGGGGGACCAGCAGAGCACATGGGGGACCAGAGCAGCATGAGGGGGGAGTAGAGGAGCATGGGGGGGGGACCAGAGGAGAACGTGGAGGACCAGGGGAGCACATAGGGGACCAAAGCAGTATGGAGGGGAATAGAGGAGCAGGGGGGACCAGATGAGCACAGGGAGAACCAGAGGAGCAGAGGGGAACCAGAGGAGCATGGGGGACCCGAGCAGCACAAGGGTACAGATGAGCAGGGGGGGACCAGAGGAGCATGGGGGGACCAGAGGAGCATGGGGGGAACAGAGGAGCAGGAGAGGAATGCAGAAACATGTGGGGGAACAGAGAAACATGTGGGGGACCAGAGAAGCATGAGGGACTAGAGGAGCACGAGGGACCAGAGGATCAGGGGAGACCAGATGAGAATGGAGGGGAACAGAGAAGCAGGAGGGGTACACAGAAGAATGTGGGGGACCAGAGGAGCAGGGTGGACCAGAGTAGCAGGGGGGTACCAGAGGAGCATGGGGGGGAGGACCAGAGAAGCACGAGGGTACAAAGGAGCATGGGAGGGGGGACCAGATGTGTGTGCATGGGAGGGAAAGATGAGCTGGAGAGGAACGCAGAAGCATGTGGGGAACAGAAAAAAACATGTGGGGGATCAGAGGAGTAGGGGGGTACCAGAGGAGCATGAGGGTACAGAGGACAGAGGGACCAGATGAGCATGGGGTGCAGAGAAGCAGAAGGGGTACACAGAAGCATGTGGGGTACCAGATGAGCATGGGGGGCAGAGGAGCAGAAGGGGTACACAGAAGAATGTGGGGGATCAGAGAAGCATGGTGGACCAGAGTAGTAGGGGGGTACCAGAGGAGCATGGTGGACCAGAGTAGTAGGGGGGTAACAGAGGAGCATGTGGGGGATCAGAGAAGCACGAGGGTACATAGGAGCATGGGGGGACCAGCTGAGCATGGGGGACAGAGGAGAAGAAGGGGTACACAGAAGCATGTGGGGGATCAGAGGAGCATGGTGGACCAGAGTAGTAGGGGGGTACCAGAGGAGCATGTGGGGGCCCTGAGAAGCACGAGGGTACAGAGGAGCATGGGGGGACCAGGTGAGCATGGGGGGGCAGAGAAGCAGGAGCATGTTGGGGACCACAAGAGAACAGGGGGGCACAAGGGGGGGCAGAGGAGCAGAGGGGAACAGAGAAGCATAGGGGGGGGGCAGAAGGAGCACGGGGGAGGGGACAAGCAGCTGCCTCGACAGCTATGGTTTGGGAGTTTCTCACTTTCCTGCCTCATCTTGTTAGAGGAATATATTTAGGCACATGTGGGGGTGCACTCACTCTGGGTATTTGTATATATCTCAATTTATTGACCCCCGAATTTTCATTTTAAATAAGCCACGTCTTGTGAAGCTGCTCCATTCTTTAGGCACTTGGCCGACTTCTACGAGGACCCCGAAGATCAAACCATTCATGGAGTCCAGAACCCCAATTTCTGTTTACCCTAAATCATCCGTTCCTTTACAATAATTGATACTGAAAAGTTCTCCAAGTACCGCGGCAAGACTGGAGACTCATCCGGAGCAAGCTTGAAGGTAGAATTCAAAAATAGAATATAAAAAAAAAAAAAACTTAAAGAAATTATTTAATACCAGCTCATCCTTCAACCTCAACACTTCAAGCCCCTCGTGGGGCATAAGTCATTCATGAAAAGAGCCCACAGGGTTTATGTTGGAGATCAAAGCCGCCAGTGCAAAGGATATAGATCGGCATGCCATAGTTGATTCCATATAAGAAAAAAAATATATATATATATATAATGTGTCCTACTTTTCAACCTGAGAACTGACAGATGATTTATCATCCGGCCCTCCTTCCTCACCTGCGCCTCGCAAAACAAGGAGAATGTTTCCCACAATGAACGGCATAAATGTCATTATCATATCATTTGATTTGCTCGGTGCAATGACGGCCCGTATTGTTAACAAATTACACTTGCAACGGCTACCTGGTGTGTTATAGTGTTTAAAGGGGACTGTTAGGAGAGCATAGAGTAGGGACTGGTGGGAGTCGGCAGTACTTCCTTGGTATGGAGGGTTCCAGAGGACTCGGTGCCTCCTGATTTGAGCAGTGTTGTCTTGTCTGGCCTTGGGTCATGGGCATGGCTGGCCAAAGACATTGTGCTGCCTGGGTCCAAGAATAAAATGCTAGCCCCCATCCCCCCACCCCCCCCCCCAAAAAAAAAAATAAATAAAATTATGCCCACGAAAAGGCCCCCATATGCATTATTTTATATCATAATTAAAACTAAAATTAAATGTATCAGGAAGTCAGATTTACATGTAACAGCACCTTGTCTATATGCAAAATTATATGACAGGATAGTATAGGTGCAGGCCAGGGTAGTAAATGGACGGGCTAGGGTAAAATTTGGAAAGGCTAGGGTAGTATAGGGGCAGGCTAGGGTAGTATATAGACATGCTAGGGTAGTATATAGAAAGGCTAGGGTAGTATGGGACAGGCTAGGGTAGTATAAAGGCAGGCTAGGGTAGTATATGTACAGGCTAGTGCAGTATAGTGGCTGGCTAGGAAAGTATATAGACAGGCTAGGGTAGTACAGTATAAAGGGGAGGCTAGGGTAGTATAGGGGCAGGCTAGAGTAGTATATGGACAGGCTAGGGTAGTATATGGAAAGGCTATTCAGTATAGGGGCAGGCTAGGGTGGTATATGGGCAGGCTAGGGTAGTAAATGGGCAGGCTAGGGTAGTATAAGGACAGGCTAGGTTAGTATAGGGGCAAGCTAAGGTAGTATAAGGGCAGGCTAGGGTAGTATAGGCGCAGGCTATGGCTGTATAGGGGCAGGCTGGGGTAGTATAGGGGCAGGCTGGTGTAGTATATAGACAGGCTAGGGTAGTATTTGGGCAGGCTAGGGTAGTATAAGGGCAGGCTAGGGTAGTATTGGGGCAGGTTAGGGTAGCATATGGACAGGCTAGGCAGTATAGGGGCAGGCTGGGGTAGTATAGGGGCAGGCTAGGGCAGTATATATAAAGGCTAGGGTAGTATAAGGGCAGGCTAGGGTAGTATAAGGGCAGGCTAGGGCAGTATATGGACAAGCTAGGGTAGTATAGAGGCAGGCTGGGGTGGTATAGGGACAGGCTGAGGTAGTATAAGGGCAGGCTAGGGTAGTACAGGGGCAGACTAAGGTAATATATGGACAGGCTAGTGCAGTATAGAGGCAGGCTGGTGTAGTATAGGGGCAGGCTGGTGTAGTATAGGGACAGGCTAGGGTAGTATATAGAAAGGCTAGGGTAGTATGGGGCAGGCTAGGGTAGTATAAGGGCAGGCTAAGGTAGTATAGGGGCAGGCGGCGGAGCAGCCCGGAAGGCAGTTGTCATCATGACATGCAAAATTGCAGAGGAAAAAAAAATCAAAAAGCGTTGGTCGTCAATTTGCTGGGTATATAGAAGAGAAGGAGGGGTGGCGGTGGGTTCAATTTGTCGCCCCTTTCAAAGTGCTGCCTGGGTCCAATGGACCCACTGGACCAATGGTAGGGTGCCGGTCCTGTGAGAATGGACACTGGCCTATAACGCCACTTGTTTTTTTTCATATCATCACCTTGTGGGCTAGGACCTTTTGACCGAGTCTGGGGCAACTTTTGATTCCAGGCTGTAAGGCCTAGCCATTGTGTTCCATGGGGGGTGGGTATCTTGGAGAGCTCCTCATGGTGCAGTTAGCTATTTTGCCACTAGGTGACTCTGTGCAAGCATAGTGTCTGGGTACAGCACACAGTTTCATCAGGTACTAGGCCCCTTTTAGTTAGAGTCCTCCTGCAGTGATATCATGGGTGAGTCAGTGCCCAGTTATAAGGCAGGATGGGAGAAGCATTTGCACCAGGGGTCTTCAACTGGCGGCCCTCCAGCTGTTGCAAAACTACAAGTCCCATCATGCCTCTGCCTGTGGGAGCCACGCTTGTAACTCTCAGCCTTGCAATGCCTCATGGGCCTTGTAGTTTCACAACAGCTGAAGGGTGTTTGAGACCCCCTGGTTTACACTCTTGAGTAACGGGAGCTAAACACCCCATACCCAGCGCGGATCTCATCACCATGTGTAAGCCCTTGACAGGAAAGGAGGGTGGAGAAGAGAAAACCTGCGTCCAGGAGAGCCAGCTCGTAGACTTCCTGACTCTTATGGAGATGGGGGCTAGGGAGGAGGAGCCACAGTAGCTCACCTATTGGATTAGAGTACAGGGGACAGCCTCTGCTCCCCACGTACATCAACGAGCCTTGGTCGCCCATGACCCCGTTGCCCATTTTCCTTCCTTGGACTACTTTTGGTCGGTCCTGACCACTGCAGACTGGGAACGTCCCACAAGAGCTTCGATTTGGGGGGTGCTCTGACCTGGTCGTCTAGCCATTCCAATATGGCCATTGTCAATGCCGCTCAAACCCTGACGATTGTGGGCAAGGTGCAGCAAGGTGTGGTGGCCAGTAAACACACAGAGTCCAAGTTAGGCAAGAGCAATATATATTGTACAGAAGTTCCACTCAGTACAACTAGGCCCGGTGGGTAAGCATGACCATTTGAAGCCACTGGTGAACTGTAATGGCGGTCTGTATACTTGAAGATGGCGAAGAGCCAAACGTGGCCTGATAAAGTCCACACCCAAAGGGGAGGCTTCCTGAAGTGAGGTAGACATAGTCCCTGCACTGTTCCGCCTCCACCAGAACCTCTAAGCACTGTTCCGGGCCAGACTGGAAACCTGACCCTGTAGCATACGGCAGGAGGAAAATTTGATTTTTTAAGGTGCAAATTAATTCGAGAAATAGTAACAACTAAATTATATAAGAATTTTTTTTTTATTTTAGAAAAAAAAATATATTTTTTTAAAGACACAGCAATTGGCAAGTACAAATCAACAGGATTGTATGGATACAGCATAGAAAGATGTAATTCCCAACATGTTTCACCCTTATATCGGGCTTCTTCAGGGGATTCTGTCCGGTTGGAGGTACAAGCCTTCTTGGTCTCTTGAAATATTGGTCAAATCACTAAGGGATCACAGGTATCTAAGAAAACCATGTGCTAGAGGCGGTATTTGCACATAATACGTGCAAATACCAGGAGTCGGAGTCTACAATTAGCTGTAAACCTCAGACATGAAATATGAACAAAGCATATCCTTCAATAGTTTGTACTTGTCTCAATTAAAGAGGAGGTCCACCTAAAAAAAAAAAAAAAATATTAAAAACCAGCAGCTACAAATACTGCAGCTTCTGACTTTTAATAAATGGACACTCACCTTTCCTGGAGTCCAGCGATGCCGGCAGCCGATCCATTGATCGGCTCTCGCCAGCTGCCGCCACCATCCTCGGTCCGGGAATCAGGAAGTGAAGCTTTGCGGCTTCATTTGCCGGTTCCCTACTGCCCTTACGTGAGTCGCACTGCACGTCCTAACTGGTCCCCGTTATCTCCTGCGACCCGTGTGTGTCCCAGCAGACAGCGCGGGGGCGGGAGAGGCGTAGACTCCCGTGGGAGTCTATGCCCGGAAGTGGGTGCAAATACCTCCCTTAGACAGGTATCTGCACCCCCTTCCTCCCTGAAAGGTGCCAAATGTGACACTGGAGGGGGCAGGCTTCCGAAAAGCAGAGGTTCAACCCCTCGGAGGTTCAACTCTTAAACAGGTATCTGCACCCCCCTCCTCCCTGAAAGGTGGCAAATGTGAGACCGGAGGGGGGGGAGGCTTCCAAAAAGTGGAGGTTCAACCCCTCGGAGGTTCAACTCTTAAACCTCTGCTTTAAGAGTGTATTTTTTGTCTGCTGATTTGTTCCTCTGCAATCTGCATGAATCACAAGTTTTCCCGACACCAAGAGAAAAATGATGACAGAGGAGGGATCTCCAGCTGATTGACAGCCTCATCTCTGTTCCTGTGTGCTGTTCGAAGGGGGGCGTGTCCCTTGCCTCCAATCAGCTCTCAGAGCTCTCCTCAGTGAGCTCTGCAGAGTGTAACTTCAGCTCTCAGCCCCCTTTTTTCCTGAGCTTTCAGACACAGCACTTTGGGCAGTTGTACAGAACAGAGCAGCAGATAGATAGGTACAACTTATGTAGGAGGATTGTGTACCACCTAAAGCCAGTCACCTCAGTGGGAATATGGAAGGGTTTACATCCACTTTAAATAGACTCTGCCTGATCCAAGATGGTCGCCGAAGTCACATGGGGTGCCAGCAGCCCAGTCGGTCAGCTGCCTCCCTATGACCAATGAAATCATGGAGGAACCTCCAAGTTACTCACTACTTCCTTTACCTTCTGCATTGCAGCTTCAGTCGAGCGCCACCTACAGTGAGCAATGCAGACTGCACCTGCCTACACGCTAGATCATTTTTTCTGCTTTCACAGCTTCAGAGACATGTTCACTTGCTGCTTAATATATCCTACGTACTTGTCCTGAGATAATCAATGTTATTCACTTCACCTGTCAATGGTCATTGTGTTATGGCTGATCTTTGGTGGTGGCTTCATAGTGTAGCCATGGCCCCCGACCCTAGAGGTCCAATGGTGAGCTCCAGAGTCAGGGAGAGCCGACATCCATTTTCACAGTGTGGGTTACAAGGCAAATAGCTAAATCTAAAGGAAATTGAATAAGAGAATTGTATAATGTATGGCCAGCCTAATTTGGGCGCCAGACACTTTGCGAATGCAAAAATAAATGTATTGCCTCTTAACAGAACTGGGGAGAGAGGGCTAGGACTTGCCCTCAACTTCAACTTCAATACAGATCACAACTCACAGTCTCCCATTGTAGATCCTCTCACTGAGCTCCCAGTCTCTCACTAGGCTCTTCAGATCCCAGCCGGCACTGGAACCCTTGAGCTCCTCCACAACTAACCCGCTGTGGCTTCCAAGCATCACCCACACTGTTCCGCTGGGTCCCTAGCCTGGCTCTTCAGCTGGCCTGCTGAATCCAATGCAAGTGTCACCCACAATGTTCCGTTGGGTCCCTAGCTTTCCCAACTTCGTCACCGTGCCCCTAGTGGAAAAAAAAAAGCTGCTCTGGCTCTTCTTCAGTCTCCAAATAACCTGGCCTCTGATAACAGGAGAGATTGTCCCTTGCTGGCAGCTGTGTCCCCTTTTCCTCTGACTCTAGGTTCTCGCGTGCCTCTGGCCCTCACCTTTCCTTCACCTGTGGCATCTTCTTGGTTCTCCAGTTGGCAGAACCCCACCAAACTTGGTTTGCCCCCAAAACTAGGCTTGTGCAATTTGTTTCGTAACGAATCGAAATTCGGCCGAATTTTTGCATCTTTCGGACATTCGGATGCATCCGAATGTCCGAACAAAAAAATAACGAATTACAACGAAAGAAATATAACGAATGAATTCGAATGAATTCGACATGGTTCGGTAATTCTTTAAAGATCTAATGAAACAAAAGATCAGCTCAAAGTAAATCTTATAGTCCAATCAGCTAATTAATTTTGTGCCGGAGGATGGATTACTGGCAAAGTGCATTCCTGAGAACTGAGTGAGAAGGGTGTTGTGTTGTATTTGAGCCGAGAAGAGACGTTGTCATTGTGTGTGTTAAAAGATTTAATAAACTTACGACTTTCCAAACTACGAATCGTTATCGCGAATGTCTATACATACATAAATAGCGAATTTCAACGAATACGAACGAATGAATTCCACACTCTGCGAATAATAACGAATTATCCGAAAACGTATTAACGTAACATAAGGAATATAACAGAACGAAATGATGTATTTTACGAATGACAACGAACCGAAACTAAACAAAATTTTCCGTTGTGCACAAGTCTACCCAAAACCTGAAGCCCCAACCCCGTGCTGCTTGCTTCCAACCTCAATAGGCCTCAGACCACCTAGCAGCCAGGTACTCCCGGATAGGCTTCAGGTTTTTAGCCTGGGAGCTTTTCAACACACGTCCACCCAGGCAGCCGTCCCGGTGGCACAGAACCCCAGTCATCTGACCCCCGCCTAGACTCTCCCAGCAGGACAAGAGCAAAAAAAAAAAAAAAGTTGGCTGAGACAACCCATCCACTCTAAGCCCCTGTACACACGGTCGGAGATTTCCACAACCAAATCCGTCGGATTCTGCCCGTCGGATCTTGTCCGAAACTGTTGCATACACACGGTCGGACAAAGTTGGCGAAAAATCCGATCGTTCAGAACGTGATGACGTAATTTCGTTACGATGGGACTACATTCAGGCCAGTAGCCAATAGCTTTGATGTAGGAATTTGATCTGAGCATGCGTGGCACTTGGTCCGATCAAAATTCTCTACACATGATTGGATTAGGTCCGACCGGCCCAGTTGGTCGGGAAATATTTCCAACATGTTGGAAAATTGGGTCCGACGGAGATTCGGACGGAATGAGTCCGATGCAGACCACACACAGTCGGATTATCCGACGACGCGGTCCGATAGGACACATTCCGACGGATTCTCCAACCGTGTGTACAAGGCTCTAGACCGGGATTTACTATGCCCATGTCCATCTAATGTCACAGGTGACAACGCCACCTAGTGACAGAAGAGAGAGGTGCATGGAACCCAGATTTAGGGAAAGGTCAGTGGATCGCTCCCTAACAATCAGCCAGGCTGGTTACCACCTAGAAAACTAAATTTGTCAGCAACCCTGCCTAAGACCAGGGTGCTACATCGCACATTTCTCAAGGCGGGTTGCTGGGATGGTGGCAACCCTCAGATCATGCCTGCACGATGTGGGTTTATACTCCCAGTCGTATTCTCTATTGGAAGCCCATGTGAAAGAGTGACAACCCAGAAGCAGAAATCAGAGACAAGGACAGAACGTAGTCACCCGAAAACAGGAAGTGGCTGAACAAAGACCTTCATGGCAGGATCCCCAGGGATCATTTTATCGAAAGCTTCTGAAAATAAAAGTCTAAAAATGACTATGTAATTACTTTGATATATTAAAGACTAGATGTGATTTCAGAGGCTGGGTTTTTCGAGATCCTCTAAGTGCTTTTACTAACTACCACTTTTACACTAACCACTCAGCACCATTATATTCTCATAAGGCCAAAACAGAGAGAGCGCAGAAGTTTCAGCTTCCATAAAATGATGTACACCAAGGCCACTTGAATCACACGCCGTTTTCTAGGAATGCAGGAGAGCCGCCAGGAGATTTTTTTTTTTAAATGTCAAAATTCTTATTCATTGGGGAAGAAACCTACTTGAACACGCTTTCTTCTTGTATATAATACGGACCCAGCTGTGGGGAAATGAAGTGCCGACCTGACCAGAAAGACTTTGAAGTCTCTCGGCAAAAAAGACCACATTTCAAGCAATAGCCATAATTATGCCGGCAAAAAAATCCCTTATTTTTGTCATTATTATTTTTTGTTTCCTTTATTTCTTTGTGAGTATTTGATGACCTTTATTTCCCCTTAATGTTATAAATAAAAATAAAAAAATTTTTTTAGTCTTTAAGAGTCAGAATCACAATTTGTATCAAAGGCCGCTACACCTAATACAATGATGTACATACGGTAGTGCAGCTGGTTCTGCTAAAATGGGAATTAAAGTGTATTCCGGGTTACTTTTAAGTAAAATGTTAAAATTAGCATGTGTAACGTCTTGGCTGTCTTCTCCAGTCCGAAGAAGAATTGGGTTGTGTTAGCCCTTGTACACACAGTCGGAGAATCCGTCGGAATGTGTCCTATCGGACCGTGTCGTCAGATAATCCGACTGTGTGTGGTCTGCATCGGACTGATTCCGTCCGAATCTCCGTCCGACCCAATTTTCCAACATGTTGGAAATATTTCCCGACCAACTGGGCCGGACGGACCTAATCCGATCATGTGTAGAGAATTTTCATCGGACCAAGTGCCACGCATGCTCAGATCAAACTCCTACATCAAAGCTATTGGCTACTAGTCCCATCGTAACGAAATTACGTCATCACGTTCTGAAAGATCGGATTTTTCGCCAACTTGGCCCGACCGTGTGTATGCAACAGTTTCGGACACAATCCGTCGGACTAAATCCGACGGGCAAAATCCGACGGATTTGGTTGCCAAAATCTCCGACCGTGTGTACGTGGGCTTAGAAAAGCCTTTCTCAACAGCAGCTTTTTTTTTTTTTTCTTGTTTGGTCCGTTTGGTGGCGTGAATTTACATCGCTGGAAATTTTTATTTTTTTGTATTTTTTAAAAAAAAAGGACTTGTCCCAAGCTGTTTCTTGTCTTTTTTTTAACCATTTTTGACACTTTTTTGTGAAATGATAGGGGTACCCCATTACCGATTCACATAGGGGGGGTCATGTTCTGTGGGTCCCTCTATTAAAGGGGGCTTCCAGATTCTGAAAAGCGCCCCCCCCCCCCGTCCGCAGACCCCCACAACCACCAGGCAAGGGTTGTGGGGGATGAGGCCTTTGTCCCCATCAATATGGGGACAAGGTGCTTTGAGGGGCTACTCCAAAGCACCCTCCCCATGTTGAGGGCATGTGGCCTGGTACGGTTCAGGAGGGGGGGACGCTCTCTCATCCCCCCTCTTTTCCTGCGGACTGCCAGGTTGCACATTCATATAAGGGTCTGGTATGGATTTTGGGGGGGGACCCCACGCCTTTTTTTTTTCATTTTGGTGCAGGGTTCCCCTTAAAATCCATACCAGACCTGGGGGGTCTGGTATGGATTTTGGAGGGGGCCCTATGCCACTTTTTTTAAAATTTGGCACAGGGTTCCCCTTAATTTCCATACCAGAACTGAAGGGCCTGGTATGGATTTTGGGGGAACCCCCACGCAATTTTTTTTTTTTTAATCTTTGGTTTGGGATTCCCCTAAATATTCATACCAGACCCAAAGGGCTTGGTAATGGACTGGGGGGTATCCCATGTCCTTTTTTTCAATGAGTTTTATTTATATTGCCGGGACCCGACAATTCATTATAGCCGAAATCAGTTTTAAATGACAGTTTTTTCCTTTAGAAATGTCATTTTTCTCTCGGACTGTTCTAAAAATGGAAAACATGCGCCACTTTACAGACATACTATAGAAACCCCTTCACGATATTTAAAGGAATATTACATTTTTATTGAATGAATGAATGAAATACTTATATAGCGCACAATGCGAACTGAATCGCCTCTAGGCACTGTGGCGAGCTTTGATCATCTGCTAAAAGAGGAAGGTCTTGAGTTTTTTCCTAAAAGCCAGGTGATTTTCTTCCAGGCGGATGTTGATTGGTAGAGCATTCCATAGCCGAGGCCCTTGGACAGCGAATCTCCGATCACCCTTGGATTTATACCGGGCTTTGGGCACGAGGAGGAGGTTTTTGTTGGCTGATCGAAGACTGCGGTTTGGTGTGTAATGATTTATTTTCTCCATTAGGTATTGCGGAGCTTCTCTATGCACGCATTTGTGGGTGATTGTTTCACTTTAAGCATTCCCGAGCTCCCGAAAAAACTTCAGTTTTTAAAAATGTATTTTGCACATGATACATGTCCCCTGGGGCAGGGCCCGGGTCCCAAGACACTTTTTATGACAACGAATTGCATATAAGCCTTTAAAATTAGCACTTTTGATTTTTCATGTGTCCCATAGACTTTAAAGGTGTCCTGGCGGCTTTTGAATTTGCCCCAAACACCGCATATTGTTCGCTGTTCGCCGAACATCCGAACAGGCCAAGTTCTGCCCGAACTTATGCTCGAGCCGAACCGTTCGCCCAGCCCTACCAAGGGTACAGTTTTCATTACTAAAATCTTGTATATAGCCCCTTATCGTTTCCTCCAAGAGCTTACATACTATTGATGTTAGGCTAACTGGTCTGTAACTCCCAGGGATGTATTTTGAGGCCTTTTTTTAAAAATATTGGGGCTACATTGGCTTTTCTCCAATCAGCTGGTACCATTCCAGTCCGTACACTGTCAGTAAAAAATTAGGAACAATGGTCTGGCAATTACTTGACTGAGTTCTCTAAGGACCCTCGGGTGCAAGCCATCTGGTCCCGGTGATTTATTAATGTTAAGTTTCCCAAGTCTAGTTCTAATCCTGTCCTCTGTTGACCATGGAGGTTCTTCCTGTGGTGTGTCATGAGGATAAACACTGCAGTTTTGGTTACTGAAGCCTCCTGATTCCCTCGTGAAGACTGAGGAGAAGAATGAATGCAATACCTTCGCCATCTCCCCATCCTTTGTAACCAGATGTCCTTCCTCATTTTTTATGGGGCCAATATGGTCTGTCCTCCTTTTTTACTGTTCATACACATAAGAATTTCTTGGGATTTTTTTCGGTCTCCTCCACTATGTGTCTTTCATGTTCTATCTTAGCCGTCCTTATTGCACCCTTACATTTCTTGTTGTTCTTTATAAAGTCTGAATGCTGATGATGATCCCTCAACCTTGTATTTTTTTGAAGGCCTTCTCTTTTGCTTTTATATGCATGGTTGCATTGTATAAGGCCATCCAGGACTTTTGTTCTCTCTTTTAAATGTATTACCCAATGGGATGGATTGTCTAATGCCCTTATTTAATATACTCTTAAAGCAAACCCATCTCTCCTCCGCGTTCTTTGTTCCTAAGGTTTTATCCCAATTTATGCCTTCTAGCAACTTGGTGTTGGGAACACAACTGCAGGCGACAAGCGTGTTTTCCCCGCACGCCTCAGACATCATCCCGCACTTGTTGAGTTCACATCCAGAGAAGAACAAGCAGAATCCCCACCGACAGCTCAGACGGGTTCCGTCAGCACTTTGGATAATGAACAGCGTGGTGCCCAAACCTTATAAACCACCCAGCAACATCTAAGCCACGGGAGAGCGTTTTAATAGAGTCTGAGCTCAACGGGTCAAGCTATAATATCGCATAAAAACCAAAAGACTAATAGACCCGTAATCAATCGTCTGATATGTGAATGCCGAGTGAGACATACAACCCACGCGGGAGGAGATACTCTATTACACTGTATATAGGCATTGCATCTGTAACCCCCTGAAAGGCCTCGCTGCCACATTATACATAATTATTGACATTCTGCTCCGTGCACAGCCATGCTGCAGATTAGACCAATAATAATGGACTATGCTAGGCGATCGTTTACACCGCTGTATGATGCCAACGGTGGCTGGACACGTTCCACCATCTGCAAGTGAACTTTTATTTTTACTGAGGTGTAAAAAGATTTAAAAGGAACTAATATATAAAATAATATTCATAATAATCATCGTCATCATCAATAGAATAGCAATAATAATGGTTCTATTGATGATGATGATTATTATTTTGTTGATAATGATGATTATTATTATTCTATTGGTGATGATGATGATGATGATGATTATTATTATTATTATTATTATTATTATTATTATTATTAGTATTAGTATTCTATTGATGATGGTGATTATTATTCTATTGATGATGATGATTATTATTTCATTGATGATGATTATTATTATTATTATTATTATTATTATTATTAGTAGTAGTAGTAGTAGTATTCTATTGATGAATATGATGATGATTATGATTATTATTATTATTATTATTATTATTATTATTATTATTATTATTAGTATTCTATTGATGATGGTGATTATTATTATTATTCTATTGGTGATGATGATGAAGATTATTATTTTATTGATGATGATGATGATGATTATTATTATTATTATTAGTAGTATTCTATTGATGACGATGATTATTATTCTATTGATGATGATGATTATTATTTTATTGATGATGATGATGATTATTATTATTATTATTATTATTATTAGTAGTAGTATTCTATTGATGAATATGATGATGATGATGATTATTATTTTATTGATGATGATTATTATTATTAGTATTAGTATTCTATTGATGAAGATGATGATGATGTTGATGATTATTATTATTATTATTCCATTAATGATTATGATGATGTTTATTATTATTATTATTCTATTGATGATGACGATGATGATTATTATGATTCTATTAATGATGATGATGATTATTTTTTTATTGATGATGATGATTATTATTATTCTTTTATTGATGATGATGATGATGATTATTACTCTATTGATGATGATGATTTTTATTACTCTATTGATGATGATGACGATGATGATTATTCTATTGATGATGATGATTATTACTATCATTTTATTGATGATGATGATTATTATTATTCTACTGATTATGATGATGATGATGATTATTCTATTGATGAAGATGATAATGATGATTTTTCTACGGATGATGATGATGATTATTCTATTGATGATGATGATGATGATTATTCGATTGATGATGATGATTATTATTATTCTATTGATGATGATGATGATTATTCTATTGATGATTATTATTATTATTATTATTTTATTGATGATGTTTATTATTCTATTGATGAAGATGATGGTGATGATGCTTATTCTATTGACGATGATGATTATTATTATTATTATTCTATTGATGTTGATGATGATGATGATTATTATTCATTTATTTGATGATGATGATTCAATATTATTTTTCTATCAATGACAATGATGATTATTATTATTCTGATGATGATTATGGCCACTCCTCCACATGTAAAGCTTGTTTACGAAGTGTACATAGTAATGAAGTGCTAGTGTGCTAACTGACTACTGTCTAAACTGACTTCCTGTTGGGGGGGGGGGGGGGTGGCATTACAGTTGAGTAATCATATTTTCTCATATGCAAGAGACCACTAGGGGGAACTACAGTAACCACAATATGGAACAGCAAACAAGGAATATGTAAAAGATACTTTACTAATTTCTTCCAGGTACGTTTTGCAATAAAACTGTATCTTCCCTTAAATTAATGATATAACGCAAATATCTCGGTATCCTCAGTAATTCTTAAAGGTCTGTTGCTGTCAACATCTCCAAAATACTCCCCTCCTCTTCAGTCTATCATGAATGCCACTGCCAGACTCATCCACCTTACCAGCCGTTCAGTGTCTTCCACCCCTCTCTGACAGTCTCTCTACTGGCCTCTATTCAGTGTCCTCCACCCCTCTCTGACAATCCCTCCACTGACTTCCATTCAGTGTACTCTACCCCTCTCTGCCAATCCCTCCACTGGCCTCTATTCAGTGTCCTCTACCCCCCTCTGCCAATCCCTCCACTGGCCTCTATTCAGTGTCCTCCACCCCTCTCTGCCAATCCCTCCAGTGGCCTCCATTCAGTGTACTCTACCCCCTCTGCAATCCCTCCACTGGCCTCCATTCAGTGTCCTCCACATCTCTCTGCCAATCCCTCCACTGGCCTCTATTCAGTGTCGTCCACCCCTCTTTGCCAAGCCCTCCACTGGCCTCTATTCAGTGTACTCCACCCCATCTGTCAATCCCTCCACTGGCCTCCATTCAGTGTTTCCACCCCTCTCTGCCAATCCCTCCACTGGTCTCCATTCAGTGCCCTCCACCCCCCTCTGCCAATCCCTCCACTGGCCTCCATTCAGTGTCCTCCACACCTCTCTGCCAATCCCTCCAATGGCCTCCATTCAGTGTCCTCCACCCCTCTCTGCCATTCCCTCCACTGGCCTCCATTCAATGTCCTCCACACCTCTCTGCCAATCCCTCCAATGGCCTCCATTCAGTGTCCTCCACCCCTCTCTGCCATTCCCTCCACTGGCCTCCATTCAGTGTCCTCCACACCTCTCTGCCAATCCCTCCAATGGCCTCCATTCAGTGTCCTCCACCCCTCTCTGCCATTCCCTCCACTGGCCTCCACTCAATGTCCTCCACCCCTCTCTGCCAATCCCTCCACTGGCCTCCACTCAATGTCCTCCACCCCTCTCTGCCAATCCCCGGCATTTCCGATGGTCTTTAGATTGGGAGCCTGTTCTTAACTTTGCAGACGGAAAACCTTTGTATCGGATTTTTCCATCGAGTGTATGCGATTCCAACACGCCAAATTCTAGCGCATGCTCGGAAGCATTAAACTTGCCTTTTATAATGCCGTCAAACGTGTTGTTTGTCGCTGTGTTATTGACCGTCGGAATATGGTGTGACCGCGTGTAGGCAAGACAGTGTGAGCGAAATTCCGTCAGGATTCCGACAGGAAAACCATCAGAGCTTTTTCTGCCGAGAATTCCGATCGTGTGTACGCGGCATAAGAGCGGAGACTGCGAGCCAAGCTTTCCCGGCCAACATCAGTGCCTGACCTACCAAATGTTCTTGTGGAAAAATGGTCAAACATTCCCATAGACACCCTCCTAAACCTTGTGGACGGCCTTCCCAGAAGAGTTGAAGCTGTTATAGCTGCAGAGGGCGGGGCCAACTCAATATTGAACCCTACGGACTAAGACTGGGATGCCATTAATATAATTTAATGTAGTGAGCATCACAAATAGCCCATAGGAAATGACCCTCAGTCTGACTGTTGGGTTCACATGGGCAGAACATATGCAAAGCGGCAGTGGTGACCTGTCCCCGGCAGAAGACTGACCAACGGTGTTAGTTAATTGATCGTTTAATGAGATATTTACACGTTTCTTTGTCACAGATATGTTTTTTTTTTTCTCCCTTTGCTGCTAAGGTGTTAGTAAGGTTAGTCACTAATTGCACGATAATCTCATCTATTTAGAAGACAGTCGGTGAAGATCATCTACCTGAGGTGCCGTAACACCGAACGGAGCGACATATGGTGGCCTGGACAGAGAATGCGGAGGAGGCTTCCTAAGGAAACCTGCAGAAATGGAAATTCGTTGTTACCGAAGGGGAGACTGGAATTCTTTTTCCAAATATAATCATACCGTAACCGTCAGGGCTTTTTTACTCGGAGAATAGACACAGGAACTCCCTCATCTGAGTGACCCCTTGTCTCTGCCCCCTACCCACCTCCAACCACCGTCCCTTGATTCCACCCCCTACCCACCTCCGACCAATGTCCCTTGATTCTGCCCCTTACCCACCTCCGATCACCATCCCTTGATTCCACCCCCTACCCACCTCCAACCACCATCCCTTAATTCCACCCCCTACCCACCTCCGACCAATGTCCCTTGATTCCACCCCCTACCCACCTCTGACCACCGTCCCTTGATTCTGCCCCCTACCCACCTCCGATCACCATCCCTTGATTCCGCCCCCTACCCACCTCTAACCACCATCCCTTGATTCTGCCACCTACCCACCTCAGACCACCGTCCCTTGATTCCACCCCCTACCCACCTCCGACCACCGTCCCTTGATTCCGTCCCTTGATTCCACCCCTATCCACCTCCAACCACTGTCCCTTGATTTTGCCCCCTACCCACCTCCGACCACCATCCCTTGATTCCACCCCCTACCCACCTCCGACCAGCATCCATTGATTCCACCCCCTACCCACCTCCGACCACCGTCCCTTGATTCTGCCCCCTACTCACCTCCGACCACCGTCCCTTGATTCCACCCCTACCCACCTCAAACCACTGTCCCTTGATTTTGCCCCCTACCCACCTCCGACCACCATCCCTTGATTCCACCCCCTACCCACCTCCGACCAGCATCCCTTAATGACACCCCCTACCCACCTTCGACCACCGTCCCTTAATTCTGCCCCCTACCCACCTCCAACCACCGTCCCTTGATTCTGCCCCCTACTCACCTCCGACCACCGTCCCTTGATTCCACCCCCTACCCACCTCCAACCACCGTCCCTTGATTCCACCCCTACCCACCTCCAATTACCCTCCCTTGATTCTGCCCCCTACCCACCTCTGACCACCGTCCCTTGATTCCACCCCCTACCCACCTCCGACCACCGTGCTTGATTCCACCCTCTACCCACCTCCAACCACCGTCCCTTGATTCTGCCCCCTACTCGCCTCCGACCACCGTCCCTTGATTTCACCCTCTACCCACCTCCAACCACCGTCCCTTGATTCCATCCCTACCCACCTGCAACCACTGTCCTTGATTCCACCCTCTACCCACCTCCAACCACCGTCCCTTGATTCTGCCCCCTACTCACCTCCCACCACTGTCCCTTGATTCCTCCCCCTACCCACCTAACAGTACCGCCCCGTTTAGAGAATACAGAACCAAGTATCATTTTGTGGTGCTAAAACATTTGTATGGAATATGTTGATAAAAAGAAAAGCAGTAAAATAGATCCCCTGCAGCCGGCATCAATAGAATCCCAGCAATAGATCCCCACACAACAATAGACTCCACCCCTACAGCAACAGTGAACCACCCACAACAAGATATCACGCAAAATATCCACCCAAGCAACATTAGACCTCCCCTTCCCCCCCAGCAGCAACAACAGATCTCCCAGCAGCCAGCATCAATATATCCTCCAGTAGCCAGTAAAAATAGACATCTCCCTCAACAGTAGATCCTTTCCAGCAACACAAGACCCCCCTCCCCTCAGCAACAATACATTCCCCATCAGCAACAATAGACCCTCAGGCAAAATCAGATACCCACCAGTGACAATAGATCATCCAGCAGCCAACATCAATAGATCCTCCAGCAGCCAGTAAAAATAGACCTCTCCCTCAACAGTAGATCCCTTCCAGCAACATAAACCCCCCCCCCCCCCCCACCCAGGAACAATGGATTTTTCAATCAGCAACAATAGACCCTCACACAAAATCAGATCCCCACCAATGACAATAGATCCCCCGGCAGCCAACATCAATAGACCCTCCAGCACACCTCACACCCTATGCTATTACATACATTCAGTACTGGAGGTGCCAGTACTGCATTCCCCCCGCATTCCCCCTGAAAAAAATGCCCTGGTAACCGTATTAACCATAAGATCACTATATTATTATTACTTTATTATTTATTATTTATTTATATTTATTATTATTATTAGTAGTAGTAGTAGTAGTAGTATTATGCATTTATTTATATTATTATTACTTTATTATTATTATTATTTTTTATTTTTTATTTATATTATTATTAATTTATTATAAATTATTTATTTATTACTATTATTTACTTTCTTAACCACTTGACCACTGGGCACTTAAACACCCTTAATAACCAGACCAATTTTCAGCTTTCGGTGCTCTCACATTTTGAATGACAATTACTCAGTCATGCAACACTGGACCTATATGAAATTTTTGTCCTTTTTTTCACACAAATGGAGCTTTCTTTTGGTGGTATTTAATCACCGCTGGGTTTTTTATTTTTTGTGCTATAAAAGAAAAAATACAGAAAATTCTGTAAAAAAATGAATTTTTCTTCATTTCTGTTATAAAATTTAGCAGATTAGTAATTTTTTCTTCATAAATTTTGGCCAAAATTTATACCACTACATATCTTTGGTAAAAATAAGTACAAATTGGTGGATATTATTTGGTCTTTGTGAAAGTTATAGAGTCCACAAACTGTGGTGCCAATATCTGAAAATTGATCACACCTGAAGTACTGACGGCCTATTTCAATTCTTGAGACCCTAACATGCCAGAAAAGTACAAATACCCCCCAAATGACCCCTTTTTGGAAAGAAGACATTCCAAGGTATTTAGTAAGAGGCATGATGAGTTTTTTGAAGTTGTCATTTTTTCCCACAATTCTTTGCAAAATCAAGATTTTTTTTACTTTTACTTTTTTTTTTTTTTTTCACAAAATTGTCATATTATCAGTTTATTTCTCACACAGCATATGCATACCACAAATTACACCCCAAAACACATTCTGCTATTACTCCCGAGTACGGCGATACCACATGTGTGAGACTTTTACACAGTGCGGCCACATACAGAGGCCCAACATGCAGGGAGCGCCATCAGGCGTTCTGGAGCACCCAGGACAATTCTGACATTTCTCTCCTACATGTAAAAATCATCATTTATTTGCTAGAAAATTACATCGAATCCCAAAACATTATATATGTTTTTTTAGCAAACACCCTGGAGAATACAATGGTGGTCGTTGCAACTTTTTATCTCGCACGGTATTTGCGCAGCAATTTTTCGAATGCTTTTTTTTGGAAAAAAAACTGTTTTGTGCTTAAAAAAAAAAAAAAACATAGTAAAGTTAGCCCAATTTTTGCATAATGTGAAAGATGAAGTTACACTGAGTACCTGATACCTAACATGTCACTCTTCAAAATTGCACAGGCTTGTGGAATGGCGCCAAACGTCGCTACTTAAAAATCCCCATAGGCGATGATTTAATTTTTTTTTTACTGGTTATATGTTTTGAGTTACAGAGGAGGTCTAGGGCTAGAATTATTGCTCTCGCACCAACGTTCGCAGCGATACCTCACATGTGTGGTTTGAACACCGTTTTCATATGTGGGCGGGACTTACGTATGCGTTCGCTTCTGCATGCGAGCACATGGGGACAGGGGCGCTTTAAAAAAAAAAAAAAAAAAAATTATTGTTCATTTTACTTTATTTATTTTAGTTTGACATTTTTTTTTCCCCCCCAAAAAATTTTTTGATCACTTTTATTCCTATTACAAGGAATGTAAACATCCCTTGTAATAGGAATATGGCATGACAGGTCCTCTTTACAGTGAGATGTGGGGTCAATAAGACCCCGCATCTCACCTCTAAGCTGGGAAGCCTGAAAAAAAAAAAAAGATTCTGGATTTGATAGTATTGGCGAGTCGGTAGAAGCACCGGAGGGCGGCGGGAGGGGGGGGGGTGTCTATGGCTGGGTATTGCAGGGTATCACCGACTATGGCTGGGTATGGCTGGGTATATCAGAGTATGGCATTGCAGAGCATTGCAGGATATTGGAGGGTGTTGCAGAGCATTGCAGAGTGTTGCACGGTATTGGCGGGTGTTGCAGAGCATTGCAGAGTGTTGCAGGGTATTGGCGGGTGTTGCAGAGCATTGCAGAGTGTTGCAGGGTATTGGTGGGTGTTGCAGAGCATTGCAGAGTGTTGCAGAGTGTTGCAGAGCATTGCAGAGTGTTGCAGGGCATTGGCGGGTGTTGCAGAGCTTTGCAGAGCATTGCAGGATATTGGAGGGTGTTGCAGAGTATTGCAGAGTGTTGCACGGTATTGGCGGGTGTTGCAGAGCATTGCAGAGTGTTGCAGGGTATTGGTGGGTGTTGCAGAGCATTGCAGAGCGTTGCAGGGTATTGCAGGGTATTGCAGAGTAATGCAGAGTAATGGCAGGGTATTGCAGTGTAATGCAGACTATTGCAGAGTAATGCAGAGTAATGCAGAGTAATGCAGGGTATTGCAGAGTAATGCAGAGTAATGCAGGGTATTGCAGGGTATTGCAGAGTAATGCAGAGTAATGCAGGGTATTGCAGAGTAATGCAGGGTAATGCAGGGTATTGCAGAGTAATGCAGAGTAATGGCAGGGTATTGCAGAGTATTGCAGAATATTGTAGGGTATTGCAGAGTATTTGCAGGGAATTGAGGGGTTAATTTCGGTGAGCAGCGATGTGGGCACTGCAGATGCAGCCCACATCGCTGCTGACACCGATCTCTTCCCCCTCCGCTGTTCCGATCGGTACAGAGAGGGGGAGGGAGGAACCGGCGTCATAACATGACGCCGGTTTGTTTACAAGTGATCACTCCGTCATTTGACGGAGCGATCACGTGGTAAACGGCCGCCACGAGCGGCCGTTTACCGCGATCCGTGATGCGCCGGGTCCTGTGGACCCGGCGGTCACAGACGCTCTCGAGTGCGCGCCCCAGGGGGCGCGCGAGAGCGGAATTCTGGGAGGACGTCATATGACGGCCTCCCACAGTTAAGAAACCGCCCTAAAGCCGTCATTCGGCAATAGGGCGGTTATTAAGTGGTTAATATTACTATATTATTATTACTATTAATATTAACATAATATTACTGGTTGCAGTTAAATAGTTGTGGTGGGATATTCCATTCCTATATATATAAAAAAAATCTAGTGAATATAATAATGCAATCTTATGCAATTATAAGTTGCGATCATGAACAATTAAATATATCCCAGAGCTCATATTTAAGAGGTCCTGTCATGCTTTACATTCCTTGTAATAGGAAAAAATGTGTAAAAAAAATAAAATGAAAAGGTAAAATAAATAAGAAAAAAAATAATTAAACGCGCCCCGTCCCGCCGAGCTCAGAAGCGTGAGTAGCGCCCGCATATAAAAACTGTGTTCAAACCACACACGTGAGGTATCGCCGCGATCGGTAGAGCGAGAGCGATAATTCCAGCCCTAGACCTAATCTGTAAGCCAAAACATGCAACCTGTACAATTTTTTAAACGTCTCCTATGGAGATTTTTAAGGGAAAAAGTTTGTAGCCATTCCACGAGCGGGGGGCGCAATTTTGAAGCGTGACATGTTGCGTATCAATTTACTCGGCGTAACATTATCTTTCATTATCTAAAATCTCTCTTTTTCACACTCGGTGTTTACAAGTCTAATACTATTTTTTTTTTTTTTTTGGCTAGAACATTACTTAGAACCCCCAAGCATTACATATTGTTTTTTTTTAAATGGCGGTCATTGCAATACTTTTTTTCACACCGTATTTGCGCAGCGGTCTTACAAGCGCACTTTTTTTGGAAAAAAATCACTTTTTTTTAAATAAAAAAATAAGACAGCAGTAAAATTAGCCCATTTTTAATTTTTTTTTTATATTGGGAAAGATAATGTTACGCCAAGTAAATTGATGCCCAACATGTCACGCTTCAAAATTGAGCCCGCTCGTGGAATGGCGACAAACATTTACCCTCAAAAATCTCCATAAGCGACATTTAAAAAATTCTACAGGTTGCATGTTTTGCGTTACAGAGGAGGTCCATGGCTAGAATTATTGTTCTCGCTCTGTCGATTGCGGCGATACCTCACATGTGTGATTTGACTACTGTTTTCATATGCGGGCGCTACTCACGTATGCGTTCACTTCTGCACGCGAGCCCGTCGGGACGGGGTGTTTTAAAAAAAAAAAAATTCTTATTTATTTTACTTGATTTTATTTATTTTCACACTGTTTCAAAAATTTAAAAAATGGATCACTTTTATTCCTATTACAAGGAATGTAAACATCCCTTGTGATAGAAAAAAAACATGACAGGTAAAAAAGTCCTCAGATCTCATATTTGGACTTAAATGCGCTGAATGAGCTGAACACCACCCCCCCGGTTCAGTTCACACCAGAACCTTCGAATGGACCAAAAATTCGTACGAACTTTAGAACCCTATTAAAGTCTATGGGACTCGAACGTTCGAAATCAAAAGTGCTATTTTTAAAGGCTAATATGCATTATATGCAACAGACAACACCAGCAATAAGGGGTATCTTCAGGTGTATACTGCACTGGAGGCACACAACACCCACTAACTCCTGCAGATGCCTGTATTAGAGAACACCAGCAATAAAGGGTAAATACAGGTGTATACTGCGCTGGAGGCACACAACACCCACTAACTCCTGCAGATGCCTGTATTAGAGAACACCAGCAATAAAGGGTAGATACAGGTGTATACTGCGCTGGAGGCACACAACACCCACTAACTCCTGCAGATGGCTGTATTAGAGAACACCAGCAATAAAGGGTAAATACAGGTGTATACTGTGCTGGAGGCACACAACACCCACTAATTCCTGCAGATGCCTGTATTAGAGAACACCAGCAATAAAGGGTAGATACAGGTGTATACTGTGCTGGAGGCATACAACACCCACTAACTCCTGCAGATGCCTGTATTAGAGAACACCAGCAAAAAAGGGTAGATACAGGTGTATACTGTGCTGGAGGCACACAACACCCACTAACTCCTGCAGATGCCTGTATTAGAGAACACCAGCAAAAAAGGGTAGATACAGGTGTATACTGTGCTGGAGGCACACAACACCCACTAACTCCTGCAGATGCCTGTATTAGAGAACACCAGCAATAAAGGGTAGATACAGGTGTATACTGTGCTGGAGGCACACAACACCCACTAACTCCTGCAGATGCCTGTATTAGAGAACACCAGCAATAAAGGGTAGATACAGGTGTATACTGTGCTGGAGGCACACAACACCCACTAACTCCTGCAGATGCCTGTATTAGAGAACACCAGCAATAAAGGGTAGATACAGGTGTATACTGTGCTGGAGGCACACAACACCCACTAACTCCTGCAGATGCCTGTATAAGAGAACACCAGCAATAAAGGGTAGATACAGGTGTATACTGTGCTGGAGGCACACAACACCCACTAACTCCTGCAGACGCCTGTATTAGAGAACACCAGCATAAAAGGGTAGATACAGGTGTATACTGTGCTGGAGGCACACAATACCCACTTTAACTCCTGCAGATGCCTGGCATCCTGCCTGTGGCCAATTATGGCTCTCCTCGCTGCCGTCACTGTGATTGGCCAAGCACGTGGGGTCACAGGGCATGCTTGGCCAATCATGAGCCAGCAATGCACTGCGATGGCGTAGTGCATTGTGGGCCGTTCGTGTCACATGAATTTGGTGCGAACGGTTCACACAGTTCTGAATTCGCCGAACAGACGAAGCGGCCGATGTTCGAGTCGAACACCGAGCCCATCCCTATTCACAAAACATGACTTCCCAGCTGCAAGAGGCCCCCCCCCCCCCCCCCAAGTCATCATGAACTATTCCGACAATAATTCAAAAACTGTTAGAGCAAAAATAAAGACCACTGCCAATTTCAGCTCCGAAAAACAAACACAAGACACAATCTTAAAAATGCAGAGCAACTTAAAACCCTTCTTCATTGCCCTTGCAACTGATAAGCAGACATATGCATTCCCTCGGAGATGCAAGCTATTTCTGTTATGTTTGACTGGCCTAACCTGCCATCATTGTCTGGTCAAGAAAGTCAATATTTCAGTAGATTTCCCAGAGCTCCATAGGATCCTTGATTAAATCTTCCCCTAAAAAGCTTTGCTTTTTTTTTTTAGACTCTTGAACATTATCTCGGGGGCGCTTATTGGCTCTATTGTTCCAGGGCTACGTGTTCTAACACATGCCGTTGGCGAAACAACACGGGACTTCAGTCTATTAGCCATGCCATTCTTGACAATGAGCATTAATGAACTTGGAGAAGGTGTAGCAGAATTTATACGTGCCGAAGAGAATCACCCAAGCTATCAGACAGTGCACTAGGTGCACTTTATTTGTACACAGGTCGATGCTTAACAATCAACATCAACAACTATCATTTATATGGAGACTGAAACGCGTTGGCCTTTCAACACATTGAACTTGATCATTTAGAGAGAGGCTGTAAATCTTCACTCCAATATTGCACTGATATTCCTAAGAGACAACTTAAAGAATGTGAAAAAAAAGCAGTTGATACGGAAGGATATATATATATATATATATATATATATATATATATATATATATATATATAGTGGGGCAAAAAAGTATTTAGTCGGCCCCCAATTGTGCAAGTTCTCCCACTTAAAAAGATGAG
Organism: Lithobates pipiens; assembly: GCF_037356315.1. Lineage (NCBI taxonomy): Eukaryota > Metazoa > Chordata > Amphibia > Anura > Ranidae > Lithobates > Lithobates pipiens. The sequence continues at coordinate 259,734,526 of NW_027507685.1, read as the reverse complement.
AGGCCTGTAATTGTCATCATAGGTATCACCTCAACTATGAGAGACAAAATGTGGAAACAAATCCAGACAATCACATTGTCTGATTTTTGAAAGAATTTTTTGCAAATTACGGTAGAAAATAAGTATTTGGTCTCCTACAAAGAAGCGAGATTTCTGGCTCTCACAGACCCGTATCTTCTTCTATAGAGGCTCCTCTCTCCTCCACTCATTACCGGTATTAATGGCACCTGTTTGAACTTGTTATCAGTATAAAAGACAACCCGTCCACAACCTCAAACAGTCACCCTCCAAACTCCACTGTGGTGAAGACTAAAGAGCTGTCGAAGGACACCAGAAACAAAATGGTAGACCTGCACCAGGCTGGGAAGACTGAATCTGAAAATAGGCAAGCAGCTTGGTGTGAATAAATCAACTGTGGGAGCAATAATTAGAAAATGGAAGACATACAAGACGACTGATAATCTCCCTCCATCTGGGGCTCCACGCAAGATCTCACCCCGTGGGGTCAAAATGATCACAAGAACAGGGAGCAAAAATCCCAGAACCACACGGGGGGACCTAGTGAATGACCTGCAGAGAGCTGGGACCAACGTAACAAAGGCCACCAGCAGTAACACACTACTCCGCCAGGGGCTCAGATCCTGCAGTGCCAGACGTGTCCCCCTGCTTAAGCCAGTACATGTCCGGGGCCCGTCTGAGGTTTGCTAGAGAGCATTTGGATGATCCAGAAGAGGATTGGGAGAAGGTTATATGGTCAGATGAAACCAAAGTAGAACTGTTTGGTAGAAGCACAACTTGTCATGTTGGGAGGAGAGAGAATGCCGAGTTGCAACCAAAGAACACCATACCTACTGTGAAGCATGGGGGTGGCAACATCATGCTTTGGGGCTGTTTCTCTGCAAAGGGAACAGGACGACTGATCCGTGTACATGAAAGAATGAATGGGGCCATGTATCGTGAGATTTTGAGTGCAAACCTCCTCCCATCAGCAAGGGCGTTGAAGATGAAACGTGGCTGGGTCTTTCAGCATGACAATGATCCCAAACACACCGCCCCGGGCAACGAAGGAGTGGCGTAAGAAGCATTTCAAGGTCTTGGAGTGGCACTCTTCAAAGACAACATTTTAGAGATTTGTGTGCTTCTGGCTTCGTGGTAACAGTTTAGGGGGGCAAAAAAAATAATTATATATATATATATATATATATATATATATATATATAATTTTTTTATTTTTTTTTGCATTAATACAAGTCCTCCTTGGTAGAAAAAAAATGATATATATATATATACATATATATATAATTTTTTTATTTTTTCTCCACCAAGCAGGACTTGTATTAATGCAAAAAAAAAAAAAAAATAATAATATTTTATATATATATATATATATATATATATATATATATATATATATATATATATATATATATATATATATAAAAATTAATATTTATATATTTATATATCCAAAAAAATGTTTGCATTAATACAAGTCCTCCTTGGTGGAAAAAAAAATTATATATATATCATTTTTTTATTTTTTTTCCACCAAGGAGGACTTGTATTAATGCAAAATAAAAAAAATAATAATAATAATAATATTTTATATATATATATATATATATATATATATATATATATATATATATATATATATATATATATATATATATATATATATATATATTAATATTTATATATTTATATATCTAAAAAAAATTTGCATTAATACAAGTCCTCCTTGGTGGAAAAAAAATGATATATATATATATATATATATATATATATATATATATATAATTTTTTTATTTTTTTTCCACCAAGGAGGACTTGTATTAATGCAAATAAATAAATAAATAAATAATAATAATAATAATAATAATAATAATAATATTTTATATATATATATATATATATATATATATATATATATATATATATATATATATATATATATATATATATATATATATATATATATATATTAATATTTATATATCTATCTATCTATATATATATATGTATATATATATATATATATATATATATATATATATATATATATATATATATATATATATATAAAAATTTTGCATTAATACAAGTCCTCCTTGGTGGAGCCCAGCTCCATGTTTTTGCACAATAGCTCACATTACCCTTTTAAAAGGCCAGGAAAATAGTTTCGCCTCCCATAGACTTCAGTGAAGGTTTGCAGAGTCCCTGCTGGGTTTGTTGAGCCTCTCATGAACTGAACCTGGCCGGATTCATCATCCCTAGTAACTAGTTCTTTGTACTTTATAAAACTGTTCAGGAATTCACTGACGCTGTGTTAAAAAAAAAAAAAAAAAAAGAGAATGAATAAAATAAAAAACACGTGAATAAAATGGTCTCTGAGGGCTAAAAAGGTATACTTTAATTTGATTACTTCACTTAAGAAAAAGTCAGGTAATGGCTATTGAATGGCGGTAAGAAGACCATTTTATGGGTAATTATCACATCTGACAGAGTAACAAACGAAGGATTAAATTCTGTCACAATCACCCCGGCGCGCCTGCCTCTCGCGCACCCGCTGATTTAATATTTAAAACGCCAAACGCATAGCCAAGGCTTGATTAGCATGACTATTGATTGGCACGAGCTGATTTGTGTTTCTTGATGGATGCCAGTATGATCTTCACTCACCGGCTCATATTGATCTCGGAAACAAAACTCATCTGTTGGCGGTTTCATTAGGCGGGCTCTCTTGTTAATTACTTATTCCTCAAACCTTTTGGTGTTTCATTAAGGTGAACAAATTGGAGGAATTAGACAAACAATCCGGGCTGCCGTGCTGATATGACTGCGGCTGTCCAATTCCTTTGTTCTCTTGATAATCTCATTTATTTCTGAGCTTTATAAGACAGTTATTATGACTGCTTAAGCCATAAATAAGAGTTGCGTGACGGCTGAGCACAATGCGGGCGGAATTTTCAAGAGAATTTCAACTATTTTTTTTTCCCCCTGCATAAATGTGTTTATTTAGAGAGCCAGCAAGGCTGAAGCTGAACTCCGGGCACGAAAAACTTCCATTGAAATAAAGAGGGGGGGGGGGTCTAAGCTATATATAGTTGACCCACGAGGGGCACCTGGACGCACCTCGCAATTATGTGAAATGATGTACTATTAATATGATTATTTTAATATAATATAATTTAATATATTATATAATATTAATATTTAAAATAAAAATGTTGTCACTCTATTTAGATGGAAGCAACAAAGGTCCGTTGGCTCCTGATGAAGAGGACCATGTCCAAGAAACACGTTGAGCAGAAAGACGATGTTGTATACATTACTGCAGTGGTTGATTTGTTTTAGCATTGTATTTTACTATAAGTCTGTCATTACTATACGTTTAATATTAACCCTTTAACGTTCTGCTCCACTGTTTGGTAGAGCACATTTGAGTCACGCTAACTCATTGGAAAATGGGAAAAGGTTAAGGAAATTAAATAATTTTTCACTAAGACACTGTGCCTCAAAAGTCCCCCACTTTTTACTATAAATATACAGTTTTGATGCATCATATCTAGGGATGTGGCATAGAAATTGATGTACTTTGATCGAATTCTATTTAAATATGTTCCCCAGTGGAGGCAAATGATATAGTTCTGCTTTGCGTGCGTCAGATGTCTTTTCAAATCGAGATGTTACCTTGTAAAAGTAGCAGTGACATCATCACTGTGCTGTATGTAGCCGGTGCAGAGAGTAGAGATGTAGGAGGAGCCAGCAGGCCCCACCCACTACAAGTTGCCTGTAGAAAACTACAGGAGGGGGGCGGAGACAAGACCAGTCAGCCTGCACAAGGAGAGAGAACAGAGCTGTGGGCGGGATCCAGCAGGCCCCTCCCACTACCAGCTGCCTGTAAAAAATGACAGGAGGGGGGCTGGTTGCAAGACCAGCCACTTTGCGCCAGAAGAGAGAACAGAACTGTGGGAGGGACCCAGCAGGCCCCACCCACTACAGGTAGATTACAGAAAACTACAGGAGGGGGGCGGAGACCAGACCAGTCACCCTGCACAAGGAGAGAGAGCAGAGCTGTGGGAGGGACCCAGCATGCTCCTCCCACTACAGCGTGCCTGTAGAAAACTACAGGAATGGGCGGAGACAAGACCAGTCACCCTGCACAAGGAGAGAGAACGATGCTGTGGGAGGGGCCCAGCACGCTCCACCCACTATACCCTGCCTGTAGTAAACCACAAGAGGGGGCGGAGACTAAACCAGTCACCATGCACAAGGAGAGAGAACAGACCTGTGGGAGTGGCCCAACAGGCTCCACCCACTATAGCCTGCCTGTAGAAAACCACAAGAGGGGGCGGAGACTAAACCAGTCACCATGCACAAGGACAGAAAAGAGAGCTGTGGGAGGGACCCAGCAGGCCCCTCCCACTACCATCTGCCTGTAGAAAAATGTCAGGAGGGGGGCGGAGACAAGACCAGTCACTCTGCGCAAGGGGAGTGAACAGAACTGTAGGAGGGACCCAGCAGGCCCCACCCAGTACAGGAGGGGGGTGAAGACAAGACCAGTCACCCTGCGCAAGCAGAGAGAGCAGCAGTGACCAGTCTTTAGTAATGTCGGGGAATTACGTCAGCACATCCACAATCAATGTTGCCTCCAGGTGGCCTATTTAAAGGACGCCTTGTTCAAGTCTTAGTGCTGGCTGGTCTCTTCAGTTGTATCCTGTGTTCTGCTAGAGTCCTGTGTGTGTGTCTTCCTTTGCTTGCCGTTGACCCGGATCTTGGGCAAAGCCCTTGCTGCCGTTTACTGACCTCTGCTTGCTTGAGTTTGATCTTGTCTACTCTTCTGTACCTCGCTGACCACCCGCTATGACCTTAGCTACCCATATGACCATGCTCCTGTCTCTGATTTGGCTCTACATTACTACCGAGTGCCTGCCAGTGTTTCAGTATTGGTGCTGACTGGTCTTCAGCTGTATCCTGTGTCCTGCTAGTGTCCTGCTTTGTGTCTTCCATTGCTGACCTGGCTTGCTTTTGAACATGATCTTAAACTTTGCCCTTGTTGATGTTTACCTGTGACTGACCTCAGCTTGCTCATGACATTGACTTTGCATGTGCCTTTATCCCTTACTGCCTGCCTGCTGCTGACCTCGGCTACCCATATGGCCATGTTCCTGTCTCTGATTTGACTCTACATTGCTATCGAGTGCCTGCCCTGGCTTTTGTCTACATCTGCTCCAACCATAACAGTGGCCTCCTGCCAGTAGCCTGTTGGGAAACTCTAACAAGCTATGCTTCCTGGACTTGTGATGCATATGAATTCCTCCTTGATTCCAGCAGGTCCATCCTGCATAGCTTCTGTTCCTGACCTGATGTCCTTCCAGTTCTACGGTGACCAGATTTTTTAAATGAAATCCGGGGACATATTTTTGTTTAACTAGCGGCAATTAGCGACTCTCTGCCCGTCTCTTCACAGCCTGTCAAGTCTTACTCTCTGGGCCTCGGCTACTACTGGGTGGGGAGCAGAGGAAGATCACTCCGCCAGGGAAGGCAAGGAGATGAGCAGGCGGCTGGCTGGGACTTGAGCCAAGGCAGAAGAACATGCGAGCAGGAGCGGAAGGGGCATGCACCTGAAACTGAAGAAATATTCTCTCCGCTCCGATCATAATCATCAGAAAGGGGTACAGATAAAGAAAAAAAAAATACACCCCACCTCCTAAGCTAGTAGGTGCGGCAGAGCGGGGGGGAGTATTTTTTTTTTAAATTCTGCACTGACTGTCTTTGAAATTAGCCCAGCCCCTGGTCAAATTCAATCTGGGAACAAAACCGGGGACAGACTTGGTTCGGGGACAGTGTCCTCAATCCGGGGACTGTCCCCGGAAACCGGGAATGTCTGGTCACCCTACCTAATGCTCCTCTCAGGTATGTGACGGTTACAGGAAGGAAATGCTTCACACCGGATTACTGCACAGATCTGGAGGAAATACACAAATCACATTGAGATTCAAGGAAGAACACACCAAAGTCCGATCGTTTAGAACGCGATGACGTACGATGGGACTAAAAAAGGGAAGTCCAATAGCCAGTAGCCAATAGCTGCCCTTGTGTCGTTTTTGGTCCGTCGGAACAGCACACAGACAAACGCTTTTCTCGATAGGAACAGGTTCCGGCGGAAAGATGTGAAACATGTTCTACTTCTAGGTCCGTCAGAATGATTCCGTCTGACCTTTTCTGCTGGAAAGTCTGGTCGTGTGTAAATGCGGCATAAGCGATTTGTAAAGGGGGAGGGGGCTGGACAATTTGAGCAGACCTTGCACTTTACTGCGTCATATACCGAACATTCACATGGGTTAAGTTAAGCTCCAGCAACATGGAAACCAAATTGGGTGTCTGGTAAACAAGGTCATCCAATCCACTCCACTCCAGTCGGATACATCGGTTTGGTGAGACAGCAGCCTCAGAATTTTCCAATCAATTTTTTTTTTTTTTTTTGCGCTTTCTATAAAATGTTGTAGTTGCAGGATTTTATATCCACAGATCCTTGATTCGTATTGATCTCTCCTTTTAAGTCGGACTTTTAGGCTCATGACATGAATTATTCGGCTCAGGATAAGGTTACGAATGCGGTCACTTAGAAGAGTCAGACCAATTCACACTTTTTTCTGTTTTATTATTATTTGGTTTTTTTTATTTGTTTATTTTTAATTTTTTTGTGGGGGGGGGGTCAGAAAATTTCACACAATTCGAGATTTTTGTGGCAAGAACAGCAGATGGCACAGCTTCTGCAGCAGATCAATGTGTTGATGCGAACGCAGTTTATGCGGCTCTGTTGCAACGCGCATTGAATACATGCTCACCTTGACTGGATTTAAGATGTCAGGGGGTCTAAGACTGACGACACAAAATCAATATCTCACTGTAGCTTAAACCGCATGACAAAACCAGCAAGGAAGGAATTGGCAACGAAGGTTGATGAGCTTAGAGAAGTACTGTACTTGGATAGTGAAGGGGAAAAAAAATATTTGTAGAATTGTCTGCAAGTCTTCCACGAGCTTCTAAAAAGTAGGCGCTCGGAGCGAGTTGCTGAAAATTTGTGGGGTCCCCCTGTGCTCAGCTTCGCTTCGTGAAATATTGTCTAT
>NW_027507685.1:259619890-259724890 GCF_037356315.1 Lithobates pipiens | reverse complement strand
ATCATCAGAACACTGAGGAACATCGCTGTAACAGCTTTCATTTCAATTGCCGTGTGTTCCCCCCCCCCCCCCGCGATTGCCATCACATACAGCGTCGCCTCCTGGCCCGGGTACTTTGATATACATCAAATGTCCCGGGATTGTTCTGTCCCCGGGCCAGGAGGTGGGCCTGTATGTGACAGCGAGCAATGGGAAAACACGGAAATTGAAATGAAAGCTGTTACATTGATGTTCCCCAGCGCTCTGATGAGCCGGCAATCCTCTTACTCTCCTCCCTTCCCCTCTCTTCCCCTGCACAGGTAGGCTGCATTGATGGACACAGGTGAAGCAGCATTGATGGAAACAGGTGAGGCTGCACTGTCGGGCACAGGTGAAGCTGCATTGTTGGGCACAGGTAGGTTGCATTGATCAAAACAGGTAGATTGCATTGATGGAAACAGGTAGGCTGCATTGTAGGGCACAGATGAAGCAGCATTGATGGACACAGGTAGGCTGCATTGTTGGACACAGGGGAGGCTGCATTTGGTGGACACAGGTAGGCTGCATTGTAGGGCACAGGTGAGGCTGCATTTGTGGACACAAGTAGGCTGCATTGTAGGGCACAGGTGAGGCTGCATTGTTGGGCCCAGGTGAAGCAGTATTGATGGACACAGGTACGCTGCATTGTTGGGCACAGGTGAAGCAGCATTGATCGACACAGGCAGGTTGCGTTGTAGGGCACAGGTGAGACTGAATTTTTGGGCACAGGTGAAGCAGCATTGATGGACACAGGTAGGCTAGATTTTTGGGCACAGGGGAGGTAGCATTGATGGACACAGGTAGGCTGCATTGTTGGGTACAAGTAAGCTGCTTTGTTGGGCACAGGGGAGTCAGCATTGATGGACACAGGTAGACTGCATTGTTGGGCACAAATGAAGCAGCATTGATGGACACAGTTTAGGCTGCATTGATGGACACAGGTGAGGCTGAATTGTTGGGCACAGGTGAGGCTGCATTGTTGGGCACAGGGGAGGCAGCATTGATGGGCACAAAGGAGGCAGCATTGGTGGACACAGGTAGGCTGCATTATTGGGCACAGGGGAGGTAGCATTGATGGACAAAGGTAGGCTGCATTGTTGGGCAATGGGGAGGCAGCATTGATGGACTCATGTAGGCTGCAATGTTGGGCAATGGGGAGGCAGCATTGATGGACACATGTAGGCTGCATTGTTGGGCACAGGGGAGGCAGTTTTGATCAACACAGGTAGGCTGCATTGTAGGGCACCGGTGAGGCTGCATTGTTGGGCACAGGGGAGGCCGCACTGATGGGCACTGATAAAGTTGTTGTTACTATTTATTTCATTTTTATAACTTAATTCTGCATAGAACATTTAAGAGTCATTTCATGAGATAGTTTATGAGGGTGTGATTAGGGACGGGGCTAGGGGCAGGGCATGGCAGGGGTTGGGTGGGGCAACTGGTGGCAAGTAACCCTTGAGGCTTGGCTAGTAGCTCAGGACTTGAAATTCGGAACCCTGTTCTAGATATGCAAGCTCAATGAGTATAATTGGGAGCTCCCGGTTCAATATTTTTGCCAACTTATTCCTAATAATTGCATTTATTACCATTTTAATGAACCAATCCCAATGACTTTACGGCTTTAGCATGGTTGCAGAGTTTCTCTGGTTAGCGTCGGCCGTTCAATAAAAAAAAATTTTTTTTTTTTTTTTGCTGATGACCTTCTTGTATATATATAAAAAAAAAAAAAATATATATATATATATATATATATATATATATATATATATATAAAAAAAAGGATAATCTGAACGCCATGGAATCTCATAGCTGCGTTGGTGCCTTTGCGCTCCATATGGCGATTCTATTTCGCCCGTCTGCTCCTCGGCAGAGAGGCCCCGGCCCTTTGCGTTCGCAGTTCTGCTGACTGAAAGTCAATACGGAATTCACCGCTGAGTACGGAGTCAGGGAGGTTGTAACTTTTTGATCCTGTAAAAGCCTCGGAGCCTCTGCCCGCGTCTCCCCGCCGCGGCGTTTCGTCTGGCTCCTAATATAGATGTTAACAGCCCCGGATTTCATACACGACGCACAATACATTGAAGCTCGCAGTTTAATGTTTCCTTCCCCGTCCTCTTTGTACTTCAGACGGCTTCGTGTTAGTGAGGGGCAGAAAGGGCATTGGCTCTGGGCCTCCGATTCACTGCCCCCCCCCACCCCCACCCCAGAATGGCTTCTTCTTTAACCATTTATAGGAAGAATCCCCTTTTGCTATAAAACTGATACAACGCACGCCATTGTGCAATTCCGTAAATTTAAAGTAAATGTAGCCCCCAAGGCCTCTTTCACACTGCAATGTCTCAAAAACATACATGATAATCTCACATTTGTGCGCAAGTTTGCAAAGTGCGCAAAAAAATATGCATATTTTGCGCTTGCGTTTCTGTTTATTGTTATGCCCCGTACACACGGTGGGACTTTCCGATGGAAAATGTGCGATCGGATCGTGTTGTCGGAAAATCCCGATCGTGTGTGGGGCTCCATCTGACTTTTTTTTCCCGTCGGAATTTCCGACACACAAAGTTTGAGAGCAGGATCTAAAATTTTCCCGACAACAAAATCGGATCGTTTAAATTCCGATCGCGTGTAGACAATTCCGACGGACAAAGTGCCGCGCACGGTCAGAATAAATTACGAGGCGAAAGCTATTGGCTACTGGCCCGTTTATAGTCCCCGTCATACGTGTTCTACGCCACCGCGTTCAGAACCGTCGGATTTTCCGACAGCTTTGTGCGACTGCGTGTATGCAAGACAAGCTTGGGCCAAAATCCGGTCGAAAAAAAATCTGACGGATTTTGACATCAGAAAGTCCGACCGTGTGTGCAGGGCATTATTGCCACCCCAAACGCGACAGATGCACGTTTTTTTTTTTTCATGCTGAAAAATCGGCAACAAATACGCCAAAAAGCGCAGATACAAATTGTACAAAGTTTGATGCGCAAAAAAGCTACATGAGAAACTTTGACGCGATTTCTCGCGTGTAGGGCAGACAATTATCGCGGGATAAGCCGCGATCACGCACACGCGGTGGCGTGCAATGCGTTGTTCTGAGGCTTTTTCCCACATGATCAGCTGTGCCCAGTCACAGCTGATCACAGCGTAAACGGGAAAAAAACGCATATCGGCTTTTCCTCTGCTCGCACTGACAGACGCGAGTAGAGGAGAGCCAATTGGCTGCTCTCCGGATAGAGGAGGCTATACTGATTGATTATCAGTGCAGCCCCCCGAGGATGCCTACCCAGGACCACCAGGGATGCCCACCCATGGCCGCCAGGGATGCCCACCCATTACCAGCAAGTATACCCACCCATGACCACCAGGGATGCCAATCCATGACCACCAGGTAAGCCCACTAGAGCCCACCAGTGATGCCAATCATTGCCCAATAGGGATGGCACTTTGTGCCCATCAGTGATGCCTGTCATTGCCTCTGATCAGTGCTGCCTATCAATACCATCTATCAGTGCCACCCATCAGTGCCCACCAGTGCTGCCTATACGTGCCCTCCAGTGCCACCTACCCTATTTCCCCAAAAATAAGACCTAGCGTGATTGTCGGCGATGGCTTCAATATAAGCCCTACCCCCCCCCCCAAATAAGCCCTAGTTAAAGTCCTTGTAGGTCTTATTTTCAGCGTTGGGCTTATTTTCGGGGAAACAGGATAGGGTTTAATTTGAGGGTAGGGCTTATATTGCAGCCGTCACCAACAATAACACTTATTTCGGGGAAACAAGGTATGATTGCCCATCAGTGCCACCTATGAGTGCCCATCAGTGCCACCTATGAGTGCCCATCAGTGCCGCCTATCATTGCCGCTTTACAGTGCCTATCAGTGCTGCATATAAGTGCCACCTCTTCAGTGCCACCTCATCAGTGCCAATCAGTACTGCTTCATCAGTGCCGCCAGTGCAGCCTCATCAGTGCCCCTCAGTGAAGGAGAAAGCGTACTTATTTACAAAGTTTTGTGACAGAAGCAAAGAAAAACTTTTTATTTATTTATTTTTTGTAGAGAAAAAAACAAAAAAAAAACCCATAGGTGATCAAATACCACCAAAAGAAAGCTCTATTTATGTGGGAAAAAAAATCATAAAAATTTTGTTTGGGTATAGCGTTGCACGGCCGCGCAATTGTCATTCACAATGTGAGAGAGCTGAAAGCTGAAAATTGGTGTGGGCAGGAAGGTGTATAAGGAATTGAAGTGGATATATATTGTATTTATAATGTGACAGACAGGTGACTCTAGGAAGCCATTGGGGGTGACAAAAGCTTTTGCAGCCCACATAGGCAATTATCTTTGTGTATAACTGCACCAATTTATGCCAAGGATTTTCCGTAACCGCGGCCACCGCTGCACATTCCAGCAGCTCTTCCCAATCGCTGCAAATATTGTGCAAATATGCTTTGCTCATTAGCCAAATGTTTTCACAGCTCAGGAAAAAAAAAAGAGAGAGAGCGTTTTCTGTTCTAGTGAACGAGGAATTTATTTGAAAATAAATGTTGACCAAGTTTGAGTTGGGTGTGCACATTGGCTTTCCAACAGTCTCTTAGTTGGGTTTACACGCTGGCTCTCCAACAGAGTCTGAGTTGGGTGTACTCGCTTGTTCTCCAACCAAGTTTGAGTTGGGTGTGCACATTGGCTTTCCAACAGTCTCTTAGTTGGGTTTACACGCTGGCTCTCCAACAGAGTCTGAGTTGGGTGTACTCACTTGTCCTCCAACCAAGTTTGAGTTGGGTGTACTCGCTTGTTCTCCAACCAAATTTGAGTTGAGTGTGCACATTGGCTTTCCAAAAGTCTCTTAGTTGGGTCTACACACTGGTTCTCCAACAAAGTCTGAGTTGGGTGTACTCACTTGTCCTCCAACCAAGTTTGAGTTGGGTGTACTCACTGGCTTTGCCACGGAGTCTGAGTCCGGAGTACACAATGGCTTTCCAACAGTGTCCTAGTTGCGTATACCCACTGGCTTTTCAACTGAGTATGAGTTGACATCACACGCTGGCTTTCCAAAAGAATTTTAGGTGGAGATGTCCAACATAGTCTGAGTTGGGTGTACTCGCTTGTTCTCCAAACAAGTTTGAGTTGGGTGTGCACATTGGCTTTCCAACAGTCTCTTAGTTGGGTTTACACACTGGCTCTCCAACAGAGTCTGAGTTGGATGTACTCACTTGTCCTCCAACCATTTTGAGTTGGGTGTACTCACTGGCTTTGCCACTGAGTCTGAGTCCGGAGTACACACTGGCTTTCCAACAGTGTCCTAGTTGCGTATACCCACTGGCTGAGTATGAGTTGACATCACACGCTGGCTTTCCAAAAGAATTTTAGGTGGAGATGTATGCTCAGTATGAAAAGTGAACACATACATACACTGTATCTTTTCTAGAAGAAAAGAGAGAGGATGGAAGATCAGAGACATGCTGGGAAACGAGGCCAGTAAAATCATACAGCTGATGAGTCAAGGCCACTTTTGCAGGTGGTTGACCATCCAATCCCTGGTCACACTGTCTTGCCACCAGCCACCTCACCTTCAGGTCTAAGTACTGACGTGGAGCTCTACGGAGACCTCAAAAGATCATTTTTAAAAAAAATATTGACCATCTATGAACTCTTGGAGGTTAATTTTGACCACTTTGACAATCCCTAGTCTCATGGGATTTCAACAACTCCCCTCCCTGCTGGCGTCTTCCGCTATTCCACAAATAGTACCGAATTTTCTTATGAGATCGTCGTTCTACGTAAATTTGCCTCATCTCAAAAAGCAACATAATCTTTTGTAAAAATCCGGAGCCTGAGTCACGGAGTCCCCACACAATCCCACTCATTCTCTTCACTACGTGCTATTGAGAGGCAACTTGACATAAAGATTTAGCTGTATTTCCCAGGAAGAAAGGGCTTCTTTCATCGCTCATCAAGACACAATAACACCAACTTCCTCTTCGGCATGCTTGATACAAATGCATAGACAATACCTGCGCTTGCCTTTTGTTACAATTTGATGCTTTGAGAGTTTTCTTTCTGTAATGGTCTTTGGAGGCACGAGACTGTTTGTTTCTTTTCATTTGGAGGAGAAAAACAGAATGTTGAATTAGTTGTCGTCACCAAATACAGCCAATTGACTGTCCTTTAGATTTTAAGCTCCATAAGCAGGGCCTCCATAAGCTGGGCCTTTAAGCATCCCTAGTGTTAAGCAATCCTAGGAGACAGCCTGCCCCCCCCCCCCCAACCCCCTAGCACACAACAGGTGATTGACAGCCTGAGCTATGCATGTTTGCCTATGAGACTGTGTAGAGCGAGGCTGTGGCCATTCCATTCACTCAGGTCTCGATCAAACCCCACCCCCCACCATTGCTCGGCCGATCGGCCAACAAACCCCCCCTCTCTCGGTTGTCCATCCACCCACTAGCCCCGCACTTGCCCCATCCATGTATACATGTATATACAGGTATATAGCTCTACCAGAAGGAAGAAGATCAGAGTCAGAGTTGGGTGTACACATAGGCTTTCCAACAGTTTCTTAGTTGGGTTTACACGCTGGCTCTCCAACAGAGTCCGAGTTGGGTGTACTCACTTGTTCTCCAACCAAATTTGAGTTGGGTGTACTCACTTGTTCTCCAACCAAATTTGAGTTGGGTGTACTCACGTCTAACAGGCTATGCTGACACCATACAATCCTAGGAGACAGCCTGCCCCCCACCCCCACCCCCTAGCACACAACAGGCGATTGACAGCCTGAGCTATGCATGTTTGCCTATGAGACTGTGTTGAGGGAGGTTGTGGCCATTCCATCCATTCTGCTCTGTGGTATGCAGAGTGTGAAATCAGATCCCCAGATTGTATTCGATAGAGAAACCTTTGAGATCATACATGTCCCGTAGTTCTTGACCGGGCTTGCACACACTGCAGCAGGGATTTTGGCCCACTCCTCCATCCAGATCCTTCTCCAGGTCCTTCAGGATTTCGGGGCTGTCGCTGGGCAATATGGACTTTCAGATCCCTCCAAAGATTTTCTATTGGGTTCAGGTCTGGAGACTGGCTAGGCCACTCCAGGACCATGAGATGCTTCTTACGGAGCCACTCCTTAGTTGCCCTGGTTGTGTGTTTCGGGTCATTGTTGTTATGGAAGACCCAGCCACGACCCATCTTCAATGCTCTTACTGAGGGAAGGAGATTGTTGGCCAAGATCTCATAATACATTTCCCCCATCCATCTTCCCCTCAATACAGTGCAGTCGTCCTGTTCCTTTTTACAGTTAAGCAGCCCCAAAGAATAATGGAATGATGTTTCCACCTCCATGCTTCACAGTTGGGATGGTGCAGGGCAGGAGCAAGAATGAATGGCAACAGAGACTGGGAGCAGCACGAAAACCAGAGTACAGGACAGGAGCCACCAAAACGCGGAGGCACTGTGTGCTTGTGTAGCCACCTAGCAGCTGAAATCAGGTGGATCCGATCACTGAAACCTGCTGGCTTTTGAGAGACACCCGTTGGTGGACACTGGAACTGCAGCTATCAGCCGCCTTTGAACAGATGAAGCAGGTCCTGACGCTATGGGAATGTTTGACCATTCTTCCAGAAGCACATTTGCAAGGTCAGGCGCTGATGTTGGATAAGCAGGCCTGGCTCGCAGTCTCCACTCTAATTCATCCCAAAGGTGTTCTTTTGCGGGTCAGTCAGGTTCCTCCAACCCAAACTCACTCATCCCTGTCTTTATGGACCTTGTTTTGTGCACTGGTCCAAATCATTTGGTGGGGAGGGGATTATGGTGTGGGGTTGTTTTTTAGTCGTTGGGCTTGGCCCATAGTTTCAGTGAAGACATTTTGGACAATTTCATGCTACAAATAAATACCACCAAAAGAAAGCTCTATTTGTGTGAAAAAAAGTGATAACCTTTTCATTTGGGTACAGCGCTGCAGGACCGCGCAATTCTCATTCTCAATCAAAGTGTGACAGCACCGAAAGCTGAAAATTTACCTGGGTGGCTACAGCGCAGGCTTCTAGTGCGAGCGTGCTTTAAGTGGGGATATTTATAATATATACATATCAGCTTAAACTGAGGAATATATATATATATATATATATATATATATATATATTTTTTTTTTTTTTGGAATATTTATTATAGCAAAAAGTAAAAAAAAAAAAGTTTTTTTTTTTTTTCAAACTTGTCACTCTTCTTCATAGCGCAAGAAATCAAAACCACAGAGGTGATCAAATACCACCAAAGGAAAGCTCTATCAAAAAATGATAAAAATGTCATATGGGCACAGTGTAGCATTCAAAGTGTGACTGCCTCCATTACTAGTAAAAAAATAAATAATAATAATAATAATAAAAATGCCATTTTGTAGATGCTATAACTTTTACGCAAACCAATCAATATACGCTTTTTTTTTTTTTTTACCAAAAATATGTAGAAGAATACATATCGGCCTAAAGTGAGGAACTATCTATCTATCTATCTATCTATCTATCTATCTATCTATCTATCTATCTATCTATCTCTCTATCTATCTATCTCTCTATATATCTATCTATCTCTCTATATATCTATCTATCTCTCTATATATCTATCTATCTATCTCTCTATCTATCTATCTATCTATCTATCTCTCTATCTATCTATCTATCTCTCTATCTATCTATCTATCTATATATATATATTTTTTTTTTTTTTATTATTGGGATATTTATTATAGCAAAATGCAAAAAATATTGTATTTTTTTTTAAACTTGTCACTTTTCTTTTGTTTTATAGTGCAAGAAATAAGACAACCACAAAGGTGATCAAATACCACCAAAAGAAAGCTCTATTTGTGGGGAATTTTTTTTATATAAATGTAATTTTGTGTACAGTGTAGCATGACCGTGCAATTGGGGAGGGAGGGGGTGAAAGTTCCCTGTATTGAAGGGGTTAAAGAAGAAACCCCAACCAAAGAAAAGAAACAGCGCTCTAATTAAACAAAAAATAAAAAAATGTTACACAGTATTGAGCTCAGAGAATTTTTATTTTATTTTTTTGGGGTCCAAGGACCCTGAGAATTATTACAAACCTTTTCTTTTCAAAGCAAAACATTTCCATTACTTACGCTCTCAGTAAAAGTTCAACGTTAAAACAGCCGTAAGGCACCGCGTCCTAAACTAGTACGAGATCTTTATGATTCTCACCAGGCCGCTTTTTAACAAATAAAAAAAAAAGTCAATAAAAGCGCCTTTTATTTTATCCATCATTTTATATCCTTTCCAAGAAAAGCGCATTGAATTATTTATTTTTTTTGGCTCACCAGGTTACATTACGATCGCTATGGGTGTACTCTGAATGTCGTATAATTATGCAAGTTGTAAAATTATTTACTTACAGTAAAAAAAAAAAAAAAAAAAAATTAAAATTGAAGATGAAAAAAATAAAAGAAGAGAGAAAATGAATCCTCTCAATTTTTTCGGCGTCTAAGCCATACAGTGCTCCGGTTGTTTATTTGTATTTGCAAGTTTGCTGATTAAGTTTAATTGCGACAATAAAACAGAGATGTGTCTAAATATGTTATTTTTTTCTAAATAAAGAATTCCGAATGGAAGAACTGGGGTTTTATTTGTGTTTAATAGGCAAAATTAATTCATTCATTAACTTTTATTGTTTGTTTGCCGCATAGAGCGGCTGTTCAGCTTCTGGTGAGCAGGTTCTTGTAACAGCTCCGGGACGTAGCTTCAACTTTGCAAATTCTTTATGTGATACTTTGCCAGGAAATACAAACATATATATAAAAAAAAAAAAAAAAAAAAAAGGGGAAAAAGGTTTCGTTCATCGCAAAAATGAAAATGCCTAAACTGGTCAAAAAGGGATTATGTTTTTAATTAACAGGCTATGGATTCGGGGGCAAGTCAGTAGTTACTAAAACTGAGCGTCCTTGATTGACGAAAACATCTGTCAAACATTGAAGACCAAACAGAAGAAGAGCTTTTGTTTTTTAGCTAGTAGTAGTTGGTCACATGCAGGGGCGGACTGACCATTTAGCCACTCGTGCACTGCCCGAGGGCCCCGGTCCACTAGGGGGCCCCATCAGGGTTGCCAGCCTCAGTAAAACCAGGGACAGAATGTAAAAATCTTTTTTTTTTTTTTACATCTGTCTCTGAAATGCCCCTTACCGACATCCTTTTGATCTAAAAATCCAGAGATTATAGCAGACATGTTTCTATTGGCTGAGAAGGTACTGGAGAGGTGCTCCAGTACCTTCTCAGCCAATAGAAACATGTCTGTGTATACTGTGTGATTGTATACTGTGTGTGTGTATACTTTGTGGCCCCATAATCTCTGATTGCCTGAGGGGCCCCTAATCTCCTATTGCTAGGGGGCCCCATAATCTCCTATTGCCCCAGGGGCCACATGAGTTGTTAGTCCACCCCTGGTCACATGCCCCTTGTTCTGTAACGTTGAAGACATTTTGGATCTTCTCCAAGCCACATCTTTAGCTCTGAGGGTCATAAAGTATCAATTTGCATTGAATGAACAAATTAATGATTTGTATAGCGCTACAAATGCGAACTGAATCACCTCAAGTCGCTTGATCCGTCCTGCGCTTCATGTTCTTTAGAAGAGTCGGGTCTTGAGTTTTTTTCTGAAGGCCGGATGGTTTTCTACCATGCGGATGTTAGTGGGTAGAGTGTTCCATAGCCGTGGTCTTTGGACTGTGAATCTTCGTTCTCCCTTTGCTTTGTAGCGGGATTTCGGGACAAGGAGGTTTTGGTTAGTTGATCGGAGGTTGTGATTGGGTGTGTAATCTTTTATTTTGCCGCATAGGTATTGAGGGGCGTTTCCTTGTGTGTATTTGTGGGTGAGGCAGAGGTTCTTGAACATGATCCGATCCTGTACGGTTAGCCAATGTAGGGTCCTCAGGGATGGGGAGATGGATTTCCAGGGTTTTTCTCCTGTGACTAGTCTTTCTGCCATGTTTTGGATGACTTGAAGGCGTGCGATCTGGTATTTGGGTAGTCCTATGTAGAGGGAGTTTGCGTAGTCGAGTCGGGAATTTATGATTGTTCTGACTACTACTGCTTTCTCTTTTTCTGGAATGAAGGGGATCAGTCTACGTAGCAGGTGGAGAAAATGGTGAGATCCACTGACTACTGATCCTATTTGTGCATCCATCAACATTTCTGAATCAAAGGCGACTCCGAGACTTTTGGCTTTGGTGCTTGGGGAGATGGTCTGTTCAAGGATGGTGGGTGGTGTCCAAGACGTCACTACCAAATTCTTACTTCAATCGCCATGGTGGTAATTGTCCAAGGAACAGGATCAGAGGTGTAGAAGCTGTGGGCTCTCCCTGTTCTATTTACATTAATCCCCCCCCCCCCCCCTCCATGGTAGCAAGGCATCTGCATAGGTGTTAATCTTTTGAATCGCATGGCTGAAGGCGCAAATTCTTGTCAAATCTCTGGGAAAGAGATGCTAAAGTGGCGTTATATGCGGAAGGTGGATGGTGCTGAAGGTCCTGAGCCCTGCCCAGGGATGGTTGACATTGATGGCCTTCGTCACACCTCTTGGGAACCAGTTCTGTCCAAAACGTGCACCTCGCTGTGTCACAGTTCAGCCTGCAGTTATTCTGCCTGTGTCATTTTTATCTCCTTGTTTCAGTGGTTCTCCTAGACCTGTGATTACCTTCATGACACGTGTTGATTGGCCTCTGTGCTCACTTATGGGTGTCGCCTGCCGTTCCTTGGGTGTATATCTCCTTTCCATTCTATCACTTCCTGGCCTACCACCCAGTTAGCTTCCCTATATAAGTTGTGCTCCCGGGGAACAAGGGGAAGTGTTGCCGGAGCAACTTCCCCGTTCTCTGGGCTCCTGTTTCCTACTGTTACATGTATTCGGTGTCTGACTTTCTGTGTACTGACCCTGGCTTCATCTAATATTTGTGCTTGCCTGCTGCCCATCCTGACCCCGGCTTGTTTTCTGCATTTTCTTCTGTCTCCTGCCGTTTGTAGTCTGCAAGTGCGAGTGGTCTCCACATCTTTAGCTGGGCGTACCTGAGAGCCACAACCTAGTTCCAGCTTGCTGAAAGTCCATCCCCACCATCAGGGACCCTCATGAAGAAGCAGGCTAAGGTTTCGATTCCACGCACCGGGGAACCCCCGAGTTGGTGATCTACAAGGGCTCACTATCACCTAAACCTGACACACTGGGGTTGATTTACCGGAGAGTGTCAAAATCTAGTCTTAGCCAATCAATCTAACTTCAGCTTGTTCAATTAAGCTTTGACACAAAAACCTGGAAGCTGATTGGTTTCTTTGCAGATCTGCACCAGATATTGCATGCTCCGGTTTAGGTAAATCAACTCCACTGTCTTGAAAAGACTGTGCCTTTTCCTTGAGATTTAGGTAAACTGCTGAGTCTTGACCGTTAGAATTTGCTCTCCTTTGGTGGACCATTCATTTGTTGAAAGCTTGTGCTGTCTTCCCGATGTTCAGGTTCTTGCATTCCCAATGTTCAGGTTCTTGCATTCCTCACTACACTGCACTGCATATACCAGGTTACTTTGCTTGTGTTTGGATGTTGAGTCTTTCGGATGTACAAGCTTCGGACTCAGTGTATTGCTGGGCATGCCTTCAACATTACAGAACAAGTCCAGCTGAATGTGAATTACTATTACCACTAGCTACACAATGACCTTGATAAATGAGTACCTTCACAAGACATATTGGCAAAGGACTGACGTGGCTTAGATGAGCTACAAAACGTCTTTAGCATTATAAAACAAAAGCAATTGAACATGAGTAACTACTATGGATGGGCCGAATGGACCCCTGTTCGGTTCGCACCAGAACTTTCGAAAACACCATGAAAGTTTGGAGCCGAATAACGAACCCCATTAAAGTCAATAGGGCCCCGAACATCAGAAATCAAAAGTGCCCATTTTACATAGTTACATAGTTAGTCAGGTTGAAAAAAGACACAAGTCCATCCAGTTCAACCACAAAAAAAAAACAACAACAAAAAAAAAAATATTAATATCATACAATCCCATATACCCAATTCTATACCCAAAGTTGATCCAGAGGAAGACAAAAAACCCCAGCAGAGCCATGATCCAATTTGCTAATGCAGAGGAAAAAATTCTTTCCTGAACCCCCGAGAGGCAATCGGATTTTCCCCGGGATCAACTTTACCTATAAATTTTAGTACCCAGTTATATTATGTACACTTAGGAAATAATCCAGGCCCTTCTTAAATCAATCCACTGAGCCGACCAGAACCACCTCTGCAGGTAGTCTATTCCACATTTTCACAGCTCTTACCGTGAAGAAACCTTTCCATATTTGGAGATGAAATCTCTTTTCCTGTAGACGTAAAGAGTGCCCCCGTGTCCTCTTTGCTGACTGTAAAGGTAAGGTATATATGCAAGTAATTGGGCTTACAATGGTTATAGGGGTCCGGGTCTTGCTCTGGGGGACATGTATCAATTAAAAAAAAAAGTTTGTGAAAAAACTTAATTTTTACCTACTTCAATACAAGGCATTTATACATCCTTCCTTCCCAGACCAATTTTTAGCTTTTGGCGCTCTCACACTTTAAATGCCAATTACTCAGTCATGCAACTCTGTATTAAACAACATTTTTATAAAAAAAATTTTTCCATACAAATAAAGCTTTCTTTATCCACCACTGGGTTTTTTATTTTTTGTGACATAAGTGAAAAAAGAGAAAAAAAAAAAACACTTTTTTTTTAGCTTCTATGAAATTTCTTTGCAAAAAAGTAATTTTTGTTCAAAAATTTGGGCCAAAATTTATACTGCTACATCTCTTTGGCAAAAAAATAACCCAAATGAGTGGATATTATTTTGTCTCTGGGAAAGTTATAGAGTCTACAAGCTATGGTGCCAATCATTGAAAATTGATCACATTTGATCACACCTGATGCACTGACGGCCTCATCTCATTTCTTGAGGCTCTGAAATGTCAGGAAAGTACAAATACCCCCCCAAATAACCCCTTTTTGGAAAGTAGACAAGTCAAAGGTATTTTAAGAGGCGTGGTAAGTTTTTTGAAGTTGTAATTTTTTCCCCACAATTCTTGGGAAAATTAAGAATTTTATTTTATTTTTTTATTTTTTTCCACAAAATTGATATAAACAAGTTATTTCTCACACACAGCATATGCATACTTCCAATTACACCCTAAAATACATTCTGCTACTCCCCCTGATTATGGTGATACAACATGTGTGGGACTTTTACACAGCCTGGCCACATACAGAGGTCCAACATGCAAGGAGCACCATCAGGGATTCTAGGAGCATAAATTACACCTCTAATTTCCTAACGATCTATTACATTTGTGAAGGCCCTGGAGCACCAGGACAGTGGTATTACCCACAAAATGACCCAATTTTAGAAAGCAAACACCCCAACGTCTATTCTATGAGGCATAATGAGCCTTTTGAATGGTTAATTTTTTTTCCCACAAGTCTTTGAAATACGTGGAAAGAAAATGAAAACGTATTTTATTTTTACACAAAGTGGTCAGTTTCTAAAATATTTCTAACTCAAAGCATGTATATAGCAAAAATGACACCCCAAAATACATTCTGCTACTCATCCTGAATATGGCAATACCACATGTGTGTTACTTTTACACAGCCTGGCCACATACAGAGGCCCAACATGCAGGGAGCACCATCAGGTGTTCTTGGAGCATAAATGACATCTCTAATTTCCTAACGATCTATTACACTTTTGAAGGCCCTGGAGCATCAGGACAGTGGAATTACCCACAAAATGACCCCTTTTTGGAAAACAAACACCCCAACGTACACTCTATGAAGCATTATGAGTCTTTTGAACGGTTATTTTTTTTTTTTTACACAAGTCTTCAGAAAACGTGGAAAGAAAATTCAATTATTTTTTTGTTGTCTACACAAAGTTGTCAATTTCTAAGATATTTCTAACACATAGCATGTATATAGCAAAAATTATACCCCAAAACGCATTCTGATACTCCTCCTGAGTATGGCGATACCGCATGTGTGAGACTTTTTACACAGCCTGGCCACATACAGAGGCCCAACATTGAAGTAGTACCTTCAGGCATTCTAGGAGCATAATTTACGCATCTCATTTCATTCCTACCCATCACACTTTTGAAGGTCCTTGAGCACCAGGACAGTGGAATTACCCACAAAATGACCCCATTTTGGAAAGCAAACACCACAACGTATATTCTATGAGTCATGGGCTGAAGATAGGTACTTGGGTACTCTGATGGGCTGCAGATAGGTACTCGGGTACTCTGATGGACTGTTACAGGTACTTGGGTATTCTGATGGGCTGGTGACAGGTACTCGGGTACTCTGTTGAACCGTGACAGGTACTCAGGCACTCAGATGAACTGTGACAGGTACTCAGGCACTCAGATGAACTGTGACAGGTACTCAGATGGGCTGTTACAGGTACTCAAGTACTCATATGGGATGTGACAGGTACTCAGGTACTCAGATGAACTGTGACAGGTACGAAGGTACTCAGGTGGACTGTGACAGGTACGAAGGTATGCGGGTACTCAGATGGACTGCGACAGGTACTCGAGCACCCTGGCTGTGACAGGTGCTCAGGTACTCATGTTCTTAGATGAACTGTGACAGGTACTCAGGTACTCAGATGAACTGTGACAGGTACTCAGGTACTTGGGTACTCAGATGAACTGTGACAGGTACTCAGGTGCTTGGGTACTCAGATGAACTGTGACAGGTACTCAGGTACTCAGATGGACTGTGACAGGTACTCAGGTACTCAGATGAACTGTGAACTGTGACAGGTACTCAGGTACTCAGATGAACTGTGACAGGTACTCAGATGAACTGTGACAGGTAAGAAGGTACTCAGGTGGACTGTGACAGGTACAAAGGTACGCGGGTACTCAGATGGACTGTGACAGGTACTCAGGTACTCAGATGAACTGTGAACTGTGACAGGTACTCAGGTACTCAGATGAACTGTGACAGGTACTCAGATGAACTGTGACAGGTAAGAAGGTACTCAGGTGGACTGTGACAGGTACAAAGGTACGCGGGTACTCAGATGGACTGCGACAGGTACTCGAGTACTCTGATGAACTGTGAAAGGTACTAAGGTACTCAGATGGACTATGACAGGTACTCAGATGACCTGTGACAGGTACTAAGGTACTCAGATGGACTATGACAGGTACTCAGATGACCTGTGACAGGTACGAAGGTACTCAGATGACCTGTGACAGGTACGAAGGTACTCAGATGGACTGTGACAGGTACGAAGGTATGCGGGTACTCAGATGGACTGCGACAGGTACTCGGGTACTCAGATGAATTGTGACAGGTACGAAGGTACTCGGATGGACTGTGACAGGTACGAAGGTACTTGAGGTTACTACACATTATTACTGCTCACTGATTGGTTCCTAGAGGTTACTGCATATCCTTTCCGCTCGATGATTGGTTGCAAGAGGTTAGTACACAGCATTACTGCTCATTGATTGGTTGCTAAAGGTTACAGCACATCATCTTCCTCAATACCCGCACACCATAGACTGGGGACGTGAGGGGACCCATAAATAGACAGAAAACTCTTAGGAATCCTTGGACTCCTGGGATCAGTGGCAAAGCTGGGGGGTTGATGGGAACAGTGGCAGTGGTGGGGGGATGGGATTAGTTAGGAGGAACTAAACTGTGGCAAATTATGAATCATGTAGAGCTGAAAATCTTTGGCAAGTATATAGTGGTGGATTTTACCAATGTAATGGGGAATTTACAATGACCTTCAATGTGAGGGGGGATTTACACTGACCATCATTTTGAGGGGGAATTTGCACTGACCACCCTGTAAGGGGGATTTTACGCCACTCACCAATAGAAAAGAGGGATTTCTACACTGACACCAATGTAATAGGAGCATTTACACCAACCACCACTGTAAGGGGAATATACAATGACCTCCATATAAGGGAGAATTTACACTGACAACCATTGTTGAGGAGATTTGTACTGACCACCAATGAAAGGTGACACTTCTACACTGACCACCAATGTTAGGGGAGTTTATACTGACCACCAATGTAAAGGGAGATTTACACTGACCACTAGTGTAAGGGCAATTCTGCACTTACCACCAATGTAAAGGGAAATGTACACTGATCACCATTGCTATGAAGAATTTACACTGACAACCAATGTAATGGGGGGGGGGGGGGCTTTACATCAACAGCCAATAAAGGGGGATTTCTACACTGGCCACCAATGTAAGGGGGGATTTACACTTACCACAAATTTAAAGGGGGCTTCTACATGGACCCCCAATGTAAGGGAGTATTTGAAACTGACCACAAATGCCATTTTTTTTTTTAATGATTACTAATATAAAAAAGGAGTTTCTACACTAGCCACCAAGGTAATGGGGATTTACATTGACCACTAATGTAATAGGAGCATTCACAGTAACCACCAATGTAAAGATGGATTTACACTGACCACCAATGTAAGGGAGACCTTCACACTGGCCACTAGTGTGAATGAAAGGATTGTACACCTAGCCCAAATGTAATGAGAAGATTTACACTGACCACCAATGTAATGAGAAGATGTACACTGACCACCAATGCAATGAGAAGATTTACACTGACCACCAATGTAATGAGAAGATTTACACTGACCACTAATGTAATGAGAAGATTTACACTGACCATCAATGTAATGAGAAGATTTACACTGACCACTAATGTAATGAGAAGATTTACACTGACCATCAATGTAATGAGAAGATTTACACTGGCCACTAATGTAACTGAGACATTTAGCCTACGTTCACATTGGTGTGTCGGCAATACATGCAAAATCGCTTTCCTGACACCACAGAAATATGCTGCCCTTTAGCAGATACACAGCAGTGCCATTTATTGTTAATGACACCCTCATACATTGGCTGAGATGTGCGTATTCACATTCACCAAAATAAATTTTTTGCGATTCTGACGAAGGGTTCCACATCCAATTTGCTTACCTTTGCACAACAGGCTGATGTTAGGCTTAAAGAGGAAGCAAACCCTGATGGGTTTACTTCCTCTTTGATTCCCTGGAAAGGTAAAGCATAATGGACTACTGTGCATCACATAGTAGCCCATTATGTGTCACTTACCTGACACAGGAGCCAGCGAAGTCACCGCTGTCCCCTGTAGTCCTGAGCATCCATCTTCTCGATGGGTCTCGCTGCTCCGCCGCTGTCATTTGGCTAAGCCGCGATGATGTCACTCCCACGCATGCGCACAGGAGCCGCCACTCGCGGCATATTGCCGTTGACATTGGCGCACTCAGTGCGCCTGTGTGCCGCTGTCTACAGCGCATGCGCCGTAGACAGCGGTGCCTATCTTTCGGCAAATATCTCCTAAACCGTGTAGGTTTAGGAGATATTTCTTGGACCTACAGGTAAGCCTTAATCTAGGCTTACCTGTAGGTCAAAGTTGGTTGTAAGGGTTTAGGCAGGACTTTCAAGCATGCCCCTTTACCTCCCCAGTGGGCAGCATTCAGCAGAAGTGTCGGTAGATATGACCTCAGGGGGGCATGATATACATATTAATGCTGCCACTATTTATATATCAGGGCAGGTTATTTACATGTAAACACAGGGTCTGCAGGCGAGTCATCTGTACACAGCAATAGGGCAGAGCTGGGCAGCAGCAACAGAACTTCACGCTGAGATATCGGGACACAGCGCGGGACTAAAACTTCAAGGGATAAGGGAATTTAAACTGGGACAGTTGGCAAGTATGAGGCAGATGCTTTGGGCGCCACAACAATGATGGGGCCCAGGGCAGCTGCACCTTTTGCCCTGCCTTAAAAATGTTCCTGTTTGGGAGGAGGATCAGTGTTGCAACAGCGAATGAATATAACACACCTGGGAGGGCTCCAGATGCAATTCTTTGCGCCCGAGCACACTCTATTTTAAAAGCCAATTACAGCCCCTGGCTCTAATCCGTGTTTGAACACCGCCCACCTCTGCCATGGAAATTCATACACCTGCCATCCTGAAAGGGGTCAGGCGCATAGATAGGGAGAGCAGCTGAGCATGGACCCCTGTGCGCCCACAATGGACCACCCCTGGTCATGCTACAGAGGAAAGACCTAGATGATGCTGGGCCCAGCCTGGAGATGAGACTGGGTGCAGCTTCTAATACAGATGGCCCCATCCATCGGTAGATAAAATTGGATGAAGGCATTGTCAGAGGAAGCACTGCGATCGCCAATAGAGGTTTTAAATACCTGGAAAGTGTTACATTATTGCACTTAACTTCAAAAGTTTATGGCACCGCCGACACACAAAGCCGCCTATGATGCCAACATTCGCGCACTTCTTGTTTTTTTTTTTTTCGTGAAGGCGATATCTGATAACTAACTCTAAATTTGGACAAGCAGAGAGGCTTCGCAGCAAATATGGAAGCCTCTCTCCGCTACAGAGAAACATTTATTATGACATTCCGCAGGAAAATCCATTTGTCACGGCGTGCGAGGTGCTAACCCCATTGTGTTAGAAAATAATTTGATTCTCAGCACTTGATATGGAATCATCTAGCGAAGAGGAGCCGCTGTTTTTAGCCATCACGTGAAACTTCAGCGCAGGAAACACAAACAACGGCTCCGGCCGCCCGCCTACCTTGTTAGTCGGAAATATGGAAATAACCTTTTTTTTTTTTAAAGGATGCGCCTGTGTGCAAAAAGATGTTGGATTGACTTCGGGGCTCGCAAAAAAAAAAACAAAAAAAAGAAAAACTCGTGGAAATCCACCTGAAGAGACGAGGCGCGCAGACGAAACGCACTCTCCGAAGGGAGCGGGGGAAATTTTTGCTATCTTTTGCGAGGTAATGAATGTGAATCCTGTGTTGAGCACAAGGCATGCTGAGCCACCATCGGGGGGGTTCTGTTAGTCTCTAATAGTTCCAATAAAGAGAACTTCAGTCTCTGCCGGCGGATCGCTGGGCTTTAGAGAACAATCGTCCGGCGTGATCCAAGATTTAATTAATTGGATGGCTTTTCAGAAATTCTAAAAAAAGAAAAAATAAATAAAAATATTCTAGCAGGGAATAAAAGTTTATGAGAATGCATTTTAACAATGCAACAAGTGACAAAAATGATCAGGTGTGGGCGGTGGCTTCTTTTTGTGCTTACGCGCACAAGGGTGTCCGGGAGGAGAGGGGGGGGAGGGGAGGGGCATTTTCATTCAAACGCAAAAATTAGTGAACGAATGCAAAGCTATAATACTTTTGTAAAAGTGAGGAAGGCATTAAGCTGAACTTCAAGCAAACAGCTAAATATATAAATGACATACCACGGTTGCCAACTGTCCCGGATCTTGTGGGACAGTCCTAGATCTAGGACACTGTACTGCAGTGTCCATGTCCCACGGGTTGTCTTGCGGGACCCAGGAAATTTAGCACAAATGCTCCGTAGTACTGTCCCAGGATGCTGCGGCAGTACTGTCCCAGGACGCTCAGCACCGTGTTACTGTCCCAGGACACTCAGCACTGTGGTACTGTCCCAGGATTCTCAGCACCATGGTACTGTCCCAGGACACTAAACACTGTGGTACTGTCCCAGGACACTAAACACTGTGGTACTGTCCTAGGATGCTCAGCACCCTGGTACTGTCCCAGGATGCTAAGCACCGTGGTACTGTCCCAGGATGCTCAGCACCGTGGTACTGTCCCAGGATGCTCAGCACCGTGGACCGTGATACTGTCCCAGGACACTCAGCACTGTGGTACTGTCCCAGGACACTAAGCACTGTGGTACTGTCCTAGGATGCTCAGCACCCTGGTACCGTCCCAGGATGCTAAGCACCATGGTACTGTCCCAGGATGCTCAGCACCGTGGACCGTGGTACTGTCCCAGGATGCTCAGCACTGTGGTACTGCCCCAGGACACTAAGCACTGTGGTACTGTTCCAGGATGCTCAGCACCATGGTACTGTCCCAGAACAATAAGCACTGTGGTACTGTTCCAGGATGCTCAGCACCATGGTACTGTCCCAGGATGCTCAGCACCGCTCCTTGATGTCCACCGCTGCCCGATGCACACCACTCCTTGATGTCCACTGCTGCCCAATGCCCACTACTCCTTCATGTCCACCACTGCCTGATGCCCGCCACTTCTTGATGTCCACCACTGCCTGATGCCCGCAGCTCCTTAATATCCACCACTGCCCGATGCCCACCACTCCTTGATGTCCACTGCTGCCCAATGCCCATCGCTTCTTGATGTCCACCATTGTCTGATGCCTGCCACCCCTCGAAAATCCACCGCTGCCTGATGCCCGCCGCTCTTTGATGTCCACTGCTTTCCTATTCACACCGCTCCTTGATGTCCACCATTGCCTGATGCCCACCACTCCTTGATGTCCACCGCTGCCTGATGCCCGCCAATCCTTGATGTCCACCGCTGCCTGATGCCTGCCACTCCTTGATGTCCACCGTTGTCTGATGACCGCCACTCCTTGATGTCCACCGCTGCCTGATGCCCACCACTCCTTGATGTCCACCGCTGCCTGATGCCCACCACTCCTTGATGTCAACCGCTGCCTGATGCCCGCCACTTTTTGATGTTCACCGCTGCCTGATGTCCACCACTCCTTGATGTTCACCGCTGCCTGATGCCCGCCACTCCTTGATGTCCACCACTGCCTGATGTCCGCAGCTCCCTAATGTCCACCGCTGTCCGATGCCCACCGCCTAGTTTGGGTAAGTGGACCGACCGGCAGACAGCGAGCACAGGGTGGGGGTTTGAGGAGATGTGGGGGGGGGTTGTTTGCAGCCCCCCCAAACAAAAAAAACATGAGCCGCCACTGGTATGCAGTGGCACATCACACCACAGTGCACCTATAATATACTCAGATAAATATGAGCGTATGGGCAGAGATGCCAAAGTTGTCTCCAGCCTCCAGCATGTACTGCTCTCCCACACTGCAGGCACCACGACTGTTCTCCCTCTCCAGTGACAGGTCTCTGCTCCAGGATCCAGCAAAGCTCCAATCGATCGTCCAATAATGGAAATGCTCCCAAAAATAAATATAAGGAAGTGCCTAGTGAACCGCGTTGGGATAAATGTTGAATTTTTTGCGAAAAAAGGGTCGGTCACAGGACAAAAAAAAACAAAAAAAGAGCATTAAAAAGCTAGTGTGGCTGTAGCTCGTAGCGTGCTTGTGTCCTCCAGGCATCATCTGATGCATTTCATCCAATAGGCCATCATCAGAGGCTATAGAAGGATATGCTTTGTTCATTTCTAGGGATGAGCTGAACACCCCCCGGTTCGGTTCGCACCAGAACCTTTGAACGGACCAAATTATTAAAGTCTATCGAAATCAAAAGTGCTAATTTTAGAGGCTAATATGCTAGATATGCAACAGACAACACCAGCAATAAGGGGTATCTTCAGGTGTATACTGTGCTGGAGGCACACAACACCGACTAACTCTTGCAGATGCCTATATTAGAGAACACCAGCAAATAAGGGTAGATACAGGTGTATAATGTGCTTGAGGCACAAAACACCCACTTTTACTCCTGCAGATGCCTGTATTAGAGAACACCAGCAAATAAGGGTAGATACAGGTGTATACCATGCTGGAGGCACACAACACCCACTTTAACTCCTGCAGATGCCTGTATTAGAGAACATCAGCAAAAAAGGGTAGATACAGGTGTATACTGTGCTGGAGGCACACAACACCCACTTTAACTCCTGCAGATGCCTGTATTAGAGAACACCAGCAAAAAAGGGTAGATATAGGTGTATACTGTGCTGGAGGCACACAACACCCACTTTAACTCCTGCAGATGCCTGTATTAGAGAACACCAGCAAATAAGGGTAGATACAGGTGTATACCATGCTGGAGGCACACAACACCCACTAACTCCTGCAGATGCCTGTATTAGAGAACACCAGCAAATAAGGGTAGATACAGGTGTATACTGTGCTTGAGGCACACAACACCCACTTTAACTCCTGCAGATGCCTGTATTAGAGAACATCAGCAAAAAAAGGGTAGATACAGGTGTATACTGTGCTGGAGGCACACAACACCCACTTTAACTCCTGCAGATGTCTGTATTAGAGAACACCAGCAAAAAAGGGTAGATATAGGTGTATACTGTGCTGGAGGAACACAACACCCACTTTAACTCCTGCAGATGCCTGTATTAGAGAACATCAGCAAATAAGGGTAGATACAGGTGTATAACATGCTGGAGGCACACACCACCCACTTTAACTCCTGCAGATGCCTGTAATAGAGAACATCAGCAAAAAAAGGGTAGATACAGGTGTATACTGTGCTGGAGGCACACAACACCCACTAACTCCTGCAGATGCCTGTATTAGAGAACATCAGCAAAAAAGGGTAGATACAGGTGTATACTGTGCTGGAGGCACACAACACCCACTTTAACTAGTAAAGATGCCTGAGAAAAGAACACACTGTCCCTGCCTATCTTGCTCTTTCCCTGCACGCTGGAACACACTACACAAGGCCGCCACATTGGCGGCCTTATATAGTCTGGGGTGTGTACTAAACCCCCTGAGCTATAATTGTTGGCTCTCCTCGCTGCCGGCACTGTGATTGGCCAAGTATGCGGGGTCACAGTGCATGCTTGGCCAATCATGAGCCAGCAATGCACTGCGATGGCGTAGTACATTGTGGGCCGTTCGTGCCACACGAATTTGGTGCGAACGGTCCACAAAGTTCTGAATTTGACCGAACAGACGAACGGCTGATGTTTGAGTCGAACGTCAAGCTCATCCCTATTCATTTCTCATTTCGGACCTCTTTAACCACTTCAATATAGGGCACTTAAACACCTTCCTGCCCAGACCAATTTTGAGCTTTCAGCGCTGTCGCACTTTGAATGACAATTGCGCGGTCATGCTACACTGTACCCAAATGAAATTTTTATCATTTTTTCCCACAAATAGAGCTTTCTTTTGGTGGTATTTGATCACCTCTACGGTTTTTATTTTTTGCGCTACAAATAAAAAAATACCGAAAATTTTGAAAAAAAATGTTTTTTTTTGTTTCAGTTTCAAAACTTTGTAAATAAGTAAGTTTTCTCCTT
The DNA here is from genome assembly GCF_037356315.1 of Lithobates pipiens. Taxonomy (NCBI): domain Eukaryota; kingdom Metazoa; phylum Chordata; class Amphibia; order Anura; family Ranidae; genus Lithobates; species Lithobates pipiens. Next base: position 259,700,727 of record NW_027507685.1, on the reverse strand, counting down.
CACTGATGGGCACTGATGGGGCTACACTGATGGGCACTGATAAGGCGGCACTGATGGGCACCAATGTGGCACCAATGAAGTGACACTGATGAGGTGGCATTGATGGACACTGATATGTGGCACTGATAGGCGGCACTGATAGGCGGCACTGATGGGCGACACGGATGGGCGACACGGATGGACACTGATAGGTGGCACAAATTGGCACTGATAGCTGGCACGGATTTGCATGGATGGGCGGCACAGATGGGCGGCACAGATGGGCATGGATAGGCGGCACAGATGGGCATGGATAGGCGGCACAGATGGGCATGGATAGGCGGCACAGATGGGCATGGGTGGGCACTGATAGGCAGCACAGGTGGGCACTCATAGGCGGCACAGGTGGGCACTCATAGGCGGCACAGGTGGGCACTCATAGGCGGCATTGGTGTTATACTATAGTAATGGATGCCAATCAGTGCCAAACAATAATGCATGCCAATCAGTGATGCCCATTGTGGGCACTGATTGGCATCCATTATGGGCACTGATTGGCATCCATTGTGCTGACTGGCATCCCTGGTGGTCTAGGGAGGATTACCTTTTCCCTGGTGGTCTGGTGGCGTCCCTGATGGTCCAGTGTGGGCATCCTCGGGGGGGCTGTGCTGATAATTGATCAGCACAGACCCCCCCTGTCAGAGGAGCAGCCGATCGGCTCTCCTTTACTCGCGTCTGACAGACGCGAGTGAGGGAAAGCCGATCACCGGCTCTTCCCATTTACACTGTGATCAGCCGTGATTGGACACGGCTGATCACGTGGTAAAGAGTCTCCATCGGAGACTCTTTACCGAGATCGTAGTTGCCGGGTGTCAGACTGAAACCCTGCAACAACGATCGCCGCGATGCACGCCCCCCGGGGCGCGCAGCGGCTCATAATCCTGATCACGTCATATGACGTCTGGTCAGGATTATGAAACCACTTTGCAGCCGTCAATTGCCTATAGGGCGGGCGGCAAGTGGTGACCACTTGCCGACCAGCCGCCATGCTTACAGTATATTTTCCTTGCATGTGATTGGGTATTCTTTTACAAAATTAGATTTCCCCCGCTTTTTACTAAGCTCTGAGGGGAAATTTCCCTTTTTGAAAAAGTGCAACTTCTCTTGCAAAAGTCAACAGCCTATTTGCCTTTTAGTATATCAATTCCTATATGTCCAGTGAATGGAAGACGGAGCTCGGGCTTTGCCTGACACATCGCTCTTTGCCTTGTTAAAGATCCCGGTTAGGAAGTTGGGTTGATCAGCCAGTGTGATAATTCGGAGAAATGAACCAAGTAATTATGCATTCATGCAAAATAAGCCGACATATGCTTCTGGAATTCTTATTTGTGTTATTCTGGGTGCTTTACAAAACTGCTGAAGGTGTTTGAAAGCAAACATTGACAGCACACTTCAATCTCTCTCTCTATTTAAATGTGGTTTGGGTAAAGCAACTCGAATTCTGGAGGAAGAAATGAAACTACAATTAACCGCTTGCCAACTGGCCGCCGTCACTTTACTGTGGCAGGCCGGCACGTTCCCGAAAATCGCCATAGCTTCACGTCGGTCCTTTTTACCAGCTACAGCAGGTGTCCGTGCGGGTGTGCGCGCACGCAGATGCGCCCGCTGCACGGTCGGGGAGCTGATGCACGTGGCTGGCGGCCGCGATGTCCACCGGCCACCCGCGATCGTTCCACAGAGAGCCAGAATCTGTCAATGTAAACAGATCCCCGTTCTGACAAGGGAGTGATTGTCTGTCCCTAGTGATCAGGAACAGCGATCTCTCTCTGTACTCCCAGTCAGTCCCCCCCCCACAGAAACACCTCCCAGGGAACACATTTAACCCCTTGATCGTCCCCTAGTGTTGACCCCTTCCTTGCCAGTGTCATTTATACAGTAATCAGTGGGCTATTTATTTAACAGCTATAGCAGGTGTGCGCCTGTGCCGCTGTACAACCGGGAAGCTGATGCACGTGGCTGGTGGCCGCAATGTCCACCGGGCCACCCGCGATCGCTCCCCGGAATGGGGATCTGTCAATGTAAACAGATCCCCATTCTGACAGGTGAGTGATCTTCTGTTCCTAGTGATCAGGAACAGCGATCTCTCTCTGTACTCCCAGTCAGTCCCCTCCCCCCACAGTTAGAAACACCTCCCTAGGGAACACATTTAACCCCTTGATCGCCCCCCCTAGTGTTGACCCCTTCCCTGCTAGTGACATTTATACAGTAATCAGTGGGCTATTTATAGCACCGATCGCTGTATAAATGTCAACGGTCCCAAAAAAAGTGTCAAAAGCGTTCAATCTGTCTGCCGCAATGTCGCAGTTCCGACTAAAAAATTGCGGATCACCGCCATTACTAGTAAAAAAAAATATAGAATAATAATAAAAATGCCATAAATCTATCCCCTTGTTTGTAGACGCCATAATGTCATAACTTTCATATAGCGATTTAACCACCTCAGGTCCAGAAGGTTTAACCTCCCCCTTCATGACCAGGCCATTTTTTTGCGATACAGCATTGCGTTAATGACAATTTCACGGTCGTGCAACGCTGTACCCAAATAATATTGTTTTTTTGCTTTTAAAATCTGCATGGATTGTCCATCTGTGATACCAGTTGAATATGAGTATGTTTTTTTTAAATGATAGAAAGATGTAAATATACTATATTCCAGTAATGTATTGTTACCATTGATCTGTTATTGATTGTCAGAAACCATTAAATCAGGCCGAGACAGAAGTACAGGTAAATCACACTTGTTTAATAATAAAAGTAAAAAGAACAAACGTAGTTAAAACATAGCCAAAGTTCAGTAATTGGAACGGATAGTCAGCCAAGCCAGAAATCAGGGATCAATGTAGTGGAACAGCAAGCAGGATCTGGAGCCAGAAGGGATGTCAGCAAAGCAAGTCTTGAACAGTATTGCAGGAGATAGTTTCTGTGATGTTGACAAAGACGAAGGCCGAGCTCCTCTGGACTGGACGGCTTAAGTAGGCAGGACTGACGAGCAGGATATCATCAACAGCTGAGTAACTGTGGAGAGAGATAGGAGCTGGCAATTAGCCAACAGCTGAGTGGCCAGCTCAGAGAAGGAAGGGCTGAGCCCAGCCCTGACATTGATTTCTTACATTTATGTTATAGACGTGATCAATTCCTAAAACACATCCATGAGGAAGGAGAGGTCTATGCTCTGAAACGCGTCGGGTGAAGGAAGGTCGCATTCAATCATTCTTTGATGATGTCATTTTAGACAGAGTTTTGCACAGTCTATGTTTAATGTTTTTAAAGCTTGTCTAATAAATACAATATTTTACTATGATTTTTGTTATGGATTTAGTGCCTAAAAAATTCCACCCAAGGGGAATGTATTTTTGTCCAGATTAACAGGATGTGGCGCAACATGAGAAAAAAAAATCACTGATATATCATTTTTCAAATACAATTGTTTTTTCTTTTTTTTCCCCCACAAATGGAGCTTTCTTTTGGTAGTATTTGATCACCTCTGCGGTTTTTATTTTTTTGCGCTATAAACTAAAAAAGACCAACAATTTTGAAAAAAAAAACTATATTTTTTACTTTCTGCTATAAAACATCAAATAAAATAAATGTAAAAAATTTAGTTTCTCCTTCATTTTAGGCCAATATGTATTCTGCTACATGTCTTTAGTAAAAAAAAAAATCCCAATAAGCGTATATTGATTGGCTTGCGCAAAAGTTATAGCGTATAGAAACTATGGGATATTTTTTTGAATTTTAATATATCAATCTATATCTATATCTATATCTATATATTATTTTTTAACTAGTAATGGCTTTGATCAATGACTTATAGTGGGACTTCGACATTGTGGTGGGAAAATTGGACACTAACCAACACTTTTGACACTTTTTATGGTCGACCAGTGACACCAATACAGTGATCAGTGCTAAATAATATGCACTGTAACTGTACTGACACTGGCAGGGAAGGGCTTAAATGGGTTGTAAACCCTTGAGGCTTTTCACCTCCATGCATTCTATGCCTTCTTTTCACCTCCTGTGATGCAGCTGCCCCCCAGAGCCACCCTTTTACTTACCTGAACCTGGTCTTTCCAGCTCAAGCCGGTGTCTAGGGCCCTGATTGGATAGATTGATATCAGCACATTGCAGCCATTGGCTCCCGCTGCTGTTAAGAAAACCCATAACGTGGAATCCGGGGGGGGGGGGGGGGCGTGTCCTGCTTTCTGTGTCAATGGACGCAGCAGCAGGACATGGGAGCCCGGCCGCATGTGTGCTCCGAGGGACAGCAACTGTCAAACAGGGGCACTTGAGAAGAGAAGGAGCACGGAGCGCTGCTGAGGGACCTCAGAAGAGGAGGATCGGGGCCACTTTGTACAAAACCAACTGCACAGAGGAGGTAAGTAGGACTTGTTTGTTTAAAAAAAAAAAAAAAACCTTTACATATCCTTTTAGATCAGGGGCAATCAAAGGCTTAAATGTGTCCCTGGGGAGTGCTTGATAACTGTGGGGAGGGGGCTGGGGAGGGGGCTGGGGGGGGGGGGGGTTGTCGGTGTGCTTGTACTGCAAGAAGACAAAGATCTGCTTACTACTTAGCAGAAACTCCGTCTTCTCTTGTCACAGAACAGCGATTTGCCTTGTTTACAAGGCAAATCGCTTTTTGGCTCCCGTTGTGTCCAACCACAGGTACGTGATTCCACACTGAGGGGCAGCCCTGCCACATTACATATAAATGGGGCGGTCTGGAAGCAGTTCTTTCTGCCTCGGGAACAATCAGCGGGTCCTGGCGGACATCGGGTCCGTTGGACCCACTTTTTGGTTCCCGCTGTGTCCAAACACAGCAAGAGCTGGTCCCGGGCAGGGGGCGCCCCGGACCCCGCAATCAAAATCATGTACAGGTACGTGATTCCGCACTGAGGGGCGGCCCTGCCACATTACATATATATGCGGCGGTCTGGAAGCTGTTCTGTCTGCCTTGGGAACGACCGGTGGGTCCCGGCAGATATCGGGTACGTCGTACATTCGCTCCCGCTGTGTCCAACCACAGCAGGAGCTGGTCGCGCGCGCTCCAGACCCAGAAATTGAAAATCACGCACAGGTACGTGATTTTGCGCTGAGAGCCGCCTTGCCGTATTACATATATATGGGGCAGTCTGGAAGCCGTTCTGCCTGCCTCGGAAACAATCAGTGTGTCCTGGCAGACATCGGGCTCCATTGGACCCGCTTTTTGTCTCCCGCTGTGTCCAACCACAGCAGGAGCTGGTTACGGCCGCTGCATGCATGCACCTTAGACCCGCAAATCAAAATCACGTACAGGTACGTGATTCCGCACTGAGGGGAGGCCCTGCCACATTACATATACATGGGGCGGTCTGGAAGCCATTCTGTCTACCTCGGGAACAATCAGTGGGTCCTGGTGGACATCGGGTCCGTTGGACCCGCTTTTTGGTTCCTGTTGTGTCCAAACACAGCAAGAGCTGGTCGCGCCGGACCCTGCAATCGAAATCATGTACAGGTACGTGATTCTGCACTGAGGGGCGGCCCTGCCGCATTACATATATGTGGGACGGTCTGGAGGCTGTTCTGTCTGCCTCGGGAACGATCAGTGGGTCATGGTGGACATCGAGTCCGTTGGACCCGCTTTTTGGTTCCCGCTGTATCCAAACACAGCAAGAGCTGGTCGCGGGCGGCGGGCGCCCTGGACCCTGAAATCAAAATCACGTACAGGTACGTGATTTCGCACTAAGGGGGGGCCCTTCCACATTACATATATATGGGGCAGTCTGGAAGCTGTTCTGTCTGCCTCGGGAACGATCAGTGGGTCCCAGCGGATCAGGAGCAGGAGCTGGTTGCGCTCCAGACCCGGAAATCGAAAATCACGTACAGGTACGTGATTTTGCGCTGAAGGGCCGCCCTGCCGCAGTACATATACATGGGAGCAGTCTGGAAGCCGTTAAACTTGTAAACGAAAAATGTCAGTAAAGCGTCAGTAAAAGCCTGGTTGGCAAGTGGTTAAATAAATCTGGAAACTTTTACAAACACTCAAGTAAGTTGAATAGGCCTTTTTTTTTTTGTTCTCTTATTGTACAGAAAGATTGTGGACTTTGCAACATTGTATTATATTTGTAGCACATGTGTGTGTTTTAGTGCTGGTTGTAAATGAATATAATATAGTTGCAAGCTATCTCATTTTTAATTTTTTATTTTTTTTTACATTTTTTTCTGTGCTTGTGTGGGGAGGCGATTACATGACGTCCGTTTCATAAACTGCCAAATGTGCGCACAAGCAATTAGGCGCAAGCTGCGCTGGACTGGAGAGAGGGCAGTGAAGTGTGAGCTCACACGGTTTCCTAACCACGTAACCAGGCAGTGGATGGGCAGGTTGCTCCGTTAGGTCTAATAATGCACGTTGCAGGAACTGCCAGGTGTACGCATGGTCAATTAGAGACAAGCGGTGCAACGCCCCACGGAGAGGGAAGGCGGGACGGGGAAGTGCAACGTAATGTGGATGTCAGACCGCAGAAGGAAACCGTTGCGCTGGCATCTCCGCTATTAATTAAAAATGTGCAGACAGCATCTACCGCTATTATAAGATAATTATAAGAATAGGATGGAGGGTCGGATGTTAAACGTTCCAAAATAAAAAATTTAGGTGAAAATTATATTTTGATTCCAATGCATTTATGCCTAAAACATCGACTCAATTGAACCCTTAATGACAACAGCCGGCAAAACACAAATCACGTTGATACATATGTGACATAAAGAAACAAAATTGTATCCAACAAACAGAGCCCCCCCCCCCAATCCACCCGTTGCTATGACTTAAATTGTCATCTCTAGGAGGAGCGGAGTCATTTCGCAGAAATTGATTTTTTGAAAGAAAATTGTCACCTTGAGAAAATTTGTCAAAATTAACTTCCAGTTTGGCGTGTTTACATCAAAACGTGCTTGGTAAAATAGAAGATGATGTGCCAAAGCCGTAGAATGTCACGCCGGTGTCCTGTTGGATAGTGTCCCCCGTCGGATAGTGTCCCCCGTCGGATAGTGTCCCCCGTCGACTAGTGCCCCTCGTCAGATAGTGCCTCCCGTCGGACAGTGTCCCCCGTCGGATAGTGTCCCCCGTCGACTAGTACCCCTCGTCAGATAGTGCCCCCCCGTCGGACAGTGTCCCCCGTTGGATAGTGCCCCTCGTCGGATAGTGTCCCCCGTCAGATAGTGTCCCCCGTCGGATAGTGTCCCCCCGTCGGATAGTGCCCCTCGTCGGCTAGTGCCCCTCGTCAGATAGTGCCCCCGTCGGATAGTGCCCCCCGTCGGATAGTGTCGCCCGTCGGATAGTGCCCCTCGTCGGATAGTGTCCCCTGTCGGATGGTGTCCCCCTTTGGATAGTGTCCCCCGTCGGATAGTGTCCCCCGTCAGATAGTGCCCCTCGTCGGATAGTGCCCCCGTTGGATAGTGTCCCCCGTCGAATAGTGCCCCCCGTCAGATAGTGTTATTGTGATCACATGGCTTTGTTGATAAACACATTTTTAAGATTAGGATTGGGGTCAGTGGTGATGGAATTTAACTGTTAATGTCAGAACTATCTCCCCCATCCAAGTTTAGGGGAATGCAGCTTGAAAGCAAGCCAAATGCTGGTCAGAAGGATAGTGTCCCCCGTCGGATAGTGCCCCCCGTTGGATAGTGCCCCCCGTCGGATAGTGTCCCCCGTCGGCTAGTGCCCCTCGTCAGATAGTGCCCCCCGTCGGATAGTGCCCCCCGTCGGCTAGTGCCCCCTGTCGGATAGTGTCCCCTGTCAGATAGTGTCCCCCGTCGGATAGTGACCCTCGTCGGCTAGTGCCCCCTGTCGGATAGTGTCCCCCGTCGGATAGTGCTCCCCGTCGGCTAGTGCCCCTCGTCGGATAGTGCCCCCCGTCGGATAGTGCCCCCCGTCGGATAGTGTCCCCCGTCGGATAGTGCCCCCCGTCGGATAGTGCCCCTCGTCAGATAGTGTCCCCCATCGGATAGTGTCCCCCGTTGGATAGTGCCCCTCGTCAGATAGTGTCCCCCGTTGGATAGTGTCCCCCGTCGGATAGTGTCCCCCCGTCGGATAGTGTCATTGTGATCACATGGCTTTGTTGATAAACACATTTTTAAGATTAGGATTGGGGTCAGTGGTGATGGAATTTAACTGTGCATGTCAGAACTATCTCCCCCATTCAAGTTTAGGGGAAGGCAAACACAGCTTGAAAGCAAGCCAAATGCCGGTCAGAAGGAGGTCATCATCATAAGGGTTAAGCATTAAGGTTTAGAGTTAGAGATAGGGTTAGCATTAGGTTTAGAGTTAGGGTTGGTATTAGGCTTAGAGTAATGCCCCGTACACACGAGCGGACTTTTCAACATCCAAACTCCGACGGACTGAGTCCGTCAGACTATTCGATCGTGTGTGGGCTGCAACGGACTTTTGATTCGCCAAAGTCTGACGGACTTTAGAAATGAAGCATGCTTCAAATTTTCCCGACGGAAATCCGCCGGACCCGGTCCCCTTCGAAAAATCCGCTCGTGTGTATGCTACTCCGACGGACTAAAACCGACGCTAGGGCAGCTATTGGCTACTGGCTATGAACTTCCTTATTCGAATCCAGTCGTACGTCATCACGTTCGACTCCGTCGGAGTTTGGTGTGATGGTGTGTGTCCAAGTCCGTTCGGTCGAAAAGTCCGCCAGAACTCCGCCAGAACTCCGTCGGAACTCCGGCGGAACTCCTTTGGAGGTCTGTCGGACATAAGTCCTCTCGTGTGTACGCGGCATTAGGGTTGCCATTAAGTTTAGTGTTAGGGTAAGCATTAGGTTAAGAGTTAGGGTTGGTATTGGGTTTAGAGTTAGATTTAGGGTTGGTATTAGGTTTAGACTTAGAGTTAGGGTAAGCATTAACTTTGGAGTTACAGTAAGCATTAACTTTATCGTTAGAGTTGGCATTAAGTTTAGCGTTATGCCGCATACAAACGATCAGACTTTTCGACAGACTTGTTCTGGCGGACTTTGCAGCAGAGGTCCGCCAGACTTTCAAAAGAACAGACTTGCCCACACACAATCACTCCAAAAGTCCAACGGATTTGAGCGTGATGACGTAGAATAAGGAAGTTCATAGCCAGTAGCCAAAAGCTGCCCTAGCGTCGGTTTTAGTCCATCGGACTAGCACACAGTCGACCGGATTTTTCGACCGGACTCGGGTCCGTCGGAAAGATTTGAAACATGTTTTATTTCTAGGTCCGTCTGACTTTTGGGAAAGAAAAGTCCGCTGGAGCCCACACGCGATTGAATTTTCCAACAGATTTCGGTCTGCCGGACCAAGGGCTTTGAAAAGTGTGATCGTGTGTACATGCGGCATTAGGGTAAGCAATAGGTTTAGACTTAGAGTTAGGGTTGGCATTAGGTTTAGAGTTAGATTTAGGGTAAACATTAGGTTTAGAGTTAGATTTAGGGTAAACATTAGGTTTAGAGTTAGATTTAATGTTGGCATTAGGTTTAGAGTTAGATTTAGGGTTGGCATTAAGTTTAGAGTTAGACTTAGGGTTAGTATTAGGTTTAGATTTAGACTTAAGGTTAGAATTAGGTTTAGGGTTAGAGTTAGAGTATGAATTACATTTAGATTTAGGATTGGTATTAGGTTTAGAGTTAGATTTAGGGTTGGAATTAGGTTTAGAGTTAAAGTAAGCATTACATTTAGAGTTAGATTTAGGGTTAACATTAGGTTTAGAGTTAGGGTTGGTATTAGGTTTAGAGTTAGCGTCAGGGTAAGCATTAGGTTTAGAGTTAGGGTTGGTATTGGGTTTAGATTTAGGGTTGGTATTAGGTTTAGACTTAGAGTTAGGGTAAGCATTAGCTTTGGAGTTACAGGAAGCATTAACTTTAGTGTTAGGGTTGGCATTCAATTTAGCGTTAGGGTAAGCATTAGGTTTATAGTTAGAGTTAGGGTTGGCATTAGGTTTAGAGTTAGATTTAGGGTAAACATTAGGTTTAAAGTTAGATTTAGGGTTGGCATTAGGTTTAGAGTTAGATTTAGGGTAAACATTAGGTTTAAAGTTAGATTTAGGGTTGGCATTAGGTTTAGAGTTAGATTTAGGGTTGGTATTAGGTTTAGACTAAGGCCGCGTACACACGCGGGGACTGTTCGCCCAACTTTGTTCGTCAAACAGTTTGAGCGGACAGTCCGCTCAAAATTAGCATGGACGGACTTGGCCACACACGACGAACGAACAGTCCGCTGAAACTTGCGCGATGACGTGAACGGCACGTACGACGGGACTAGAAATACGACGTCCTATACACTGCAATGCAACCTTCGCCGTGTAAATCCTTTCTGAGCATGCGCGGAACTTAGTTTGACGAACAAGCCTACACACGGGCGGACTGTCCACTCAAACCAAGTTTCAGCGGACAGTTTTACGGAATTTCCGAAAAACTTTGTTCGTCAGACTGTCCGCTGAAACTGTCCGCTGAAGCCCACACACGAGCGGACTGTCCGCCGAAACACTGTTCAGCGGACAAAGTTGAGCGAACAGTCCCCGCGTGTGTACGCGGCCTAAGAGTTAGGGTAAGCATTAGCTTTGGAGTTACAGTAAGCATTAAATTTAGCTTTAGGGTTGTCATCAAGTTTAGCGTCAGGGTAAGCATTAGGTTTAGAGTTAGAGTTAGGGTAAACATTAGGTTTAGGGTTAGATTTAGGGTAAACATTAGGTTTAGGGTTAGATTTAGGGTAAATATTAGGTTTAGAGTTATATTTAGGGTTGACATTAAGTTTAGAGTTAGACTTAGGGTTGGTATTAGAATTAAATTTAGACTTAGGGTTGGAATTAGGTTTAGGGTTAGAGTTAGAGTATGAATTGCATTTAGATTTAGGGTTGGTATTAGGTTTAGAGTTAGATTTAGGGTTGGAATTAGGTTTACAGTTAAAGTAAGCATTACGTTTAGAGTTAGATTTGGGCTAAAAATTAAGTTTAGAGTTAGATTTAGGGTTGGCATTAAGTTTAGAGTTAGACTTAGGTTTGGCATTAGGTGTAAATTTAGATTAAGGGTTGGAATTAGGTTTAGGGTTAGAGTTACATTTAGATTTAGGGTTGGTATTAGGTTTAGAGTTAGATTTAGGGTTGGAATTAGGTTTAGAGTTAAAGTAAGCATTCCGTTTAGAGTTAGATTTAGGGTTAACAATAGATTTAAAGGCTTTTGGTCGGAAATTCCAACCGTGTGTACGCTCCATCTGACTTTTGCTGGTCTAATTTCCGCCAGCAAAAGATTGAGAGCAGGTTCTCTATTTTTCCGACGGGAAAAAGTTCTGACCTGAAATTCTGATCGTCTGTAGCAATTCTGACGTGCAAAATTCCTACGCACGCTCGGAAACAATTCGACGCATGCTCGGAAGCATTGAACTTCTTTTTCGCGGCTCGTTGTAGTGTTGTACGTCACCCGTGTTCTTGATGGCTGAAAGTCCCAAGAACTTTTGTGTGACCGTGTGTATTCAAGCCAAGTTTGAGCGTAATTCCGTCGGGAAAACCATCCAAAAATTTTTCGACGGAAATTCCACTCGCGGGTACGGGCATTAGAGTTAGGGTTAGTATTAGAGTTAAAATTAAGGTTAGCATTGGGAACAGTGACGGCTGGTACTCAAAATTTTTTGGGAGGCACAAACAAGCTGAAAAATTCTAATAAAAAATCATCAATTGCAACCACTGTGCCATCAAACGCAAACACTGTGCCCATCAAACGCAGCCACTGTGCCCATCAATTGCCACCACTGTACCATCAAACGCAGCCACTGTGCCATTAAACACAGCCACTTTGCCCATCAATTGCTGCCACTGTATCATCAAACACAGCCACTGTGCCATCAAACACAGCCACTGTGCCATCAAACACAGCCACTGTGCACATCAGTTGCCACCACTGTGCCATCAAACACAGCCACTGTGCACATCAGTTGCTGCCACTGTGCCATCAAACGCAACCACTGTGCCCATCAAACACAGCCGCTGTGCCCATCAAACGCAGCCACTGTGCCATATCAAATGCTCCCACTGTGCCATCAAATGTTGATGTGCCCCATCAAATACAGCTACTGGGCCCATTTTATGCAGCCACTGTGCCCATCTTATGCAGCCACGGTGCCCCACGAAATGCAGCCACTGTGCGGCCTCACTGTGCCCCATCAAATGCAGCCTCACTTGTTTACCTCACAGGCAGCTTCACTCGGGCCGGGCGTTCCACGGAGCTGCCGACCTCACTTCTGGTTTCCCTGTGGAACAGGGAAACCGGAAGTGACCTCTTTACTTGAACAGCAAAGCCCGGGCGTAAGCTGTTCCGCGCTTTGGACTGTCCGGCGCCCGAACACAGTGCACTTAGAGAACATTTTTTTTTTTTAAAGGGACATAGGCTCTAATAGGCATCAAAAAAGGTGACTTGCATGCGCCATGCTGGGTGCTCGCAGGTCACTCAGCTGTGTTAAAAAAGCAAATGAATATATGCATTCTTAACACTAAACCGCCTCTCCGCCAATCAGGTGCTCGGATCTGTTACCCGTCATCTGATTGGCTGAAACAACAGGTCCTGCTATCGGACGCCTATCAGGCATCCAATCATAGCAGAGGATGGGAAGAGAGGACGAGAGAAGACATCGAGGAGCTGTCCCACCACCATTGAGACAGGATAAGTACAGACAGCGGGCGGGGGGGGCACACTGGCAGCATTTGATGGTGCACAGTGAGGCTGCATTTGATGGGGCACAGTGAGGCTGCATTTGATGGGGCACAGCGAGGCTGCATTTCATAGGGCACAGTGAGGCTGCATTTGATGGGCACAGTGGCTGCATTTGATGGGGCACAGTGGCTGCATAAGATGGGCTCAGTGGCTGCATAAGATGGGCACAGTAGCTGTATTTGACGGGGCACAGTGGCAGCATTTGATGGCACAGTGGGAGCATTTGAAATGGCACAGTGGCTGCGTTTGCTGGGCACAGTGGCTGCGTTTGATGGCCACAGTGGCTACGTTTTAAGGCAAAGTGGCAGTAATTGATGGGCACAGTGGTGGTAATTGATGGTCACAGTGGCTGTGTTTGATGGTACAGTGGGGGCAATTGAGGCACAGTGGCTGCGTTTGATGGCACAGTGGCTGCATTTGATGGCATAGTGGCAGTGATTGATGGGCACAGTGGCGGTAATTGATGGGCACAGTGGCTGTGTTTGATGGTACAGTAGGGGCAATTGATGGCACAGTGGCTGTGATTGATGGTACAGTGGCTGAAATTGATGGGCACAGTGGCTGCATTTGATGGCACAGTGGCTGCATTTGATGGCACAGTGGTGGAAATTGATGGGCACAGTGGCGGTAATTGATGGGCACAGTGGCTGTGTTTGATGGTACAGTGGGGGAAATTGATGGCACAGTGGCTGCGATTGATGGTACAGTGGCTGAAATTGATGGGCACAGTGGCTGCGATTGATGGTACAGTGGTGGAAATTGATGGGCACAGTGGCTGCGTTTGATGGCACAGTGGCAGTAATTGATGGGCACAGTGGCTGTGTTTGATGGTACAGTGGGGGCAATTGATGGCACAGTGGCTGTGATTGATGGTACAGTGGCAGTAATTGATGGGCACAGTGGTGGTAATTGATTTGCATTGGGCACAGTGGCTGTGTTTGATGGTACAGTGGGGGACAATTGATGGCACAGTGGCTGTGATTGATGGTACAGTGGCCGAATTTGATGGGCACAGTGGTTGTGATTAATGGTACAGTGGTGGAAATTGATGGGCACAGTGGCTGTGTTTGATGGCACAGTGGCTGCGTTTGATGGCACAGTGGCAGTAATTGATGGGCACAGTGGAGGTAAATCATGGGCATTGGGCACAGTGGCTGTGTTTGATGGTACAGTGGGGGAAATTGATGGGCACAGTGGCTGCGATTGATGGTACAGTGAGGCTGCAATTGATGGGGTTTTTTTCAGAATTTTTCAGTTTGTTTGTGCCCCCCCCCACAAAACATTTTGAGCACCAGCCGCCACTGCTATGTAGAGTGGAATAGTGGCCAACATCCTACTATACTACACTAAATTATCCATCACCAGGCACTGGAAACAACCCATCCGAAATGATTGACACCACCCACCAACATTTCCTATGGGAGAAACCCCTCCCCCCTACAACACAAAACACTCTGTTCCTTTGACCTTATCGGTTTTGTTCCAATTGTTTTCTAAACGGCTTTTAACAAGTAACCTTGAAATGTGAATAAAAAATAAAATAAAAGAAGACGAGTGGCCAGTGACATCGGCAACACCTCGAGAATCAGTACAGTAAGTCTCCAGGGTCAGTAACACGTAGCCACGCTCAGTCCCTACAGGACTTCCTCCGGACCACCTTTGTTTGGTGCTTAATTCCGCTTACTGTTTACAAAGCCAATTATGACCCTGACACCAGATATTAAAATAAATGTTTCCATATAAGCAAGAAAAAACGCACCATGGATCGCTCTCGCCCCGGGGTCACATTTTCTATTCAGGCAACAAGACAATAAATGGAGACGCAACCGTGGTGTTTATTGTCCCCATGAATATGTTGACGTCTGGAGTCATTGAAAAGACGAGCTCTCTGTTAGATGCCTCGTTTTACAAGGGGTGGGGAGGGGGGGTTGACTATAACGTGGATTTTATTGTGTATTTCTATGGATAGAATGTACGGTTTAATATTACTAAACCATTAATCGGGGGGGGGGGGGGACTGGCATGGCAACCACACAACTGGTTTGAGAACTTGGGAGCTTCAGCCTTGGTCCTACAGCATCTAATGGCAGATCCCAGCTTGTGTCCGGTCTACAGCCTTAAACCACTTCATCCACGTACCGGAATGTACCGGAGTCTGATAGAAGGGGGTTATATACCGGGATGATGCCGGTGGCTGCAGGTCCCGGTCTCTTTCTTTTTTTTTTTCAGCTGGCGATGGGCTTTAACCACCTCAAAACCAGGCGCTTTCACCCCCTTCCTGCCCAGGCCAGCTTTCAGCGCTGTCACACTTTGAATGACAATTTTGCTAAACAAACAAAACAAAAAAAAAAGACCGAAAAATTATGAAATAAAAAATAAAAGTTTTTCTTAAGTTTCTATTATAACATTTTGCAAATAAGTAATTTTTATCCTTCACTGGCTTGCGCTTATGAGGCATCGCTGATGGGCAGCAATGACAGGCGCTGATGGGCTGCACTGGCGGGCAGGGAAGAGGCGACACTGATAGGCAGCGCTGATCGACACTGAAAGGCGGCACTGATAGGCACAGATAGGGTGGCACTAATGGGCACTGATAGGCGGCACTGATGGGAACTGATAGACATCACTGATGGGAACTGATAGACATCACTGATGGGAACTGATAGGCATCACTGATGGGAACTGATAGGTGGCACAGATGAGAAGGCACTGATATGCATCACTGATGGGAACTCAAAGGCATCACTGATGGGAACTGATAGGCGGCACTGATGGGCACTGATAGGCGGCACTTATGGGAACTGATAGACATCACTGATGGGAACTGATAGGCATCACTGATGGGAATTAATAGGCGGCACTGATAGGCACTGATAGGTGGCACAGATGAGAAGGCAATGATATGCATCACTGATGGGAACTGATAGGTGGCACAGATGAGAAGGCACTGATATGCATCACTAATGGGAACTCAAAGGCATCACTGATGGGAACTGATAGGCGGCACTAATGGGCACTGATAGGCGGCACTTATGGGAACTGATAGACATCACTGATGGGAACTGATAGGCTTCACTGATGGGAATTAATAGGCGGCACTGATAGGCACTGATAGGTGGCACAGATGAGAAGGCAATGATATGCATCACTGATGGGAACTCCAAGACATCACTGATGGGAACTGATAGGCGGGACTGATGGGCACTGATAGGTGGCACAGGTGAGAAGGCACTGATAGGCATCACTGATGGGAACTGATAGGCATCACTGATGGGAACTGATAGACATCACTGATGGGAACTGATAGGCATCACTGATGGGAACTGATAGGCATCACTGATGGGAACTGATAGGTGGCACAGATGAGAAGGCAATGATATGCATCACTGATGGGAACTCAAAGGCATCACTGATGGGAACTGATAGGCGGCACTGATGGGCACTGATAGGCGGCACTTATGGGAACTGATAGACATCACTGATGGGAACTGATAGGCTTCACTGATGGGAATTAATAGGCGGCACTGATAGGCACTGATAGGTGACACAGATGAGAAGGCAATAATATGCATCACTGATGGGAACTCCAAGACATCACTGATGGGAACTGATAGGCGGGACTGATGGGCACTGATAGGTGGCACAGGTGAGAAGGCACTGATAGGCATCACTGATGGGAACTGATAGGTGGCACAGATGAGAAGGCACTGATATGCGTCACTGATGGGAACTCAAAGGCATCACTGATGGGAACTGATGGGCAGCACTGATGAACACTGATAGGCATCATTAATGGGAACTGATAGACATCACTGATGGAAACTGATCGGCATCACTAATGGGCACTGATAGGTGGCACAGATGAGAAGGCCCTGATAGGCATCACTGATGGGAATTGATAGGCATCACTGATTGGAACTGATAGGCGGCACTGATGGGCACTGATAGGTGGCACAGATGAGAAGGCCCTGATTGGCATCACTGATGGGAATTGATAGGCATCACTGATGGTAACTGATAGGAAGCACTGATGGGCACTGATAGGTGGCACAGATGAGAAGGCACTGATAGACATCACTGATGGGAACTGATAGGCATCACTGATTGGAACTGATAGGTGGCACTGGTGGGCACTGATAGGTGGCACAGATGAGAAGGCACTGTTAGGCATCACTGATGGAAACTGATAGGTGTCAGGGCTTGGCTCCGCCCTTCCTTCTCAGAGCTGGCCCCCCAGCTGTCTGCCAATTGCCAGCTCCCATCTCTCCACAGTTACTCAGCATCATCCAATCTGGAAAAAATATTACCAACAAGTTCATTGACTGCATCTTCTGAATTCATGGCCTCCACCTACTGTCAGGAACCATGAAATCAGACCGAGACAGAAGTACAGTTAAATCACACTTCTTTAATAATAAAAGTAAAAAGAACAAATGTAGTCAAAACACAGCCAAAGTTCAGTAACCGGAACAGAAAGTCAGCCAAGCCAGAAGTCAGGGATCAATGTAGTGGAACAGCAAGCAGGATCTGGTGCCAGAAGGGATGTCAGCAAAGCAAGTCTTGAACAGGATCAGAGGAGATAGTCTCTGTGATGTTGAACAAGGAGAAGGCAGAGATCGCTTAAGTAGGCAGGACTGACGAGCAGGATATCATCAACAGCTGAGTAACTGTGGAGAGAAAGGAGCTGGCAATTAGCTGACAGCTGAGCTGTCAGCTCTTAGGAAGGAAGGGCTGAGCCCAGCCCTGACAATATGTGGCACTGATAGGTGGCACAAATATGAAGGCACTGATAGGCGGCACTGATGGGCACTGAGAGGCATCATGGACGGGCACTCATAGGCAGCATTAATGGGAGCTGAAATGTGGCACTGATAGGTGGCACTGATGAGGAGGCACTGTTGCGCATTGCTAGGCGGTGCCCTGATTATCTGTGCAAATGTGCCCTGTCACACTTGCTGGTTATCAACCCTTTTCTCCTTTCGCTGTGATAGGAAAGGAATGCTGATAATCAGCATGTTTGTGATTGGAAACAGCTGATCACATGGTAAAGACCGCTGTGATTGGCCCTTTGCAGTGATCTGTATTCAGCTAAGTCTAAAGGACACAGCAATCACAGAGCATGCCAGATGGTACCCCAGGGGGTGTGCAGAGGGCACGGTTCTAGGAGAATGTCCATATATTTCGGCTATAGCATGGGTCTAAGGTGGTTAATGTAAAAGCGATCTTAATGGCTAAATAGATGCTTGATCGCTTTTATAGGTGGCAGAGGGGACTCTCCCCTCCCCTCACCTTCCCTGGCTCTGCCGTCTCACCGGGGAGCTCTGGACTGAAGCTGGTGGTTCCACCAGCTGACCATAGAGATGACCGAGGACCAAAATGTCCCCGATTATCTCTATGGTCTAAGACACTGCAAGCGACTCATATTTGGTCAATTACGGGTTTCAGCTAATATAAGCAGGCCATACATGAATATAATCGTTGGACGATTTACGGAAGCAGACAAGGTTCTCGCAATCCCCGGGATTGATTAAAAAATGGAGAAGGAAAGAGACAGAGCTCTTTCCGAATTAATGGGATTTTTTGTAGAGATAATATGCCTGTGGTGAGCACCAAAGACAACAATTTATTAAAAAGAAAGTATAAATTTATTAAATAGTATCAAAAGTAAAATAAAAACAAGAAGCAGCCAAAATACATCGTTTAGACCGTAAATTGTAGATATATGAAATCAGATCAGATACGTAGATGTGCAGAAGTAGCCAACGTGTTTTCCGCAAAACGCTTCATCAGGGCACTGTATACATCTATGATTTCATCTATATTAAATTAAATTATTAAATTATTGAGACATAAACATGTCATTAATATGTCATGAAACATACAATTTGTAAAAAAAAAAAGTTTTTTTACATTTCATAAACATTTAATAGCAATAAAGATTAGGTAGGCTCACCTTGTCCTTTTACAGTAGACAATTCAGCACAACCTCAAAGTAGACCCATCCTGATACACGCTAACTGGGGCTCAATACGGATGGAAGCCAGATCCAAACGGTATAGCCAGTGGGAAAACTGGATCGCGGTTATTGCCGAGATCGTGTGTGATAAAGCAATCTTTATTGCCATCGAATATTTATGAAATGTAAGAAACTTTTTTTTTTACAAATTGTATGTTATGTGACGTATTAATGACATGTTTACGTCTCATGTAATACAGATGAAATCATAGATGTACACAGTGCTCTGATGAAGCGTTTTTTTTGCGAAACACGTTGGCTACTTCTGAACATCACATCATTTATTTTTTGTAAAATAAAAAACACAGAGGTGATCAAATACCACCAAAAGAAAAGCTCTATTTGTGGGGGGAAAAAAAAGGACATCAATTTTGTTTGGGAGCCACGTCGCACGACCGCGCAATTGTCAGTTAAAGCGGTGCAGTGCCGAATCGCAAAAAGGGGCCTGGTCCTTTAGCTGGAAAATGGTGCGGTGGGCTTAAGTGGTTAAAGTATAACCAAAGGCAAAACTTTTTTTTTTTTTTTGGATAGAGTGGAGAGGGATTAGAACCCCTGTCGGCTTTGTACGGCACCCCTGCTGGCCCCTCCCACCAGCTATGATCTGCCATTATTAGAGTAGCAGAGAGACCCGGTAATGATATCACTGAATCTAAAAAAAAAAAAAAGATATTTAATGAAGGTGAAAAGGTTTTTTGTTTAGGCATTTCATTATGACGTTGACGAGGGGGGGAATGTAGAAACCAGGAGACGGGGAAATATAAGCAAAATTAAAACTTCAGCTCTGAGCGCTGCCCGCAGCCATGGCCGCTCGCTATCTGTCAGCGGGCCCCGGAATCTGCCGCAGAATGTGATTTCACAGCCCATCGCATTCCCTTACTGTCTATTGATAAAACATTCATCACAAGTTCAAATTCTTCCAGTCACACTAAATCAGACTTAATAGCTTCCTCTGCAGTCGCGCAATAAGCATAAAACAAGAAGCAGCGGCGGTCCGCGGCGCCGGCGTCACTTCAATATGCGACATCCACCTTCATCCTAAATCACATGCTGGGAGCCCCGGAAAGGTGGCCTCGCTTTGCACACCCCTACAGGGGGAACATCTTGTGCTCCGGTGACCAAGAGCCCAATCCTTGACAGGGAACAAAAAAAGTTATCAATGGAAGGCAGCGGCGGGCCTCGGCTCGCTCGGGAGACGGTAAAGCTGACCGTTACCGCGGGAGCATTTCATTTACCATTTGTCATTTTAAGAACATTTGTTTTGATTTCCTTAACCACCTTAACCGTCTTCCCTTCTTACATTGCCAGGAGGGTGTGTGCGTGGATGTCCTCCCATCATGATCGCGTTGCCCGCGTGTGCCACCCCCCCCTCTACGATTGGGATAAATCAACAATCACAGCTGATCACAGGATGTAAACACAAGCCGGTTATTGGCTTTTCTCTCCTCACACTGACAGCTTGAGGAGAGAAGCCGATAACCAGCTTCTGTTTAAGGGACATTGGTCGAAACAATGCCCACCAGTGCTGCTAATCAGTGCCCCCCATTGCTGCTAAAGCCCACCAGTGCTGCCAACCAGTGCCCGTGCCCATCAGTGATGCTAATTAGCCCACACCAGTCACACACATCAGTGCCCATCAGTGCTGCCAATCAGTGTCCATCAGTGCCTCATCATGAGTGTCACCTATCGGTGCCAACTATCAGTTCTGCCTATTAGTGCCACCTATCAGTGCCATTCAGTGATGCCTATCAGTGCCCATCAATGCCACCTATCAGTGACCATCAGTGTCACCTATCAGTGTTTCCTCATCAGTGTCCACCAGTGCTGCATCATCAGCATCCATCAGTGCCACCTATCAATGCCCATCAGTGCTGCCTATCAGTGCCTTATTAGTGCCCATCAGTGCAGCCTATCAGGCTGAACTGATGGGCACTAATAAGGCACTGGTAGGCAGCACTGATGGGAACTGATAGGTGGCACTGATGGCCACTAATAAGGCACTGATAGGCAGCACTGATGGGAACTGATAGGTGGCACCAATGAGCACTAATAAGGCACTGATAGGAAGCACTGATGGGCACTAATAAGGCACTGATAGGCTGCACTGATGGGCATTAATAAAGCACTGATAGGCAGCACTGATGGGAACTGATAGGTGGCACTGATGTGCACTGATAGGCAGCACTGATGGGAACTGATAGGTGGCACCAATGAGCACTAATAAGGCACTGATAGGAAGCACTGATGGGCCCTAATAAGGCACTGATAGGCTGCACTGATGGGCATTAATAAAGCACTGATAGGCAGCACTGATGGGAACTGATAGGTGGCACTGATGTGCACTAATAAGGCACTGATAGGCAGCACTGATGGGCAGTAATAAGGCACTGATAAGCTGCACTGATGGGCACTAATAAAGCACTATCAGTGCCCACCAGTGCTGCCCATCAGTGTCTTATTAGTGCCCATCAGTGCCCATCAGAGCTGCTTATCAGTGCCTTATTCGTGGCCATCATTGCTACCTATCAGTGCTCACCAGTGCTGCCTCATCAGTGCCACCTAGCAGTGCCCATCAGTGCTGCCTATGGGAACTGATAGGTGGCACTGATGTGCACTGATAGGCAGCACTGATGGGAACTGATAGGTGGCACCAATGAGCACTAATAAGGCACTGATAGGAAGCACTGATGGGCCCTAATAAGGCACTGATAGGCTGCACTGATGGGCATTAATAAAGCACTGATAGGCAGCACTGATGGGAACTGATAGGTGGCACTGATGTGCACTAATAAGGCACTGATAGGCAGCACTGATGGGCAGTAATAAGGCACTGATAGGCAGCACTGATGGGCACTGATAGGTGGCACCAATGGGCACTAATAAGGCACTGATAGGCAGCGCTGATGGGCACTGATAAGCTGCACTGATGGGCACTAATAAGGCACTGATGGGCTGCACTGATGGGCCCTAATAAGGCACTGATAGTGGCACTAAGGCAATAAAGCACTAATAAGGCACTATCCGTGCCTTATTAGTGCCCATCAGTGCAGCCTATCAGTGCCCATCAGTTCCTTATTAGTGCCCATTAGTGCCACCTATCAGTGCCCATCAGTGCTGCCTATCATTGCCCATCAGTGCAGCCTATTAGTGTCTTATTAGTGCCCATTGGTGCCACATATCAGTGCCCATCAATGCTGCCTATCAGTGTCTTATTAGTGCCCATCATTGAATTTGCACAGAGCAGCCCCAAGCTTCTACTTGTCGGTGCCCGGCCGGTGCTCCTGGCCCCACCCTCCTGCTGAGTGCCCCTACAGCAAGCAGCTTGCTATGGGGGCACCCGAGCCGAAACGCTGTTCTGTGTCCATTCAGTGGACACCCCCTCTCTATCCTCATTGACTCACTGACTTTGATTGACAGCAGCGGAAGCCGATGGTGCCCAGAGCTGTGTTTCAGCCAATCAGGAGGGACAGCCGAGTCTCTCTTTCAGTGCCGGGACAAGGTCATCTAGAGCCCAGGGCTAACATGCCATATTGTGCCTCTGCCCCCCCTTCCCACACAATGTATGAGCATTATGTGTCAGCTAAAATCCCCTGCACCTAAAACATCAAATCTGCATGCTTAGCACAATTCCTCTAAATCCACATATGCTCCCAGCACAATCCCCCCCCCAAAAAATCCCCCTTTCTAGAAAAAAAAACCCTCTACCCCTCAAATTTCCCCTCCGAGCACTAATCTCCCCCCTCCCCACACTCCAAATCACACTTCCAGCACACATTTCCCTCCTCAAAATTTCCCCTCCTAGCATGAATGCGCCCCAGTCATTCCTACTAGCACAAATCCCCCTCCCCAATAAAGTCCCCTCTTAGCACAAATCCCCCCCCATATTACCTTTTCTAGCACAACCCCCCCCCCCCCAAATCCCCCATCCTAGAACAAATCCTCTTGCCCCATCTCCCCTCTCAACACAAATCACCACTCCTAGCACACCTCCCCAAATTTCCACTCCTAGAACAATTATTATCTCCGGCACCCCCCCCCCCCAGATTTCCCCTCCCGACACAAATCCCCTCCCCCCAATCTCATTGTGGTGCCCCTGATCCTCACATGATACCACAGTGCCCAGCGCAGCCGCCCCTCCTGCCCACCCCTTGTCCCAGGCCTGCTTTAGTGTAACATCACTGGATTGAGATGGGGCTCAGGTAAGTATTGAGGGAGGGGGTTGAAGGGGGCCACTGCAGCACATAGAAGGTTTTTTTTTTTTTTAATCTCAAGGCATATAATGCACTTTCTGCCTTTACAACCACTTTAATACCACCACCGTATTATAAATACAACCTTGTATTGAGGTGGTTATACCGGGATCCTGGTACCATTTATTAGACTAGGCAATTCTGCCACCTGTAAACTGATTCAAGCCATTATAGAGCTACTTGATCACTTTTACAGGTGACCGAAGGTCTGTCCACCCCTTGGGATCTCCTGTACCACCTGGGAGAACTGATGCGACCGGTTTCAGTGGCATACAGTGAGAAGAATGGAAGGGACAGAATTTCCTTCCCCCCCCCCATTCTCTGACTTTAGCGATGAGGATTTAGACACTTCCAGTTTGGGTTTGTTTGTATTCACACAACTCCTAAAAAAAAGAACGTTGTTCATGAAACGCGTAGAGAACAGCTACATTTCCAGTAAAGGGTAAGGCCATGTATGCAGTTCAGTTGGAATATGTCTATAATATCTAAAACATCAAATATGTGCTAAACCAAATGTAACATATCTCTGTGTGTGACATCACCAGCCTTAATAATTTATGTTTTACATCATAACATTTATATGTTTTTTTTTTTGTTTTGTTTTTAATGGGGTATTAGTTTTAAGGAAGAGAAATAATAAATGATTGATTTCACAAAACTCGACTTCATGTACCTTTTAAAGTCCTATTTGTTTGTATAAATGTTACCTAAAAATAAGGTTCATTCCGTGATCACAGGACACAGCGCGGGACAGAGCATCAATGAGACAAAGGGCCAAGATGTAGGATCTTCCTGGCAAATCTGGGATCGTTGGCATCAACGCTTTTCGAATTCTAATTAAAAAAATGGTTTCGGGTTGGAACCAAGCTTCAGGATATTGGGGTTTACAAGGACACTCAAAGACCCCTTGTTGCTGGGCATTGTTAGGATTACATTGTTGAATTGTATGTTTTAATGTGATGTTATTTATTCTGTGACCAGGTTGACGAATCCTTTAGTCGTGTTTTTGATGTAGCAAGCATTTTAGCATCTTTTTTTGGTTTATGCTGTGATCCCAGGGCACAGACTGAGACACAGCATCTATGGGACCGAAGGCCAAAATGTAGACATTTCCAGGGAAAATCGGGAACTCTTGGCATCTGTGCTTTTCCAGCTCCATCCAAAAAAATAAATTTTTGGATATAGTAAAAAATATTAGTATCTTTTTTCGGTTCATGCTGTGATCCCAGGGCTCAGCCTAGGACACAGCATTGGTGGGACAGAAGGCCAAGATGTAGGAATTTCCAGGAAAATCTGGAACTGTTGGCATCTGTGCTTTTCCAGCTCTATCAAAAAAAATATGTTTTGGATGTAGTAAACATTTTAGCATCTTTTCTGGTTAATGCTGTGATCCCAGGGCACAGCCTAAGTCACAGCATTGGTGGGACAGAAGGCCAAGATGTATCCTGGAAAGTCTGGGACAGTTTTGGCCAGGGCCGGTGCTCCCACTAGGCCTACTGCTAGGCGCACTGCTGCCTAGGGGACCCAGCCTGTTGACTGCCCTGTTAGCCTGGCCAGGGAACATGGGGAACATGAGACGGAGGAGGGGAGGTGGAGGCACTGGGCATGAGGTTAGCAGAGGAGGTGGGCACAGTAAGCTATTCGTAAAAGAGGCTACAGGCATGAGGTTGGCGGAGGAGGCGTGCACAACTAGGGAGTCGGAAGAGGCACCGGGCATGAGGTCGGAAGAGGAGGCGGGCACAGATGGGGAGTCAGAGGAGGCACCGGGCATGAAGTCGGCAGAGGAGGCGGGCACAACTAGGACGTCGGAAGAGGCATCGGGCATGAGGTCGACAGAGGAGGCGGGCACAGCTGGGGAGTCGGAGGAGGCGCCGGGCATGAGGTCAGTGGAGGAGACGGGCACAGCTGGGGATTTGGAGGAGGTGTCAGGCATGAGGTCTGCGGAAGAGGCGGGCACAGTTGGGAAGGCGGAGAAGGCACCAGGCATGAAGTCAGCTGAGGAGGCGACCTAAAATAACAAACATATCATACTTACCTCCACTGTGCAGTTCATTTTGCACAGGGTGGCCCCGATCATCATCTTCTGGGGTCCTCCAATGGCTCCTCCTCGCATCAGTAAACCCCCTGGGAGAAGAGCTTTCCCTGGGGGGTTACCAAGTGGGCGTGCTCCCGGGTCCAGCATTTGCCGGACAGCTGGTGATTTGGAGGAGGAGCTGGGTATCAGTTTAGTGGAAGAGGCGGGCACAGCTGGGGAGTCGGAGAAGGCGCCAGGCATGAGGTCAGCGGAGGAGGCAGGCACAGCTGGGAAGGTGGAGGAGGGCAGGCATGAGGTTGGCAGAGGAGGCATCGGGCATGAGGGCGGTAGAGGAGGCAGGCACAGCTGGGGATTCGGAAGAGGCGCCGGGCATGAGGTCAGCGGAGGAGGCAGGCACAGCGCCGGGCATGAGGTAGACGGAGGAGGTGGGCACAGCTGAGGAATCGGAGGAGGCGCTGGGTATGAGGTTAGCGGAGGAGGCAGGCACAGCTGGGAAGGCGGAGGAGGCATCAGGCATGAGGTCGGCAGAGAAGGCGCCGGGCATGAGGTAGGCGGAGGAGGCAGACACAGCTGAGGAATCGGAGGAGGAGCCGGGTATGAGGTCAGTGGAGGAAGCAGGCACAGCTGGGAAGGCGGAGGAGGCATCAGGCATGAGGTCGGCAGAGGAGGCACCGGACATGAGATAGGCGGAGGAGGCGGGCACAGCTGAGGAATCGAAGGAGGGGCCGGAGATGAGGTCAGCAGAGGAGGTGGACACAGCTGGGGAATCAGAGGAGGCATCAGGCATGAGGTAAGCAGAGGAGGCGCTGGGCATGAGCTAGGCGGAGGAGGCGGGCACAGCTGAGGAATCGGAGGAGGCGCTGGGCATGAGGTCAGCGGAGGAGGTGGACACAGATGGGGAATCGGAGGAGGCACCGAGCATGAGGTTAGCGGAGGAGGCGGGCACAGCTGGGAAGGCGGAGGAGTCGCCAGGCATGAGATCAGCAAAGGAGGCAGTGGTCACAACTGGGGAGGCGGAGGAGGTGGAGATGTAGCTGCAGTTTTGGTTTTGGCTAGAGTAAAGCTTTAACATATTAACATATAAAGCTTTAACATTTCAGCAAGTTTTGGTTGGAGTGAGGTTTTAACACGTCTTTGGTTCAAGCTGTGATTCCAGGACACAGCCCGGGACACAGCATCGGCGAAATTGAAGGCCAAGATGTAGCACTTTGCAGAGAAACCTGGAACCGTTGGCATCTATGCTTTTCCAATTCTATCCCCACAAAAAAAAATTGTTGGTTGTACCTCCATGCAGGTAGAGCTAAAAGGTAAGTACTGCTACCTGCTCATCCACTATTAAAGATCTTTTTCTGGCATTAAATCATAACTAAATCTCATTACTCCTAAGACACAGTCATTACCCCCCCACCCTCCCCCACCCCTCCACAAGCAAATTTTTCGACAAATCCTACATTATGAAAAGCTGTCCGATGCCGTGCCACAAATCACGCACAATGCAATTTTTTTTTCTGCCTGTAAGTCAATATTTAGGCCCAATTATCTCAGCCGATTCGGAGCGCTCATCTGCATGCGGACACGTTTTATACAATAGCAGAACAAAGGCGCTGATGTTAATTTGTTGTATTAATTTGGAGGGTATACGGAGTGTCAGCGCTCTCACATCTGCTGCTCTTGTCAATTATACTGACAGCACAGCCAGGCGCCGGCGCTCCTCGGCGAGATGAGACTTTTTAGCAGAGCCGTGTCACATTCTGCTCTCCCGATTTATTCTGATAACTTTACATTCACCTGCTCCTCTTTAACGGTAAACAGCGAACATGCACAAAACGCTTCCAATTAGGCTCATACACATTAAAGAATGACTGTACTTGTAGAACAGGAAAACCCATTTACTATTTCCGGAGACACTGCAGATAGAAATCTGCATTGATACCATATTGATACCTGCCCTTCACCTGTGGCTTGGGAGCCTTTCTTACAGGCTTTTAGCCCTTCCCTCCCCAGCATGGCGGTCCCTGGCCCCGCCCCCCCTTTCTATTCATTGGACTTCAGTTCCTTCAATCACAGAGGATCAGCATCACATGAAGGGAGTTTGACAAGACGCGCGGCCACTCATTACATTTCGAAGATAAAGAGGTTTAACCTTAACCACTTGACGTCCACGCTATGGCCCGAATGACGACCACAGCGTGGACCTGAGTTTCCGGAGAGGCCATCGTAGGATGTCCTCCCCTTTGAGCGCTCCCCGCGAGTCCCCTGCATGGCGCGCACTGTGATCACTGAGTCACCGGGACTCGGGTGATCACAGGTCCAAGTCAGGGGCCGAACCCGGCCCCTTACCACGCAATCAGCTGTCAGCCCATGACAGCTGATCACATGATGTAAACAAAAGCTCACTAATCGTTTTTTTCTCCTCAAGCTGGCAGCGCAAGGAGAAAAAAAAATGATCACTGGGTTATGAGCAAGGGACATCGATCCCGAAGAGGAAGGAGGCAATTCTACTTCATCTGTGCCCACCAGTACCCCCTGCCAGTGCCACCTGCCATTGCCACCTGCCAGTGCCCACCAGTGCCACCTATCAATGCCCATGAGTGCCACCTATCAATGCCCACCAGTGATGTCAATTAGTGCCTCATCAGTGCCACCTAGCAGTGCTGCCTATCAGTGTATTCTACCAGTGCCGATCAGTGCCCATTATTGCTACTCATCAGTGCCTATCACTGCCAACTATCAGTGCCACTTATTAGTGCCACTTATCAGTGGCCTTCAGTGCCACCCATCAGTGCCACCTCTTAGTGCCCACCAGTGCCGCCTTATAGGTGGCCATCAGCGCGGCCCATCTGTGCCCATCAGTGCAGCCCATCGATGCCCATAAGTGCAGCCTTTCGGTGCCCATAAGTGCAGCCCATCGGTGCCCATCAGTGCAGCCTTTCGGTGCCCATAAGTGCAGCCTTTCGGTGCCCATCAGTGCAGCCCATCGGTGCCCATAAGTGCAGCCCATCGGTGCCCATCAGTGCAGCCTATCAGTGCCCATCAGTGCAGCCTCATCAGCATACATCAATGAAGGAGGAAAATTAGCTGTTTGCAAAACTGTATAACAAAATATAAATATATATATATATATTTAAAATGTTTTTTTTTATTTTTTGAACAAAAAATAAAAACCGCAGAAGTGATCAAATACCACCAAAAGAAAGCTCTATCTGTGGGAAAAACATGATATTTGGGTACAGTGTTGTATGGTCGCGCAATTGTCATTCAAAGTGCGACAGTGCTGAAAGCTGAAAATTGGTCTGGACAGGAGGGGGGGGGGGGGGGTTTAAGTGCCCAGTAAGCAAGTGGTTAAACTACATAGAGGATTATTTAGACCCCTTTCACACTGGGGCGCTTTGCAGGCGCTACAGCGCTAAAAATAACGCCTGCAAAGCACCCTGAAAGAGCCGTTGCTGTGTCTCCGGTGTGAAAGCCCCGAGGGCTCTCACACTGCAGCGGTGCGCTGGCAGGACGGTAAAAAAAAAAGGTCCTGCAAGCCGCATCTTTGGAATGGTGATTACACGGCTCCTTCACCGCTCCCGCCTATTGCAATCAATGGGGCGGCAGGCTGCATGACGGACAGGCTGCATGACGGACAGGCTGCATGAAAAGGCTGCAATGACGAACAGGCTGCATGACAAGGCTGCATGACGGACAGGCTGCATGACAAGGCTGGATGACAAGGCTGCATGACGGACAGGCTGCATGACGGACAGGCTGCATGACAAGGCTGCAATGACAAGGCTGCATGACGGACAGGCTGCATGACGGACAGGCTGCATGACAAGGCTGCAATGACAAGGCTGCATGACGGACAGGCTGCATGACGGACAGGATGCATGACAAGGCTGCATGACGGACAGGCTGCATGATGGACAGGCTGCATGATGGACAGGCTGCATGAAAAGGCTGCAATGACGGACAGGCTGCATGAAAAGGCTGCAATGACGGACAGGCTGCATGACAAGGCTGCATGACAAGGCTGCATGATGGACAGGCTGCATGAAAAGGCTGCAATAACGGACAGGCTGCATGACAAGGCTGCAAATGACACTGACAAGGCTTCAGATGGACACTGATAAGGCTGCATTGATGGGCATTTAAATGTAAGTTTGTTTTCCTTAAATTTCCCTCCTAAAAGTTATTTTCCATAAAATTCCCTCCTAAACTTGGGGTGTGTGTTATACGCCGATAAATACAGTAATAAATTCTAATTGTGTCGAAACGAAAGGGTCTGGTGACCCTTCATTTCTGGTCTCTCTGGTCTAGTCGCTTTAAGGCAGTGTAGCAATTTCAAAATACTTATTTTTTTTTTCTGTTTAATTTAGGCTTTGCAGTCTAAAAAATATATATGTACATTCAACAAGCCTAGGTGTTCACTTTAAACAAAGCTTTCCATGTCTGAACCCTGATAAAATTATCAGCCAGCGATGTTTTCACTTTGTGTAAAGTTGTCACTACACGCAAGGACAAAGTCTTGGCATCCGCTATGGGAAACTTTTTTTTTTCTTTCTCTCCTCTTGAACAATGGCTGCGAACATGGAAAGTCGCGGACTTTGGCTCCTGACTTCTAAAATAACATTAGCTTCTTGAATTCAATGCACAAGGTTTCATCCGCATCTGCCAGAATTTCTCCGGTATCCAAGGACTTCTCGTACTGCCAAAAACACATAAAAAAAAAAAAAAAAAAAAAACCTCCAAGAAAACTTTGTCACACATCTGTGACCGCAGATAGAGTTCCTGCTCGTAAAACTCAATTAACAAACACAATACAAATATGCAAACACATTCCGAGCGACAATATGTTTCAGATCTTCCAAACAAAGTCAATCTCGACTGGAGATGTTCAGCTGTCTTCCTTATTATTTATCAGTTGCTTGTTCTGCTCTTGGAAGAAACACGTGAAAATGATTGTAAACAAGTAACACCGCAGCAGATGATTTTTAAAGACTAAACAAAATGAACTTCTAACAAAATTCAATAATCTGTGCATAGGCCTACTCAGTGTACTGTATGCTATATGGCCAGAAGCTGGTGGACAGCTGACCATCACATCTATATGATCTTGTTGGACATCCCATTCCTAAACCATCAGAATTGTCACGAAGTTGCACCACGTTTTGGTTTTAGCAGCCTCTACTGAGGAGGTTTTCCACAAATTTTTGAAGAACATCTATCCTTTGCACCACACCTGCATGAGCTTGTTGGAAATCTCGTCCCAAAACCATAACTATTAAAGACTAAATGCACCGAACTTCTAACAAAATCCAATAATCTGTGCATAGGCCTACTCAGTGTACTGCATGCTATATGACCAGAAGCTGTTGGACAACTGTCCATCACACCTATATGATCTTGTTGGACATCCCATTCCTAAACCATCGGCGTTGTCACGAAGTTGCACCACGTTTTGGTTTTAGCAGCCTCTACTGAGGAGGTTTTCCACCAATTTTTGAAGAACATCTATTTTTTGCATCACACCATGGCCATTATTGTGTTGCATTTGCAACCTCCACTCAACAGAGAAGGTTTTCCCACAAATGTTTGAAAAACATCTGTATTTTGCATGACACCTATATGAGCTTGTTGGACATCTCATTCCCAAACTAAGCCATTAATATAGAGAGGATCCACTTTGTGGCTATAACAGCCTCCTCTCTACGGAGAAGGTTTTTCACAAATGTTTGAAGAACATCTATCCTTTGCACGACACCTGCATGAGCTTGTTGGAAATCTCATCCCAAAACGGACTAAACACACTGAACTTTTAATGAAATCCAAGAATCTGTGCATAGGCCTATTCAATGTACTGTATGCTATATGGCCAGAAGCTGGTGGACAACTGACCATCACACCTATATGATCTTGTTGGACATCCCATTCCTAAACCATCGCCATTGTCACAAAGTTGCACCACGTTTTGGTTTTAGCAGCCTCTACTGAGGTGGTTTTCCACAAATTTTTGAAGAACATCTATTTTTTGCATCACACCTATATGAGCTTGTTGGACATCTCATTTCTGAACTAAGCCATTAATAAAGAGTTGATCCTCTTTGTGGCTATAAAAGCCTTCTCTCTACTGAGAAGGTTTTCCACAAAGGTTTGAAGAACATCTATCTTTTGCATCACACCTGTATGAGCTTATTGGAAATTTCATCCCAAAACCATGCCTATTAAAGACTAAACACACTGAGCTTTTAATGAAATCCAATAAACTGTGCATAGGCCTATTCAATGTACTGTATGCTATATGGCCAGAAGCTGGTGGACAACTGACCATCACACCTATATGACCTTGTTGGACATCACATTCCTAAACCATCAGCATTGTCACAAAGTTGCACCACGTTTTGGTTTTAGCAGCCTCTACTGAGGAGGTTTTTCACAAATTTTTGAAGAACATCTATTTTTTGCATCACACCTGCATGAGCTTGTTGGACATCTAATTTCCGAACTAAGCCATTAATAAAGAGTTGATCCTCTTTGTGGTAATGACAGCCTTCTCTCTACTGAGAAGGTTTTCCACAAATGTTTGAAGAACATCTATCCTTTGCATCAACCATGCCTATTAAAGACTAAACACACTGAGCTTTTAATGAAATCCAATAATCAGTGCATAGGCCTATTCAATGTACTGTATGCTATATGGCTAGAAGCTAGTGGACAACTGACCATCACACCTATATGATCTTGTTGGACATCCCATTCCTAAACCATCAGCATTGTCACAAAGTTGCACCACATTTTGGTTTTAGCAGCCTCTACGGAGGAGGTTTTCCACAAATTTTTGAAGAACATCTATTTTTTGCATCACACTTATATGAGCTTGTTGGACATCTAATTTCCGAACTAAGCCATTAATAAAGAGTTGGTCCTCTTTGTGGCTATAACAGCCTTCTCTCTACTGAGAAGGTTTTCCACAAATGTTTGAAGAACATCTATCCTTTGCATCAACCATGCCTATTAAAAACACACTGAACTTTTAATGAAATCCAATTATCTGTGCATAGGCCTATTCAATGTACTGTATGCTATATGGCCAGAATCGTGGACAACTGACCGTCACACCTATATGATCTTGTTGGACACCCCATTCCTAAACCATCTGCATTATTACAAAGTTGCACCATGTTTTGGTTTTACAGTCACTACTGAGGAGGTTTTCCACACATTTTTGAAGAACATCTATTCTTTGCATCACACCTATATGAGCTTGTCGGACATCTCATTCACAAACTAAGCCTTTAATATGGAGCTGACCTCTCCACTGAGAAGGTTTTCCACAAATGTTTGAAGAACATCAATCCTTTGCATCACACCTGTTTGAGCTTGTTGTACTCCCTTTTCCCAAACCATGGCCATCATTATGGAGTTGTCCCATTTTGTGGCTTTAATAGCCTTAACTTTACTGAGAAGGCTTTCCACACGATTCTGAAGAACATCTATCCTTTGCATCACATCTGTATGAGTTTGTTGGATATCTTATCCCCATACCATGACCAATGATATGAAGTTGTCCCACTTAATGGCTATAACAGCCTCTACTATACTAAGAAGTTTTTCCATAATTTATTGAAGAACATCTATCCTTTGCATCACACCAGTATGAGTTTGCTGGACATCTCATCTCAAAACCATGGCTATCAATATGGAGTTGTCCTACTTTGTTGCTTTAATAGCCTTCATTTTACTGAGAAGGCTTTCTACAAGATTTAAAAAAAAAAAAAAAACATTTATTCTTTCTATCGCACCTGTTTGAGCTTGTTGGGCATCCCATTCTAGGCCAATAATTTGGAGTCAACCCACTTTGTGGCTTTAACAGCCTCCTCTCTACTGAGAAGGTTTTCCACAAGATTTTGAAGAACATCTATCCTTTACATCACACCAGTAGGAGCTTGTTGGATATCTTATCCCCATAGCATGGCCAATGATATGGAGTTGTCCCACTTTGTGGCTATAACAGCCTCTACTATACTAAGTAGGTTTTCCATCTATTTTTGAAGAACATCTATCCTTTGTATCACACCTGTATGAGCTTGCTGGACATTTCATCCCAAAACCATGGCTATCGATATGGAGTTGTCCCAGTTTGTGGCTTTAATAGCCTCTACTCGACAGAGAAGGCTTTCCAAAGAAAGAAGAGCGTCTATGCTTTGCATCACTCTGATATGATCTTGTTGGACATCCCATCCTCGAACTAGGGTATAGAATTTTCCCACTGTGTAGCCATAACAAACTCCACTCTACCGAGAAGGTTTTTGACACAAATTGTGTCTCTAGAAGGCACGGTAGGTTGAAATATCTCCTTCTGGGACAGGTTATATATATATATATATATATATATATATATATATATATATAATGGTCCTTTATACTCTGTACAGAACTGCAGAACATTATATAAATAAACGCCAGTATGTGTAACTCTCCAAGTTATTCAGCTGGATAGCTCAGGCATGTAGCCATGATGACTTGTGAATTAATACAACTGGTCCTCTAATAATAAATATGCAAACCCTACAAGAGCGGATTTTGGCCAAGCAACATCAGCATTCAAACAGGAAATTATCTAACACACAGATTCACAATAGCTCATTAATAAACTATGATCGCTCTTGCGCAATTTAGAACTCCAGCTGTTTTGATTGAAAATAAAAATGTATTCCATTACAGCTCCAATCCATAAAGTGTTGGCGCACAAATATTTTTGTTATAGATTAAGTTATTCCCTGGCATCTCAGCAAGATATCCTTGCCATAATTCCCTGCTCTATTCCTGTCCACCATTTGGGTGTTTCCACTAGTGGTGACCCGTCCATGTTTCCACTAGTGGTGACCCGTCCATAGAGGGCACATGGCGTCGCCTCCCCTATCCATGCGTCCGGCCCCCTGATCTACATATGAGAGCGCCAAACTATGGATTCCAATCTGGGGGGATGTTTTTTTAAGCACCTGTTTAGAGTCAGAGCCTCTAAAAGGCTTCAAAAAAAGGGTGACCTCGGAGCGCAAAGCATTGCACCCCAAGCCCACCCAGTTGTGTGATGATAAAAAATAAATTTTTGCTATTTTGACACTAAAGTTCCACCCCGCCAATCAGGAGGCAGGCCGTGAAGCCTGTTTCCCAATTGGACAAAGTATGAAGCAAACCTATTGGATGCCTAGTGCTTTGGCGGAAGAGGAGACACACGGAGGAGGAAGCATGAGGAATGGGCACCGGAGCTGCCGCTGCCCACACTCCGGGAGAGGAGACCACAGCCCCCCCAACACACGGGTAAGGGCGGGACCACCCGCGGAGAGGGGGGGGTGGTTGCTGTCAGTGCCATGCCCTGCCCAAAAGAAGAACCCTCCAGCCACCACTGGTTTCCACCCACCTTTGTGTCTTCCAGCTGCTCTTGTTTGATTGCTTTTGGTGCCACTCAAAGTAGAAGTAAAAAACATATCCCCGTGTCCCAGAACATGGGGTGCAGGTTTGTCCTAATACCAATACAGGGGGACCAGTCCAGGAGAATAAACAATGAAGATCGGCCTCAGCCAACTTGTCTCCACCAAACCACACACGCTGATGCTTTTCACCCCGCCCACCAGGGCTTAATCGTAGGATCAGGGATGTGTGTGTGTGATTTGGTGGAGACATGTAGGCTGAGGCCTCTCTTCATTGGTTATTCACCTAGGCTGGTCATGAGTAGCGGGGATCATTTCATTTTTACATTTACTAACCTCCCAGCTGCTTTTTGTTATATATTCGATCATATAAAATAAATAATATATTTAACCACTTGCAGACCGGACCAATTTGCTGGTCAAAGACCAGACCCCTTTTTGCGATTCGGCACTGCGTCGCTTTAACTGACAATTGCGCGATCGTGCGACGTGGCTCCCAAACAAAATTGACGTCCTTTTTTTCCCACAAATAGAGCTTTCTTTTGGTGGTATTTTATTGCCCCTGCGGTTTTTATTTTTTGCGCTATAAACAAAAATAGAGCGACAATTTAGAAAAAAACACATTATTTTTTACTTTTTGTTATAATAAATATCCCCCAAAAATATATAAAAAAACATTTTTTCCCCTCAGTTTAGGCCGATACGTATTCTTCTACATATTTTTGGTATAAAAAAAACGCAATAAGCGATTATTGATTGGTTTGCGCAAAAGTTATAGCATTTACAAAATAGGGATAGTTTTATAGCATTTTTATTAATAATTTTTTATTATTTTTTTTTTACTAGTAATGGCGGCGATCAGCGATTTTTATTGTGACTGCGACATTGTGGGGGACCCATCGGACATTTTTGACACATTTTTGGGACCATTGTCATTTATACAGCAATCAGTGCTATATAAATGCAGTGATTCCTGTGTAAATGACACTGGCAGTGAAAGGGTTAACCAGTGGGTGTCAGTGTAGGGGTTAAGTGTTCCTAGGGTGTGTTACTAACTGTGGGGGGGTTGGGCTTTCATTTAGTAAACACTGATCTCTGCTCCAATCACATGGAGCAGAGATCAGCGTCACTAGTTGCTAGGCAGAATGGAGAAATGTTGTTTACACAGCATTTCCTCCAATCGGCCGCTCCGTGAGACGATCGCGGGGATGCCCGCGGCGATCGAGTCCGCGGGTCCTGCGACGAGACTCACGGGGGTCCCGACCAGCGCGGGAGCGCGCCGCTGGCGGCGCGCTCCCGATGGCAGGGCGGCATTGAATATTGGACGTACCTGTACCCCAATATGCCTGCCCGTGCCATTCTGTCGACGTACATCGTCGTGCGCTGGTCGGGAAGTGGTTAAGATGGTTGAAGACCCTGGCACAGCAGGTGTGTAGACCTGTGGGAAGATGGTGGCAGCCCTCTATAATGGACACGGAAGGGTTACAGACCTGGAAATTCAGCACTGGGATGGTGGAAACCCTTCATAATAGAAGAGAATTCTATGCCAATGTGCCCACATCCTAATATCCATAGACTAGAAAAACACATACTTTACAGGTGTATCTCCAAAAATGTGAACATCATCAAAAAGTTCATTTATTTCAGTAATTAAATTCAAAAAGTAAAACTCGTATAGTATAGTATATACAGTAGACTCGTTACACATGGAGTGATATATTTCAAGCATTTCTTTCTTTTAATGTTGATGATTATGGCTTACAGCGAGTGACAACCCCAAATTCAGTATCTCAGAATATATTGTGAAAAAGTTAAATATTGTAGACGCATGGTGTGATACGGTAATTAACTCAGAACACCTGTGAAGGTTTCCTGACCCTTTAAATGGTCTCTCAGTCTGGTTCAGTAGGTCGCACAATCATGGCGGAGACTGCTGACCTGACAGTTGTCCTGAAGACAGTCATTAACACCTTCCACAAGGAGGGTAAGTCACAAAAGGTCATGGCTAATGAAGCTGGCTGTTCACAGAGTGCTGTATCCAAGCATATTAATGGAAGGTTGAGTGGAAGGAAAAAAGTGTGGCAGAAAATGGTGCACAAGCAACAGGGATAACCGCAGCCTTGAGAGGATTGTGAAGCAAAAAGCCATTTAAGAATTTGGGGGAGATTCACAAGGAGTGGATTACGACTGGTGTCGGTGCTTCGAGCCACCACACACAGGACATGGGCTACAGGACATGGGCTGAACCTACTGGTTCAGTAGGTCGCACAATCATGGCGGAGACTGCTGACTTGACAGTTGTCCTGAAGATAGACATTGACACCCTCCATAAGGAGGGTAACTCACAAAAAGCCATTGCTAAAGAAGCTGGCTGTTCACAGAGTGCTGTATCCAAGCATATTAATGGAAGGTTGAGTGGAAGGAAAAAAGTGTGGCAGAAAATGGCGCACAAGCAACAGGGATAACCGCAGCCTTGAGAGGATTGTGAAGCAAAAAGCCATTTAAGAATTTGGGGGAGATTCACAAGGAGTGGACTACGACTGGTGTCAGTGCTTCGAGCCACCACACACAGGACATGGGCTACAATTGTCACATTCCTTGTGTCAGGCTACTCCTGAACCACAGACAACATCAGAAGCGTCTTACCTGGGCTAAGGAGAAAAAGGATTGGACTGTTGCTCAGTGGTCCAAAGTCCTCTTTTCGAATGAAAGTAAAATTGGCACTTTATATGGAAATCAAGGTTCCAGAGTCTGGAGGAAGAGCAGAGAGGCACAGAATCCGAGTTGCATGAGGTCCAGTTTGAAGTTTCCACAGTTCGTGATGATTTGGGGAGCCGTGTCATCTGCTGGTGTTGGTCCGCTGTGTTTTAGTCAGCGCAGCCATCTACCAGGAAATTCTAGAGCACTTCACGCTTCCCTCTGCTGACCAGCTTAATGGAGATGATGATTTCATTTTCCAGCAGGACTTGGCACCTGCCCACACTGCCAAGACTAACAATATCTGGTCACATGATCATGGGGATCACTTGCTTGATTAGCCAGCAAACTCGCCCGACCAAAACCCCATAGAGAATCTGTGGGGTATTGTCAAGAGGAAGATGAGAGACACCAGACCCAACAATGCAGAGGAGCTGAAGCAACCTGGGCTTCCATAACACCTCAGCAGTGCCACAGGCTGATCACCTCCATGCCACGCCGCATTGATGCCGTAATTCATGCAAAAGGACCCCCGACCAAGTATTGGGTGCATACTATTCTGTACATGGACAGACTTTTCACTAAGCCAACATTTCTGTATTAAAAATCCTTTTTTTATTAGTCTTATGTAATATTATAATTTTCTGAGATACAGAATTTTTGGGTTGTCACTCTCTGTAAGCCATAATCATCAAAATTAAAAAAAAGAAATGCTTGAAATATATCACACTGTGTGTAATGCATCTATATAAGATATACGACTTATCTGAAAAAAAACATTATGGAGGAAAAGCTCAATTTATTGTTGCCACCATCTCAAATATATTGTATATAAAGAATAAGTACCCCCCCCCCCCCCCTCCCGGTACGAAGGGACTTTGAGGGCGACCTTTTAAAGACACAATATTTTCAAAAAGTAGAAAATACTATATGTGGATATTATGTATCTCTTTGTGTAGGGTTTTTAACTTTGGCCATTACACCGTTTTTATGAAATAACACATTTTTCTACTTTTTTGAAGATATTGTGTCTTCAAAAGTTCACCCTTAAGGTCCCTTTGTACCGGGCGGGGGGGAGTACTTATTTTATATAAGATCTATGAGTTTCACTTTTTTCGCCCCGGTCCACTCCCTCATCACTGGCTTTGATTGAAAAAAAGGGGAAGCCAATGGCTCCCGGGGGCTCCAGCAAAACCAGCAAGACCTGGAAGTGAGGCCGAGAGAAGATCTTCAGACGTTCACAGCGCTGGATCGAACGAGGGCTCGGGTAAATATAAGGGGGCGTGAGGGGCCAAAATCAATGCCTATTTTTTATTTTTTTTTATTCCTAATGCAAAGAATGCATTAAGGTAAGATGTTTAGAAGCACTTTAACCACTTCTCGACCAGGGCACGACGATGTACGTCGACAGAATGGCACGGGCAGGCTTATTGGCGTACAGGTATGTCCAATATTCGATGCCGCCCTGCCATCGGGAGCGCGCCGCCGGCGGCGCGCTCCCGCGCTGGTCGGGACCCCCTTGAGTCCGGTCGCGGGACCCGCGGACTCGATCGCGGCGGGCATCCCCGCGATTGTCTCACGGAGCGGCCGAATGGAGGAAATGCTGTGTAAACAACATTTTTCCATTCTGCCTAGCAACTAGTGACGCGGATCTCTGCTCCATGTGATTGGAGCAGAGATCAGTGTACACTAAATGAAAGCCCAACCCCCCCACAGTTAGTAACACACCCCTAGGAACACTTAACCCCTACACTGCCACCCACTGGTTAACCCTTTCACTGCCAGTGTCATTTACACAGGAATCACTGCATTTATATAGCAGTGATTACTGTATAAATGACAATGGTCCCAAAAATGTGTCAAAAATGTCCGATGGGTCCCCCACAATGTCGCAGTCACAATAAAAATCGCTGATCGCCACCATTACTAGTAAAAAAAAAAAAAAAAAAATATTAATAAAAATGCTATAAAACTATCCCTATTTTGTAAATGCTATAACTTTTGCGCAAACCAATCAATAATCGCTTATTGCGATTTTTTTTACCAAAAATATGTAGAAGAATACGTATCGGCCTAAACTGAGGGAAAAAAATGTTTTTTTTATATATTTTTGGGGGATATTTATTATAACAAAAAGTAAAAAATAATGCGTTTTTTTCTAAATTGTCGCTCAATTTTTGTTTATAGCGCAAAAAATAAAAACCGCAGGGGTGATCAAATACCACCAAAAGAAAGCTCTATTTGTGGGAAAAAAAGGACGTCAATTTTGTTTGGAAGCCACGTCGCACGACCGCGCAATTGTCAGTTAAAGCGACGCAGTGCCGAATCGCAAAAAGTGGTCTGGTCTTTGACCAGCAAAATGGTCCGGTCTGAAAGTGGTTAAAGTGGTGTTTCCACCAAAAAAAAAATAGCTTAAAATTCATAAAAAATAAATAAATAATAATAATTGGAAAAAAAAATGTTTTACTCACCTCTAAATGCCTGTTGCTATGGGGTTCCTCGTAGTCTGCGTTCTTCAGTGCCCGGGCTGGTGACATCACTTCCCCTTGCACCATACAGTCATCTGGGACCTGTCACGTGTTCCAGATGACTGTGTGGCGTATCACGGCGCCCGGCGCCACTCACGCACAGTAAGAATGGCGGCGCTGAGAACGGAGCAGGGAACGGGGGGGGGCTTTGTTCCCCCGCATCGCTCTACCCTGGGACAGGTAAGTGTCCGATTATTAAAAGTTAGCAGCTACAGTATTTGTAACTGCTAACTTTTATTTATTTTTTGTTAGGGGGCACCCATGATACCCAACATGTGTTGTACAACTGATGTTTATATACATACATGCTCACCAGACACGTGCAATGCATTTCGTTTCCGAATTCGTTTTTTTTTTTTTTAAACAAATTTTGACAAATTGTAAATATGCAAATTAACAAAAAACCTGTTTAACAAATCTCTCCAACTCTATGTACATTTGAATATTCGAAAATTCGGAAACTCGAAAATATCCAAATGACCGAAAGCCTTCTTGACGAATTTTTTCCGAAATATACGTACATTTGAATATTCGTAAATTCGTAAATTTGGAAATATCCAAATGATCAAAAACCTGTTTAACAAATTTTTCCAAATATGCGTAAATTTGAATATATTCGAAAATACGTAAACTCGGAAATATCCAAATTACCGAAAACCCGTTTAACTAATTTTTCCGAAATATACATGCATTTGAATATTCGTAAAAATACGGAAATTCAGAAATATCCAAATGAACAAGAAAACAGTTTAATGAATTTTTCCAAATATACGGAAATTTGAATGTTTACGGAAATTCAAAAAATTTGGAAATTCGTAAATTCGAAAATTCAGAAGATTCAAAAATGTTGGAAACTTGGAAATCTGAAAACCCGAAAATTTGAAAAACTGATATAATAACTAACTAATAATGACTTAACCATTACTAAATATTAAATTATAGGTACTGGAATTTCCATTCAAATTTGTTAGTGAACGTAACAAATACTAATTTGTCTCTGCGCCTTTACTTGTGTATAGTGTGTTATGTCTGCAGCCTTTGAGGTGATTGGCCAGCTCTGTAAGGTAAACCTTGTCCAGGAAGAGTATCTTTCAGCGGGACCACTAATGGGGGGACGGGGGGGACTGATCAAGATCACCACCATTACTAGTAAAAAATAAAATAAAAACAACAATAAAAATGCCATAAATCTATCCCCTATTTTGTAGATGCGATAACTTTTGCGCAAACCAATCAATATATATGCTTATTGGGATTTTTTTTTTTACCAAAAATATGTAGAAGAATACATATTGGCCTAAACTGATGAAGAATTTTATTTTTTTTTCATATTTATTATAGCAAAAATTAAAAAAAGTATTTTTTTTTTTTTTTTTAAATTGTCGCTTTTTTTTTCTTTTTTATAGCACAAAAAATAAAACCTACAGAGGTGAGCAAATACCACCAAAAATAAAAAATAAAAACAAGTTTTTTTGCTTTGTATATTCACATCTGCAGTTATCCACACTTGGTTACACATGTTTATTAACATTTGCGAGCGCCACATTTTTTACTTTTCTAGTGAGTAGCACTTTCGTTTTCTTTTTCACTGTTTATTCACCATTCAGCGCGAGTTAAAATTTTATATTATTCACTAAATACCACCAAAATTACGTCACTTTTGTTTGGGTACAGCGTCGCACGACCGCGCAATTGTCAGTTAACCGCTTGATGACCGCCGCACACAGATGTACGTCAGCAGAATGGCAGATGCAGGCAAATGGGTGTCCTTTGAATTTGCGATAGATAGATAGATAGATAGATAGATAGATAGATAGATAGATAGATAGATAGGGAGAGATAGATAGATAGGGAGAGATAGATAGATAGATAGATAGATAGATAGATAGATAGATAGATAGATAGATAGATAGATAGATAGATAGGGAGAGAGATAGATAGATAGATAGATAGATAGATAGATAGATAGATAGATAGATAGATAGATAGATAGATAGATAGATAGATAGGGAGAGATAGATAGATAGATAGATAGATAGATAGATAGATAGATAGATAGATAGATAGATAGATAGATAGGGAGAGATAGATAGATAGATAGATAGATAGATAGATAGATAGATAGATAGATAGATAGATATATTTATGTATTTTTTGGGTATATTTATTATAGAAAAAAGTTTAAAAAATATAGCTTTTTTTGCAAAATGCATGGCCTTTTTTTTGTTTATAGCGCAAAAAAATAAAAACCGCAGAGGTGATCAAATACCACCAAAAGAAAGCTCTATTCAATTTTGTTTGGGTGCAACGTCGTAGGACCGTGCAATTGTCAGCTAAAGCGTCGCAGTGTCGAATCACAAAAAAAAAAAAATGCTCTGGTCAGGAAGGGGGTAAAATCTTCCCGGGGCTGAAGTGGTTAAAGCCACACAGTGCCGTATCGCAACCCCCCCCCCCAAAAAAACGGCCTAGTATTTAAGGGGGGAGGGTGGGGCAAATCCTTCTGGGGGGGCGGAAATGGATAAAGTTGCCCACGGACTTACCTGTAGGTAAAAAAATGACCAAGCGGTCATTTTTGCCCGTGAGCGAACCATGGTCTTTCCATTATACGTTCTATTTCTGGATTTGTGACGGAGAGATATTACATTGAAAATTCCATTTTGTTTTTGTTTTTTGTTTTCAGATCGCAGACATTGTGCTTTAAATATTTCTTTGTGAGCGAAGTTCATTAGTTTAAAATTGGCTTGGAAAGGCTCTCGGGCAAAAAAAAAAAGAAAAAAAAAAAAAAAAACCTGCAAACACCGTCCCTTAATAATCAAGGACACAGTATATTGCGGTTGAAAACTTGCTTTCACCTTGACGGGGAGTTGGAAGGAGCCGCCGCACATAGTAGAAGCGTCTACATAATTATTTATGACTCCGGAGAATTTTGGATAAATTATAAGTTGCAAATTGCTTTTTTAAAGACAAAAAAAACAGGCCTCTAGTCGGTTTTATTGGCTAAATGTCCTCCCTGTTTATACAAAACGAGACAAAGATTAAATAATGTGCTTAAATCGTACTAAATAAAAATGCCCAAAAAAAAAAAAAAAAAGCAGCTCTTGGAAAGAGAACGGCAACCAACTTTCGAGGCAAACCGACGCGAAGTTTGTTCAAGTTCACCGTCTGGTTGACTTCCAGATCTCTCTTTTATCCATAAAAGTTTTGCAGGAAGAGAGAGTTTTCATGACTTTGCAGGTAAATTATCAGGGCAAGGATTCTTCATCTCAAGGAGAATAAATGAAAACAAGCGCGTCTCTCAGGATTTTATTTCAGAATTAAGAAAAGGCACTACAGGTTTTCTCCATAAATCCCCTTGCAGCCTTCCATTACGGTCCTTTTTTTTTTTTTTTTTTTTCTTTCCGTTGTTTGTTCTACTTTCAAATAACTTCAAAATAAACTCAGAAAAGTGGCAGGCGCAGAGGTACTCGGAACGATTTCAATATGAGGGGGAAAAAAATAAAAAAAAATGAAACCTTGCATGCCCCAAGAGGGTCGTCTTCTTCAAGTTTTGTTTGCTTGCTACATAAATTACATGGAGACGAATTTAGGACAACAACAAAAAAAAAAACAGAAAGCAAAAAAATAAAAATAAATTGATTTTGAGTCATCTCAATGTTATTCCTCTTCATTGATTTTTTTTTTTAGTCACTTCAATGTTATCCCCCCCCCCATTCTCCCTCCTTCACTTCACCCCCACCCATCGCCAGGATTTTATTTTTCAAATCAATTATACACAGATACCGCGAATGACTTTCAAGTTGACATAATTGTAGACAAGATACAAAACTCTATAGAACCCCAACCCAACAGCAGTGCTGATTTATAAGTAAGCAGGAGGGGCAACTGCCCCCAGGCCCCCCCCCCCCGACAGAAGCCACCCCCCCCCCCAACTCTATACAGTGAAAATGATATAAAGTAATATAGAAGAAAGATCAAA
Organism: Lithobates pipiens; assembly: GCF_037356315.1. Taxonomy (NCBI): domain Eukaryota; kingdom Metazoa; phylum Chordata; class Amphibia; order Anura; family Ranidae; genus Lithobates; species Lithobates pipiens. The sequence continues at coordinate 259,657,066 of NW_027507685.1, read as the reverse complement.
GAGCATGGTGGACTTTGTAGGCACATGAGGCAATCTGTTTAAAATATATACCAAACTTTATTGCAAAAATTTTAGGGCTGTGGAAATTAAAGATTAATTCCTCGATTAATCGATTCTTTTTTTTTTAATCGATCAAAATTCTTTTGATCGGTACCCACCTCTCCGCCGGCTGCCCCTGGGGCCCCCTGACAGAAGCAACCCCCAGCCCCCCCCCCCCAACACTCTTTTATAAAGTAATATAGAAGAAAGAGAAAGTAGAACCCTAAATTCTCAAAGAGCATGGTGGACTTCGTAGGCAAACGAGGCAATCTGTTTAAAATATATGCCAAACTTTTTTGCAAAAATTCTAGGGCTGTGGAAATTAAAGATACATTTCTCGATTAATCGGTTAATTTTTTTAATCGATCAAAATTCTTTTGATCTGTACTCTCCGCCAGCTTCCGAGTCTTCAGGGAGTTCTGTGGGAGACCCAGTGACGTCACGGACATCAACGTCACTGGACTCCTCCCCCCTTCCTTTCGTTAGACAGATGGAGGCACTTGGGGAAGAGGGGACGTCACAGACATCGACGTCACTGGACTCTTCCCCTCTTCCCCAAGTGCCTCGGTCTGTCTAACGAAGAAAAGGGGGGAGGAGTCCAGTGACGTTGATGTCCGTGACGTCACCGGATCTCCCACAGAACTCCCTGAAGACCCGGAAGCCGGCGGAGAGGTGAGTACCGATCAAAATAATTTTGATCGATCAAAAAAAATGAATCGATTCATCGAGGAATACATTTTTAATTTTCACAGCCCTAGAATTTTTGCAATAAAGTTTGGTTTATATTTTAAACAGATTGCCTCATGTGCCTACAATGTCCACCATGCTCTTTGAGAATTTAGGGTTCTACTTTCTCATTCTTCTATATTACTTTATATCATTTTTGTTGTATAGAGTAGAGGGGGGGGGGGTGGCTTCTGTCAGGGGGCCCCGAGGGCAGTTGCCCCTCCTGCTTACTTATAAATCGGCACTGCTGACAGAGGCACTTAGGGAGGGGGGACATCACAGACATCGACACCACTGGACTCTTCCCCCTTCCCCAAGTGCCTCCGTCTGTCTAACGAAGGGAAGGGGGGAGGAGTCCGGTGACGTCACGGACATCAACGTCACTGAACTCCTCCCCCATTCCCCAAGTGCCTCCTTCTGACTAACGAAGGGAAGGGGGGAGGAGTCCGGTGACGTCACGGACATCAACGTCACTGGACTCCTCCCCCATTCCCCAAGTGCCTCCTTCTGACTAACGAAGGGAAGGGTGGAGGAGTCCGGTGACGTCGAAGTTCTGATTGATGGTAACACGTACGGGGAGGAGCTACGCATGACGTCACCCACTGCTGCCCTACGGAACTAACATGATTGTCGGCTTTACATGCTGTGTTTTTATCATCTTTATGAGAGTAGTTTGTGTTTGAACAAAAAAATTAAATCTTATACTTAAGCAGTGAGCACATCTTTTCTTTCTACCCATGACCTGCCGTCCTTACTGAGATCTAAGGAGACGTGAGAGAAGTTTATGGTCCGTGTTAACCCTTTTGATACCCGCTTGCATGACCACTTGTGTGCACAGGGGTCCATGCCATAAGGTGAGAGTGATTAGTTAGACCGGAGGTGGAGGGATTGTCACGCTACTGTGGGAAAAAAAATGACTTACGCCAGTGCTACAGTTTGAATTTAAAACGTATTTTGTGTGAACTGCGAAGTCAAGTCATGGATTGTGGAAACTAACCAGTGTCGGGTGATTGTATATATAGTGTATACCACATTTACCACTGACTAATGCAAAGCTGCCATGCAAAGAGATCAGCTAAAAGTAGTTTGATCTGTATGTGCGTTATAATTAATCAAAATTAGTTGATTAATCAATTTAAAAAAATCGATTAATCGAACAGGAAAATTTTAATCAGGAACAGCCCTAAAAAATTCCTTAGAAATGAATAGACATAAGATCATTACAGCACCCTCTACATCAGGGGTCTAAAACTGGCGGCCCTCCAGCTGTTGTAAAACTACAACACCCATCATGCCTCTGCCTGTGGGAGCCAAGCTTGTAACTGCCGCGTACACACGATCTGACATTCCGACAACAAAATGCTGAATTAATTTCCGACGGATGTTGGCTCAAACTTGTCTTGCACACGCACGGTCGCACAAATTTTGACGGAAATTCCGAACGTCAAGAACGCGGTGACGTACAAAACACGTACGACGAGCCGAGAAAAATGAAGTTCAATAGCCGGTGCGGTTCTTCTGCTTGATTCCGAGAATGCGTGGAAATTTTGTGCGTTGGAATTGTGTACACAAGATTGGAATTTCCGACAACGGATGTTGCCGGTGGAGGTAGCGAGTTCCAGAGGATGGGAGAGGCCCGGGAGAAATCCTGGAGACAAGCAGGGGAGGAGGAGACGAGAGTGCTTGAGAGTAGGAGGTCATGAGAAGAGCGGAGAGGACGATTTGAGTGATAGTTGGAGACAAGATTGGTGATGAAGCTCGGGGCAGAGTTGCGAATGGCTTTGTATGTTGTGGTTAGTATTTCAAATTTGATTCGCTGGGTGATTACAGTTATAATACAATAAAATAAAAGAGGATTAAGAGGTCCCTGCTCAGAAGAGCTTACAATCTAATAGGGTGGGGCAGGTGGTACAAAAGGCTGCACCTGTGGGGAAAGAGATGATGGAAGTGGTAGGAGATTAGTTGGAGGCGTGATAGGCTTCCCTGAAGAGATGAGTTTTCAAGGATCGCCTGAAGGTAGCAAGAATAGGGGATAGCCCAACCGGTGGAGGTAGCGAGTTCCAGAGGATGGGAGAGGCTCTTGAGAAATCCTGGAGACGAGGATGGGAGGGGGAGACGAGGGAGCTTGAGAGTAGGAGGTCTTGAGAAGAGCGGAGAGGATGGTTTGGGTGATATTTGGAGACAAGATTGGTGATGTAGCTCGGGCAAGAGTTGCGAATGGCTTTGTATGTTGTGGTTAGTATTTTGAATTTGATTCGCTGGGTGATTACAGTTATAATACAATAAAATACAAGAGGATTAAGAGGTCCCTGCTCAGAAGAGCTTACAATCTAATAGGGTGGGGCAGGTGGTTCAAAAGGTTGCAACTGTGGGGAAAGAGCCGATGGAAGTGGTAGAAGATTAGTTGGAGACATGATATGCTTCCCTGAAGAGATGAGTTTTCAGGGATGGCCTGAAGGCAGCAAGAATAGGGGATAGCCAGACCGGTGGAGGTAGCGAGTTCCAGAGGATGGGAGAGGCTCAGAAGAAATCCTGGAGATGAGTATGGGAGGAGGAGATGAGAGAGCTTGAGAGTAGGAGGTCTTGAGAAGAGCGGAGAGGACGATTTGAGTGATAGTTGGAGACAAGATTGGTGATGAAGCTCGGGGCAGAGTTGCGAATGGCTTTGTATGTTGTGGTTAGTATTTCAAATTTGATTTGCTGGGTGATTACAGTTATAATACAATAAAATAAAAGAGGATTAAGAGGTCCCTGTTTAGAAGAGCTTACAATCTAATAGGGTGGGGCAGGTGGTTCAAAAGGTTGCAACTGTGGGGAAAGAGCCGATGGAAGTGGTAGAAGATTAGTTGGAGGTGTGATTCCCTGAAGAGATGAGTTTTCAGGGATGGCCTGAAGGCAGCAAGAGTAGGGGATAGCCGTACTGGTGGAGGTAGCGAGTTCCAGAGGATGGGAGAGGCTCTGGAGAAATCCTGGAGACGAGGATGGGAGGGGGAGACGAGGGAGCTTGCGAGTAGGAGGTCTTGGGAGGAGCGGACAGGACTTTTTTTTTTTATAGCGCAAAAAATAAAAATCGCAGAGGTGATCGAACACCACCAAAAGAAATCTCTATTTGCGGGAAAAAAAGGACGTCAATTTTGTTTGGGTACAAGGTCGCACAACCGCGCAATTGTTGGGTTAAAGCGACGCCGTTTGCGGAAACGCAAAAAAAAAGACCCATGGTCATTGAGCGGCCAAATCCTTCCGGGGCTGAAGTGGTTGATGTAAAGACTGTAGGGTTCCTCCTACTCTTGTAAAGTACAAAGTTTATAGTTTGCGAGACGTGTAACTTATGGCATTATGAATAAAAGACTCCTATTTTGCAAGATCTGCTATTTAATCGGAAGGAGGGAAGGTTTTTGAAGTCTGCGCTGTAGTCCTGAGTATCGCACGTCTCGAGCACAGTAAATGACGGGAGGGACAAGCAACGCCGTCATCCCATCCACACTGAGCGCCATATCGGGGACAATGAACTGAGAACGGACATTAGGCGTAATTTAGGATGATGTGTCCTTAGGGCAAAGAGTCATTAGCATGTGGTAAAGCAGAAACCTTCACTTAATTAATTTCTGTTTTTACCCAAAAAAAAAAAAACGTTCTTCCCATTATTCACATTGTAATAGGAGAGAGTTTTTTATTTTTTTTATTTCACATTAACACATGAAACACTACCCCGTGCATCATTAGTCTTCCCCGACTATTACAGAGGGGGTAGAAATAAGGGTCACTATTTCAGGGTCTTTATATTTAGTTCATGTTCAATATTAATGTGCATTTTACTGAAAAGATATGCGCTAGTCATAGTCATTGACCTAAGATACACTATATTGTCAAAAGTATCGGGACGCCTGCCTTTTTTTTTTAAATAACAAACATGTTATACTTACCTCCACTGTGCAGCTCGTTTTGCACAGAGTGGCCCCCGAACCTGCTCATCTAGGGGCCCTCGGCGGCTGTCTCTCTGCTTCCTGCCGCAGGTACTTCTCACGTTCATGCGAGCTCCCTCGCATGGTTAGAAGCACCTGCGGGCGCGCTCCCGTGATACAGCCGGCGGCTATAGCCGCTCGCTGTATCACACGACCCCACCCCCGGCGCTCCGCGTCAGTGGATGTGATTGACAGTAGCGCGAGCCAATGGCTGCGCTGCTTTCCATCCACTCCAGCCAATCAGTGGCCAGACTGAGCGGTGAAGAGGATGGCGGGGGCGAGCGCGGGGATTTTCGAGGGGTCGGGTAAGTAAACTGGGGGGGGGGGGGCTGGGGGCGCAGGCAGTGTCAGAGGTCTGGTACGGTTCAGGAGGGGGGAGCGCTCTCTCGCCCCTCCCCCTCTTTTCCTGCAGCCTGCCAGGTTGCGTGCTCGGATAAAGGGTCTGATATGGATTTTTAGGTGGAACTCCACGCCATTTTTTTTTTTCAATTTGGCCTGCAGTTCCCCTTAAAATCCACACCAGAAGGGTCTGTTTTTTTTTTTGTTTTGTTTTTTATCAATGAATTTCAATGAGTGTTCTCTGTATTACGGGAGCCGACAATTCATTATAGCCACAAGTGATTTTAAAGGGCTTTTTTTCCTGCAGAAATGACACTTTGTGCAGGGACAGTTCTAAGCACGGGAAACATGCGCCCCTTCACAGGCATACTATAGACACCCCTCAGGTACGAAATTTAAAGGAATATTACACTTTTATTGTTTCACTTTAATCATTATTAAAATCACTGCTCCCGAAAAAATGTCAGTTTTTAAAACTTTTTTTTGCATTGATCCATGTCCCCTGGGGCAGGACCCGGGTCCCCAAACACTTTATAGGACAGTAACTTGCATATTAGCCTTTAAAATTAGCACCTTCGATTTCTCCCATAAACTTGTATAGGGTGTTTCGTGGCTTTTCGAATTTGCCACGAACACCCCAAATTGTTCACTGTTCACCAAACAGGCGAACAGGCAATGTTCGAGTCGAGCATGAGTTCGACTCGAACTCGAAGCTCATCCCTACTCCTCATTTACTCCCTCGTTATCTCTCGACCTTGACTACTGCAACTCTTTTCTCATTGGCCTGCCTCTCCATAGGCTATCCCCTCTTCAGTCTATCATGAATTCTGCTGCCAGGCTTATCCATCTTACTCACCGCTCAGTGTCTGCCAACCCTCTCCTTCAATCCCTACACTGGCTCCCAATCGCCCAGCAAATTCAATTCGAAATGCTAACCACGACATACATAGCCATTCACAACTCTACCACCAATTTCCAACTATCACTCAAACTGTCCTCTCCGCTCTTCTCAAGACCTCCTACTCTCAAGCTCTCTCGTCTCCAGGATTTCTCCTGAGCCTCTCCCATCATCTGGAACTCGCTACCTCCACCGGTACGGCTATCCCCCTACTCTTGCTGCCTTCAGGCGATCCCTGAAAACTCATCTCTTCAGGGAATCACACCTCCAACTAATCTTCTACCACTTCCATCAGCTCTTTCCCCACAGTTGCAACCTTTTGAACCACCTGCCCCACCCTATTAGATTGTAAGCTCTTCTGAGCAGGGCCCTCTTAATCCTCTTGTATTTTATTGTATTATAACTGTAATCACCCAGCGAATCAAATTCGTAAATACTAACCACAACATATAAAAGCCATTCATAACTCTGCCCCGAGCTAAACCACCAATCTTGTCTCCAAATATCACCCAAATCGTCCTCTCCGCTCTTCTCAAGACCTCCTACTCTCAAGCTCCCTCATCTCCCCCTCCCATCCTTGTCTCCATGATTTCTCCAGAGCCTCTCCCAACCTGTGGAACTCGCTACCTCCACCGGTTGGGCTATCCCCTATTCTTGCTACCTTCAGGCGATCCCTGAAAACTCATCTCTTCGGGAAAGCCGATCACGCCTCCAATTAATCTTCTACCACTTCCATCGGCTCATTCCTTACAGTTGCAACATTTTGAACCACCTCCCCCACCCTATTAGATTGTAAGCTCTTCTGAGCAGGGCTCTATTAATTCTCTTGCATTTTATTGTATTATAACCGTATTGTCTCCTTTTTATATTGTAAAGCGCTGCGTAAACAGTTGGCACTATATAAATCCTGTATTATAATAATAATAATAATACAAACCATCTGTGAATCCCTATACCATACGGGTTGGGTGATCCAGACAGACCTAGGAATTCAAGATTCCTTCTTGGACCTTATCCCCTCTGTGGTTGTGTATTCAGCTGTCCAGATTTTTTACTGTATGAGTATCAATTACTAATAATTGTATTGTCTCCTTTTTACAGGAGGTACTGCGTAAACAGTTGGCGCTATATAAATCCTGAATAATAATAATAAAAGCCGTCTGTGAATCTCTATACCCTACGGGTTGCGTAATCCAGACAGATATCCAAATCAAATCTCAGCATGCTCCTGTGGTTCACCTAGGAATTCAAGATTCCTTCTTGGACCTTATCCCCTCTGTGGTTGTGTATTCAGCTGTCCAGATTTTTTACTGTATGGGTATCAATTATCATCAAATAATTACATATTGATGCATATACTCCTGAAGAAGCAGACAAATTAGGCGAAACATGTCGAGGGGAAACATCAATTGTCACTTGAAATGTGATATATGAGTTTGTTGAAACCCAATCATTTTACCAAATGAATTTTAACAATGTATAATAAATATTCAAATATTTTTTTTTATATTTTTTAACATATTTTGCACCTTTAAAGTCCCCCAAATTCTCTATATTTTCTCTTTGTAGTTGTTTTGTTGAAGCGAAGTTCCAGGCTTTTTTCAGTTTATTAAAAGTAAGCAGCTGCAAAAAGTTAACCCTCTTGTATTTTATTGTATTATAAATGTATTGTCTCCTTTTGATATTGTAAAGAGCTGCGTAAACTGGTGGCCCTATATAAATCCTGTATAGCAATAATAATATTAATAACTTTAATGGCATCCCAATCTTAGTACGTTGGGTTGAATATTGAGTTGGCCCACCCTTTGCAGCTATAACAGCTTCAAACCCCAAACAGGTCCAAGACATGGATGAGCGAGTTTGGGTTGGAGGAACTTGACTGGCCTGTACCTCAACCCTTGACCCTTGACTGCACCTGAAACCTTGACAGTCCCGACCTCAACCCAATAGAACTCCTTTTGGACAGTGGCGCCCCATCCACTAGGGTTGCACGGGTTCGCTCCTCCTATCCATGTGTCCGGACCCCTGTTCTACATACAGGGCACCCAACGTATGGATTCCAATGGGGGGGGGGGGTGTTTTTCTTGAAGAACAGGACTAGAGCCAGAGGCTTTAATAGGCTTCAAAATAGGGTGGCCTTGGGGGATGCAGAGCACTGCGCCCCCCAGTTGTGTGACAATAGTGAATTATTTTTCGCTATTTTCACACTGATCCTCCTCCTGGCCAATCAGGAAGCGGGTCACGAGACCTGATTGGCCACCAGTTCTAACTTCTGATTGACTGATTGGCTGGGAGGAGAAGCGACCGCGATCAAGCTATGGGGAGGCAAGCGTAGATCGATGGGGAAAGTGTCGGTGGGGGTTGGTTACGTGGTTGGTTGGTTGGCTGGCTGACTGGGGAGGCCACGGAAAAACTCCAATAACTTACAAAGAGCCTTGCCCTCAACCCTACTGAACACCTGTGGTGATGAATTGGACCAGCAATTATGAGCCAGGTCTTCTTCTCCAACGTCAGTACCTGACCCCACAAATGGGTACAACTTCTCATAGACACACTCCAGAATCTCATGGAGGTATGTATTATCCACTAGGCGACCGGCCTACTGTATAAAAGATACCTGACCACAGAATCTCTTTCTTCCATGCAAAATTCATCATCAAGGGCAAGACCAAAGAGCTGTCAGATGAAGTCAGGGACATGATTGTAGACCTGAACAAGGCTGGAATGGGATACAAGATCATCAGCAAGAAGCTTGGCAAGAAGGAGACAACTGTCGGAGCGATTATTCGCAAATGAAAGAAGTATAAAATAATCATCAATCGCCCTCAGTCTGGAGCTCCATGCGAGATTTCTCCTCATGAATGGTCATGAGAAAAGTGAGGGATCAGCTCAGAACTACACAGGAGGAGCTTGTGAAGGATCTCAAGGCAGTTGGGACCACAGTCACCAAACACACCATTGGTAATGCAATAGGCCGCCATGAATTGAAACCCTGCAGAGCCCACAAGGTCCCTCTCCTCAAGGAGGCACATGTACAGGCCTGTCTGATGTTTGCCAAGGAACATCTAAATGATGAGAAGGATTGGGAGAAAGTGCTGTAGTCAGATGAGACCAAAAAAAATGTTAGTTCTTTGTCATTAACTTGACTCGCCTTGTTTGGAGGAAGAAAAATGCTGACTATGACCGAAAAGCCATCCCTACAGTCAAGTGCAGAGGTAGAACATGATGCTTTGGGGCTGTTTCTCTACTAAAGATACAGGCCAACTTTGCTAACTGGGCCATCTATGGTAAAATCTTGCATGAGAACCTTCTTCCCTCAGCCAGAACACTGAAGATGGGTCGTGGATGGCTCTTCCAGTCATGAAAATGACCCAAAACACAACGCCAAGGCAACAAAGGAGTGGCTCAAGAAGAACCACATTAAGGTCATGGAGTGGCCCAGCCATTCTCCAGACCTTAATCCTACAGAATATTTATGGAGAAAGTTGAAACTTCGAGGTGCCAATCGACAGCCAAGAAAACTTAAGGATTAAGAGAAGATCGTTAAAGAAGAGTTGACCTAAATCCCTCCTGAGATGTGTGCAAAACCTGGTCACCAATTACAAGAAACGTCTGACCTCTGTGCTTGCCAACAAGGGTTCCTCCACCAAGTACTAAGTCATGTTTTTCTTGGGGATCAAATACTTGTTTACACTAAACTGCAACTTAACCGGTTCCCGACCAGCGCACGCCGATGTACGTCGGCAGAATGGCATATTGGCGTACAGGTACGTCCAATCTTCAATGCCGCCCTGCCATCGCGAGTGCGCCGCGGGCGGCGTGCTCGCATGCTGGTCGGGACCCCCGTGAGTCCGGTCGCGGGTCTCGCGGACTCGATCGCCACGGGTATACCCGCGATCGTCTCACGGGACGGCTGAATGGAGGAAATGCCGTGTTAACAGCATTTTTCCATTCTGCCTAGCAACTAGTGACGCTGATCTCTGCTCCATGTGATTGGAGCAGAGATCAGTGTTCCCTAAATGAAAGCCCAACCCCCCACAGTTAGTAACACACCCCTAGGAACACTTAACCCCTACACTGCCACCCACTGGTTAACCCCTTCACTGCCAGTGTCATTTACACAGGAATCACTGCATTTATATAGCAGTGATTATTGTATAAATGACAATGGTCCCAAAAATGTGTCAAAAATGTCCGATGTGTGCGCCACAATGTCGCAGTCACAATAAAAAAACGCTGATCGCCGCCATTACTAGTAGAAAAATAATAATAAAAAATGATTAATAAAAATGCCATAAAACTATCCCTATTTTGTAAACGCTATAACTTTTGCACAAACCAATCAATAATCGCTTATTGCAATTTTTTTTCCCCAAAAATATGTAGAAGAATACGTATCGGCCTAAACTGAGGGAAAAACATTTTTTTTATATATTTTTGGGGGATATTTATTATAACAAAAAGTAAAAAATAATGCGCTTTTTTCAAAATTGTCGCTCTATTTTTGTTTATAGCGCAAAAAAAAAAAAAAAAAAACGCAGGGGTGATCAAATACCACCAAAAGAAAGCTCTATTTGTGGGAAAAAAAGGACCTCAATTTTGTTTGGGAGCCACGTCGCACGACCGCGCAATTGTCAGTTAAAGCGACGCAGTGCCGAATCGCAAAAAGTGGTCTGGTCTTTGACCAGCAAAATGGTCCGGTCTGTAAGTGGTTAATGTATAACATTTATATTGTGTGTTTTTTCTAGATTTTTGGTTGATATTCTGTCTCTATCATGTTAAATACACATATGATAAAAAATTATAGACCCTTCATTTCTTTGTAATGCCGCGTACACACGATCGGAATTCCGGCCAGAAAAAGACTGAATATACGACCGGAAAATACGACCGTGTGTACGCTCCATCGGAAATTTAGCTGTCCGAATTTCCGCCAAGCAAAAAATTGATAGCATGTTCTCAATTTTCCAGACAGAAAAACTTTCTATCGGTAATTCCGATCGTGTGTATGCAGTTTCCGACACGCCAAAAATCACGCATTGCTCAGATTCAACTACGAGACGGAAGCTATCGGCTACTGGGTACTGAACTTCCTTTTTCTAGTCACGTCTTACGTGTTGTACGTCACCGCTTTATAAACGATCGGAATTTGGTGTGACCCGTGTGTAGGCAAGACAGCTTGAGCCGAATTCCGTCGGAATTCCGTCGAGGAAAACCATCAGAGCTTTTTCCGACGAGAATTCCGATCGCGTGTACGCGGCATTAGTGGGCAAACCTCCTGTAGGCGTAATGGTCAGGAGTCTACCAACAATTGTCCATATGGTGTAGTAAATATACAATAAAACAAGGTATATAAAGATTATTTACATATAACAGAATGGGTTTGGATATCAATTTATAATTTTTTTTTAAAGTACCAAAAAAAAAATTGTTTCCTTTAAACCAATCTACAGCAGAAACAGGAATCATCTATTAGAGAGTCCCGTCCTCCCCGCGGTCAGCGTCCTACCTTGGGATTGTACTCTACTATACCGGCTGTCGAGTGAATGTCACATTTGCATTTTAAAATACCCTGTGCCGTTTTTAGTATTGTTTTAATTGAAGTCATTAATTCAGCTACTATATGGGGAAAGTAAACTAGAAAGCTACAAAGCTTCTCACTAAGGGGAGGGGGGGGGTCCATTCTAAATGGATTTATGGGTTGTTACTAGCGGTTAAGCTAAAAATATAACACTGAAAGTGGGAATCTAAAAAAGAAAAAAAAAAAAAAAAAAGAAAGAAAAACAAAGGATAGCATTTAAAAAAAAAAAAAAAAAAAACTGAAGAAACTCAAGAACATTTAAACAGTTTACCAATTCAATGATAGCTATACTTTTGCATAGTCCCAGGTGCCTGGAGCTGAAGAACTGCTGAGCTGACTATTATCAGCTCCTCTTGGGACCAGGAAACTGATACAAGCTACCCAAAATCTTTATAGACCTCTATGATTGACATCACTCTGATGCAAACCTCCCCCATCCCTATACCTGATTGGGTTCCCAACATCAGTCCCAGGACAAGATCACCCAGTGTCCAGGGCAAAGATGGCATTTTGCGCCCCCCCCCCCCCCCCCCGCTTCATTATGTGTGAGCTTATAAGGAGGAGGGGGAGAGAGAGCACAGCCTTCACCTCTTCCTTGCTCTCTCCTCCTCTCCTTGCTGCTTTCAGCTCTGGGCTGACAGTAGTAGTGATACCATTGTCACTACCTCTGTCAGCCTCATAGTAGGAGGAACTTGTGGCGCCCCTCCCCCCCATCCCTACAATACACACTGCACTCAGGGCAGGGGTGACCAGTAGGAGAATCCTGGTGAGGCCTTTATTTGGAAGACAGACTGCATCTGGACAACTTTTCTCCCTCCCGCCCTTCTTTGGGGTTGGTTGTTTGGCATTTCTTGGGACAGTTCTCTTGATGGGTTTTGTCATGGCAGCTGCCATCATACAAGGTCCTATATATTATTAGAGGCAATAATGTACATTGGTAGGGACCCATCTTGGATATGGCTCCCAGTAGTTGTATCTTGTCCCAGGACAAAGATGGCATTTTGCGCCCCCCCCCCCCGCTTCATTATGTGTGAGCTTATAAGGAGGAGGGGGAGAGAGAGCACAGCCTTCACCTCTTCCTTGCTCTCTCCTCCTCTCCTTGCTGCTTTCAGCTCTGGGCTGACAGTAGTAGTGATACCATTGTCACTACCTCTGTCAGCCTCATAGTAGGAGGAACTTGTGGCGCCCGTCCCCCCCATCCCTACACTACACACTGCACCCAGGACAGGGGTGACCAGTAGGAGAATCCCGGTGAGGCCTTTATTTGGAAGACAGACTGCATCTGGACAACTTTTCTCCCTCCCGCCCTTCTTTGGGGTTGGTTGTTTGGCATTTCTTGGGACAGTTCTCTTGATGGGTTTTGTCATGGCAGCTGGCATCATACAAGGTCCTATATATTATTAGAGGCAATAATGTACATTGGTAGGGACCCATCTTGGATATGGCTCCCAGTAGTTGTATCTTCTAGTAGTGGTGTTATCTCCAAACTGATGTTTTGCTACTGGAGGCCTAATTTTTGGTTAAGCGGGTTCTTGAAGTAGTGATGCCTACAGGGACCTTTCATACTCTACTGAATGTTTTGTATGTTATATACATGTTATTTATGCAGTTTGTTAGTAAAAGGGCTGCTATGGCCATTAAAGTGGTTGTAAACCCTTACAAACCACTTTTACCTACAGGTACTACTACTAGGTTAAGGCTTACCTGTAGGTCCAAGAAATATCTCCTAAACCTATACGGTTTAGGAGATATTTACAAAAAGACAGCCACCGCTGTCTACGGTGCATGCGCCCTAGACAGCGGCGCGCAGGCGCACTGGGCAGGCTGCAGATCGCGGCGATATGCCGCGAGTGTCGGCTCCCATGCGCATGCGTGGGAGTGACGTCATCGCTGCTCCGGCGAATCACAGCGCTGGAGCAGCGAGACCCGGAAGTCACTCCGGGATCCATGGCATCGGTGGACATGAAGATGGAGGACCGATTCGGAGTGCTTCGTTCTCAGGTAAATTATTCATAATGAGCTAGTATGCTATGCATACTAGCTCATTATGCCTTTGCCTTGCAGGTTCCTTTTTTTTTATTTTATTTTTTCAACTGCCTTTACTTCCTCTTTAAAGGGGAAGTAAACCCTGATGAGTTTACTTCTTCTTTCATTCCCTGCAAAGGTAAAGCATAATGGACTACTATGCATCGCATAGTAGCCCATTATGTGTCACTTACCTGACACAGGAGCCAGCGAAGTCACCGCTGTCCCCTGTAGTCCGCCGCATCCATCTTCTCGTGGGTCTCGCAGCTCCGCCGCTGTCATTCAGCGAAGCCGCGATGACGTCACTCCCGCGCATGCGCATGGGAGCCGAGACGCGCGACATTACGCGGCATCTTCGTTATAGAGGATGTATCGGGCAAATGTCTCCTAAACCGTATAGGTTTGGGAGATATTCCTTGGACCTACAGGTAAGCCTTAATCTAGGCTTACTTGTAGGTCAAAGTGGTTTGTAAGGGTTTACAACCACTTTAAACTCCAGCTTTGTGTCATGTGTGTCACTTGAGTAAGGCAAGGATCTCCAAACGTTCTTAACAAAGGGCCAGTATACTTCCTAGTGTTGCCACCTCAACCTCATGCCAACTCATTCCTTTAATCCCAACCACATATGAATTACACAAGTTCTGAGGCTGATAAGGATGGTAATTAAACTTACTTGGTGCCTTATCTGCATTAAATTAGCCACAAAACCTGAGTAATTCATATGTGTTCAGGTTTAAAGGGATGAGGTGGCAACCATAGTACTGCCCTTTTAGACTTTAGGGGGCCCTACATGGAGAAAGAAAGGACAGATCCTGAAGCAGAAACACAAATACTTTGGTCACCTAATGCGAAGAGAGGACTCATTGGAAAACACCCTGATTGCTGGGAAGCATGGAAGGAAAAAGGAGAAAAGGATGACAGAAAACAAGATGAATATATAGTTACACAGTAAGGTTGAATAAAGACACCAGTCCATTGATACATTCTAGTCAAGGGTCACATTGATGGTGTTCTGTAGACCTTTATTTCTTATTATGCCCCGAATCAAGGCCAAGCTCCCTTCTCCTCGATGCTCCCCTCCTTATCCCCTCATTTCGAAGGTAGGGTAATAATGGGAGGCGACTCCAACATCACCTTTGACCACCTCCTAGACAAATCAGCACAAGGCATCCCCCACCAGGCATGTACTGGCCATCGGGACTACCGGGAGTTTCCCGGTGGACCGGTGGCTCAGTGGGCCACTCTGATGTAAGGGGGCTGGTGATGGGACACTCTGATGTAAGGGGGCTGCTGATGGGACACTCTGATGTAAGGGGGCTGGTGATGGGACGCTCTGATGTAAGGGGGTGCTGATGGGACACTCTGATGTAAGGGGGCTGCTGATGGGACACTCTGATGTAAGGGGGCTGGTGATGGGACACTCTGATGTAAGGGGGTGCTGATGGGCCACTCTGATGTAAGGGGGCTGGTGATGGGACACTCTGATGTAAGGGGGTGCTGATGGGACACTCTGATGTAAGGGGGCTGGTGATGGGACGCTCTGATGAAAGGGGGTGCTGATGGGACACTCTGATATAAGGGGGCTGGTAATGGGACGCTCTGATGTAAGGGGGCTGCTGATGGGACACTCTGATGTAAGGGGGCTGCTGATGGGACACTCTGATGTAAGGGGGCTGGTGATGGGACACTCTGATGTAAGGGGGCTGGTGATGGGACACTCTGATGTAAGGGGGCTGGTGATAGGACACTCTGATATAAGGGGGCTGGTGATGGGACACTCTGATGTAAGGGGGCTGCTGATGGGACACTCTGATGTAAGGGGGCTGCTGATGGGACACTCTGATATAAGGGGGCTGCTCATGGGACACTCTGACGTAAGATGGTGCTGATGGGACACTCTGATGTAAGGGGGTGCTGATGGGACACTCTGATGTAAGGGGGTGCTGATGGGACACTCTGATGTAAGGGAGCTGGTAATGGGACACTCTAAAGTAAGGGGTGCTGATGGGACACTCTGATGTAAGGGGGCTGGTGATGGGACACTCTGATGTAAGGGGGCTGCTGATGGGACACTCAAAATGTTAGTGGGCCGGTCTGGATGAAGTCCAGGGCCAAATTTCTGTCCCAGTCCAGCCCTGTCCCCCACTTAAAAAGACCAGGGATCCTCAAACTACGGCCCTCCAGCTGTTGCCAAACTACACATCCCATGAGGCATTGTAAAAACTCTGACATTCACAGACATGACTAGGCATGATGGGAATTGTAGCTCCTGAACAACTAGAGGGCTATAGTATGAAGACCCATGTCCTAAACAAAGCCTCTGCATCGCCCTCGGCTCTTACATTTCCCTGGGCCTGATAGACACATGGAGAGAATGAAACCCCTCAGCAAAAGATTACACACACTTTTCAGCCCCACATAGCACCTTTGTTAGAATAGACCACATATTCGTCCCCACCTCAGAGATTCACACGGTATCCCATGCTTCGATTCATGTGGTACCATGGTCAGATCACTCTACAGTCACCATGAAAATTGCAGGATCCCTAACCCCCATGGGACCTCACCCGGGGCGCCTTAAGGAAACCATCTTGACCAACCCAGTACACTGTATAATGCTAGAAAAAGAGCTCCGGGAATTTTTCTTTATCAATGATACAGCTGACATCTCCCCAAGTTCCCTATGGGGGGCACATAAAGCGGTAATGAGGGGAAAGCTTATCTAGCTAGCCTCTCATTTGAAGCGTGAAAGGCAGACGGATGTAGAAAACTTAGAGGAGGAATTCAAATCTCTTATGCCGCGTACACACGATCAAACAATCCGGTGGAAAAGTCTGGCAAACTCAAGTCCGCCAAACAATCCCCCCGTGTGTAGCCTCCGGCATACTTTTTTAACCCGACAGTACGGCGGACTTATGCCGCGTACACACGGTCAAACTATTTGAC
The DNA here is from genome assembly GCF_037356315.1 of Lithobates pipiens. Taxonomy (NCBI): domain Eukaryota; kingdom Metazoa; phylum Chordata; class Amphibia; order Anura; family Ranidae; genus Lithobates; species Lithobates pipiens. Next base: position 259,640,550 of record NW_027507685.1, on the reverse strand, counting down.
GTACTTAGTCCGTTGAAACACATTTCAGCGGACAATCCGCTCGTGTGTGGGCTTCGGCGGACTTTTTCAGCGTGCAGTCCGGAGTGCTAAGAATTTCGTATTTTCCAAAAATCTGTCCATCGTACTTTGGTTTCAGCGGACAATACGGTCGTCAGTATGCTAGTTGGACGGACTAAGAATGGCGCATGCCCAGAAAGGATTTACACGGTGGAAGGGTGCTTTGCTGTCTTGGACTTCCTATTTCTAGTCCCGTCGTACGTGCTGTACACGTCATCGTGCAAGCTTTCGACGGACTGTTTGTGTATCCGTGTGTGGTCAAGTCCGTTCAGTGGAAACTACGACGGATTGTCCGTTGGATTGTATGACGGACTAAGTACGCCATACAATCTGCTCGTGTGTACGCGGCATTAGAATTTCGGTTTGCACAACAATCTGCCCGCCGTACTCGCATTTCGGCGGACAATCCGGCCGTGTGTATGCCAGTCCGCCGTACTTTTGAAATGAGCGGACTTTTCCCGCCCGGAGAAAAGTCCGCTCATTTCGAGCGGGTCTCCAGGTAGGCGGGGCCCGCGAAGGAGACGTCGCTGGCCCCGCCGCCTGGTATGAACTTAAAGGGGAACCCCAACGCCGAAAAAAAATCGGCGTGGGGGTCCCCCCCAAGTCCACAACAGACCCTTGTCCGAGCACGCTACCCGGCCGGCCAGGAAAGGGGGGCGAGCGAGCGCCCCCCCCCCCCTCCTGAGCCGTACCAGGCCGCGTGCCCTCAACATGGGGGGTGCCTTGGGGAAGGGGGGGGCCTTGTCCCCATGTTGATGAGGACAAGGGCCTCTTCCCGACAACCCTGGCCGTTGGTTGTCGGGGTCTGCAGGCGGGGGGCTTATCTGAATCCGGGAGCCCCCTTTAATAAGGGGGCTCCCGGATACCGGCCCCCCACCCTATGTGAATGAGTATGGGGTACAATGTACCCCTACCCATTCAACTGTAAAATAAAAGTATAAAAAAAAACACAACACACGAGATAAAATATTTTATTGCACAGCTCCGGGGGTCTTCCGTCTTTGGGGGTCTTCTCGCCGGACTCCTCCGCTATCTTCTTGTAGCTCTTTTGCTAGCGGAGGAGTCCAGCTTTCTTCCTCGCCGCCGGCCTCTTCTCCCGACTTCGGGGGTCTTGTCCCCCTCTTCTGCCGCCTTCCTAGAGCTCTTTTACAGGCGGTGGCCCGGTCTTCTGTCGCCGCTGTCGCCGCCGTCGCCGCCGCCTTCCGTTCTTCTTCTTCTTCTTCTCCAGGAGATGTTGACTCGACGCTCTCTCCGGCCACAATGCCAGGGACCTCGTGGCCACTTATATAGGGACAAGGGGCGGTGTCACATGGCTTTATGTCACATGGGTTGGTCACATGGGTTGATGTCACATGGGGACTGTGACATCGTAAGGGGGCGGGGTCACCATGTGACACCAACCCATGTGACATAAAGCCATGTGACACCGCCCCTTGTCCCTATATAAGTGGCCGCGCAGCGCGTCCCTGGCATTGTGGCCGGAGAGAGCGTCGAGTCAACATCTCCAGGAGAAGAAGAAGAAGAAGAAGAACGGAAGGCGGGGGCGACAGAAGACCGGGCCACCGCCTGTAAAAGAGCTATAAGAAGGCGCGGTGGCCCGGCAGAAGAACCGAAGAGGGGGACAAGACCCCCGAAGTCGGGAGAAGAGGCCGGCGGCGAGGAAGAAAGCCGGACTCCTCCGCTAGTAAAAGAGCTACAAGAAGATAGCGGAGGAGTCCGGCGAGAAGACCCCCGAAGACGGAAGACCCCCGGAGCTGTGCAATAAAGTATTTTATGTCGTGTGTTGTGTTTTTTTTGTACTTTTATTTTACAGGTGAATGGGTAGGGGTACATTGTACCCCTACTCATTCACATAGGGTGGGGGGCCGGTATCCGGGGGCCCCCTTATTAAAGGGGGCTCCCGGATTCTGATAAGCCCCCCGCCCGCAGACCCCGACAACCAACGGCCAGGGTTGTCGGGAAGAGGCCCTTGTCCTCATCAACATGGGGACAAGGTGCTTTGGGGTGGGGGGGCCGCGCGGCCCCCCCCTTCCCCAAGGCACCCCCCATGTTGAGGGCACGCGGCCTGGTACGGCTCAGGAGGGGGGTGCTCGCTCGCCCCCCTTTCCTGGCCGGCCGGGTAGCGTGCTCGGACAAGGGTCTGTTGTGGACTTGGGGAGACCCCCACGCCGTTTTTTTTCGGCGTTGGGGGTTCCTCTTTAAGTCCATACCAGGCGGCGGGGCCAGCGACGTCTCCTTCGCGGGCCCCGCCTACCTGGAGACGCGCTCGAAATGAGCGGACTTTCCTCCGCGTGTGTGGGCGAATCCGTTCATTTCTAAAGTACGGCGGACTTAGTACGGCGGCCTTAGTACGCCGTATTAGTCCGCTAAAAAAGTGCCGTGTGTGGGCAAGTAGCCCGTTCGAAAATTCCGACGGACAGTTTGGCGGACGTCCGCCAGACTAAGTACGTCGGACAGACAGCTACGTGTGTACGCGGCTTTAGTAAGACACACAAACCCACGCCAGACACTCCGGATAAACTGGATTCAGCTAGATTAGCCTTAAATTTGGCCCTCACCTCCAGCCAAGAAAAACATTTAAGATGGGTGAGTGGCCGGTTCTACCTCCAAGCAGACAAAATCGGTCCGCATCTGGCGGCTAAACTTTCCCCTAAACTTAGAAACCTATTCCTTCCCCAAAGTTAAATCTTTGGCCGGCTCCCTGACTCAGAACCCTAAACGGATTCTAGAAACTTACCAAACGTTCTATTCTAACCTTTATACAGAGAATAGCCCAACTCTATCATCCACCAGCTCCGGGGATGAGGTAATCAAGCATACAAGTAAAATAGGGTCTGAAGTCACTGGGAGGTCCATGGAGAGATGAGGAATGTGAAGCCGCTGAGAAAAGAAGAAGTGATGGAGCCTCTGTAGATAGTTCTCTAGCTAGCCGCCCTACAAATGGTGTACCATATTTGCCAGCGTATAAGACGACCCGGCATATAAGACGACCCCCTAACTGTGCAGGTTTTTAAAATGTTTTGCCCGTACTCACCGTTTAAGACGACCCCCCATTCCGAGGCTTCCGACGATTCATATCCCTCTTCTTCGTTCTTGCTGGAGCCATTTCCTTCTTCCTTCTTGCTGGTGCTGGAGCCAATCACGGTGAGCAATGTATTCTATTAATGAATACAAAGCCTGCTGGGATTGGCGGAGGCTGTTACATCATCAGCCCGCGCCTCACTCTCAAAGCCAATCGGAGCAGGCTACTGTGTGTAGCCTGCTCGGATTGGCAGAGATTGCTACTCCAATCCGAGCAGGCTCTGTGTTCATTTGAATACATCGCTCACTGGGATTGGTTCAGTGGTATATACTGTATGTAGCCGAAGCTACATACAGTATTACCGGCATCCAGAAGGCATCCCAGCAGCGGACCCGGCGTATAAGACGACCCGTCCTTTTTGCTCAGTTTTTTTAAGTGTAAAAGGTCGTCTTATACGCCGGAAAATACGGTAGTTACAGCATTCACACCTGAGACCTTGTAACAGTAACGAGTCACATGACACCGGGGGGAGGGAAAATGGCTAACTGGGCCCAATTTGCACATTTTCACTTAGGCCTTAGGGGGTGTACTGACTTTTGTTGCCAGCGGTTTAGACATGAATGGCTGTGTGTTGAGTTATTTTGAGGGGACGGCAAATTTACACTGTTATACAAGCTGTACACTCACTACTTTACATTGTAGACAAGTGTCATTTCTTCAGTGTTGTCACATGAAAAGAAAGAAGAAAAGATTTACAAAAAAAAAAAATGTGACTGAGGGGTGTACTTACTTCTGTGCGTGTAAAAGCAGGTGTCCCAATACTTTTGGCAAATACGGTTCGATTTTTGGCCATAGTTCCAATCCCTTTGCCCAGAATAACATTTAGGCAATGCCACGCTAAATATGCAAAACAAGATATAAAAGAAAAGACTGATAATAACGACCGATTTTCACCAGTAAGAAAAAAAAAAAAAAAAACAACCACAGAGCGCTCGGCTGACAGTCGTTGGGAAGAAGAGCCGCCACGGGCACACAATGACTTTTACATTCTCGCCTAACGACTCTTTCTGCTACCTGAGCCCTTCTTTTTTTTTTTTTTTCCGCTGGATAGAAGGCGCTTTGTAAATTGACCCGGGGCTAGAGCAGAGAAATAAGGCTTGCGCTCCTCGGAGACGCCGGCGCTCGGCACTTCCTGCCATCCTTAGTTTAGCACTTTGGTGAACATACTCTTTTTACAAGTCTGGCCATTTGCTCATAGCCCGGGGGCAACTTCAATTCAGGCTTTAGTACAAAAACAGAAGGGCCGTCTTCAGAGCATTCCACCTCCACTCCTGGGGAACGCGCCGCGCCGACTCCAACTAAGACACACGCAACCTTTCAAGATTTGGTTGAAACCAAACTCCTTGAAGGATTTTTATTTTATTTTTTTTTATTTTTTTTATTTTTTTTTTGCTTCAACTTTACAAAAAATGGAGGTGGCTGAATTATAAAAAAAAAGATTTCTTCTTACAGACTGTGATATAGAAGTACAGAAGCGCGCGAGGACGTACACCTTCAATATTGTACAACCGGCAGCGGCGGAAGCGACGAAGGTGTATTTGGTATGCCCCTGTAATACACGTACCCGAGCGAGGAGAAGGGGACACACAAATGGCCGCACAGCTGTTCAAAGTTGATGTAGTCCTGAAATGAATGGAATTTAATTGTCTAAAGCCCCTTTTATCACCAGCAACCGCCATTTTCCAATTCTGATTTCTAACTGACATTTTTAACCACTTCAGACCGGACCATTTTGCTGGCCGAAAGACCAGACCACTTTTTGCGATTCGGGCACTGCGTCGCTTTAACTGACAATTGTGTGGTCGTGGCGACGTGTGGCTCCCAAACAAAATTGACGTCCTTTTTTTTCCCAATAATAGAGCTTTCTTTTGGTGGTATTTGATCACCTCTGCGGTTTTTATTTTTTGCCCTATAAACAAAAATAGAGCGACAATTTTGAAAAAAACACATTATTTTTTTTTACTTTTTGTTATAATAAATATCCCCCAAAAATATATTAAAAAAAAATAAAAATTTTAGTTTAGTTTAGGTTTAGGCCGGTACGTATTCTTCTACATATTTTTGGTAAAAAAAAATCGCAATAAGCGATTATTGAATGGTTTGCGCAAAAGTTATAGCGTTTACAAAATAGGGGATCGTTTTTTGCCATTTTTATTTATATATATTTTATTATATTATTTATAGTATTAATATATATATATAAATAGATAGATAGATAGATAGATATTTATTATACATTTTTTTTATATTATTAGTAATGGCGGCAATCAGTGATTTTTATTGTGACTTCGGCATTATGGCGGACACATCGGACAATTTTGGCGCCTTTTTGGGACCATTCACATTTATACAGCGATCAGCGCAATTAAAAATGCATTGATTACTGTGTAACTGTGACTAGCAGTGAATTCGTTAACCACTAGGTGTGTACTAGGGAGTGATTTTAACTGTGGGGGGGGAGGGGCTGTGTGGGACACGTCACTGATCACCGCTCCCGATCACAGGGAGTTGTGATCAGCGTCCTGTAACTTGGCAGAACGGGGAGCTTCTGGTTTACATCAGCATCCCCTCGTTCTTCCTCACCGTGAGACGATTGCGGGTATACCCCCGCAGACATTGAGCCTGCGGGACCCGCAATCGCGCTCACAAAGCTCCCAGCGTTTACAAAATAGGGAATAGTTTTATGGCATTTTTATTAATATTTTTTTTTTTTACTAGTAATGGCGGCAATCAGCAATTTTTTTATTGCGACATTATGGCGGACACATCGGACATTTTTGCCCTGCGATGGCAGGGCGGCATTAAAGATTGGATGTACCTGTACGCCAATATGCCTTCCCGTGCCATTCTGCCGACGTATATCGGCGTGCGCTGGTCGGGAACTGGTTAACAACTTGCCTACCACCCCCCATAGCAGATTTACTGTAAGACCTTGTACACACGTTCGGACTTTCCGACAACCGAATCTGTCGGAGTTTGTCCGTCGGAGTTTGTCCGAAACTGTTGCATACACACGGTCGGACGAAGTTGTCGGAATGTCCGATCGTTCAGAACGTGATGACGTTATTTCGTTACGACGGGACTACGTTCAGGCTAGTAGCCAATAGCTTTGGTCTAGGAATTTGATCTGAGCATGCGTGGCACTTTGTCCGATCGGAATTCTCTACACATGATCGGACAAAGTCCGATCAGATCGTGTTGTTAGAAAATTTTATAGCCCAGCTCTAAAACTTTGTCGGTCGGATATTCCGACGGAAACAGGCCGGTGGAGCCCACCCACTGTCGGATTATCCGACAATGCGGTCCGATCGGACATTTCCCGTCGGAATGTCCGACCGTGTGTACAAGGGCTTACAGGGTGGCCCCGCTGCGCAGGGTCACGTATATACACGTATATATACAGGCTCTCCTCACTTAAAGAGGAAGTAAACCCTCTTTTAAAAAAAACGAGAGAAAAAAAAAACCCTGCAAGAAAAAGGCATAATGAGCTAGTATGCATTGCATACTAGCATACTATGCATAGCATACATTATGTAGTACTTACCTCAGATCGAAGCCCCCGCAGTGGTCATTGTCTCCCCCTCCGGCCACCGACATGTCGTCCCAGAGTCACTTCTGGGTATCGCGGCTCCGGCGCTGTGATTGGCCGATGACGTCACTCCGGCGCATGTGCGTGGGAGCCGCCAGTGACGGCACGGAGACTGCGGTTAACGGCACATAGGTGCCATTGCTTCAATTTTCCCCGGGTGCGCATGTGCCGATGACATTGGCACATTCAGGGGACAGGGGATATCTCCTAAACCAGTGGTCCCCAAACTTTTTGGCACCGGGGACCAGCGTAGTTGAAGAGAATTGTGCCAAGGCCCAGGGGGGTGTATGCGGCTTTTCGTGGGCAATTTATCGGGGCAATGGCTGGCGCTGGCGCTTCAATCATCCCGGCACCATCATTTATTAGATGTCAGGATGACTGAAGAGCATTATTTCTATTATTACATCGTAATATATAATAAAATAGTTCAACTCACCATAACGCAGAATGTGGCACTTGCCACGTCGCCTGGCACCAGATGCAGCTTGTCACTTGACACGTTGCTTGTCACGAGAAGCATTTTGTCCCTTGCCACGTCGCCTGGCACCAGATGCTTTTTTTGTCCCTTGCCATGTCACTTGCCACACGATGCAGCTTGTCTCCTGCCACGTCACTTGTCACCAGATGCAATTTGTCCCCTTGCCACGTTGCCTACCACCAGATGCGGATTGTCACTTGCCATGTCGCCTGCCTTCATATGCGGCTTGTCACTTGCCACGTCGTCTGCCACCAGATGCATTTTGTCCCTTGCCACGTCACCTGCCACCAGATGTGGATTGTCACTTGCCACATCCCCTGCCATCAGATGCAGCTTGTCATTTGCCACGTTGCCTGCCACCAGATGTGGATTGTCACCTGCCACCACATGAAAGTTGTCACTGCAGTGGTGGCAGCACAGGTGTGCACATTAGTTCAGACTTCAGAGGCAAGCCTGGACTAGTGGGTACTAAGGGAGCGGTAATGGGAGGGGGTGGGGCGCTGGTAGTGAGAGATGATCTCACCTGCCTCACCTCCAACAGTTTATCAGTGTTCTGCTGTGCTGTGTCGGCAGAGGAGCAGTAAAGCGGGTGGGCAGTGAGAGATGATGTCATCTCTCTGCTCCCCCCCGCCTCACCGCCAGCATTATAGCAGCCCCGCTGGAAGAGCGGCGATGCAGGCGGGTGGATGGAGGCGATCTCATCTCTCTGCTCGCTCGCCTCCGTATAGCGGCCCTGCTGTGAGCACAGAATAGAGGTGATGCGGGCGGGCGGTGAGAGATGATGTCATCTCTCTGCTCGCTCCGCCGCCGCTCATCAGAGACAGTGCAGCCTTTGCGGCCTTGCCTCAAGCAGGCCATGGCCCGGCAGTGGGCCGGGGCCCGGGGGGTTGATGACCCCCTGTCCTAAACCATGCAGGTTTAGGAGATATCCTGGGTAGCTACAGGTAAGCCTTAATATAGGATTACCTGTAGCATAAGGTTGTAAAATAGGGTTTACAACCACTTTAAAGCTTATGCAAACCCATCCATAAAACAGCTTCATTTCCGGCACGTGCCGGAAATGTAACACTCCCATTGGTTGTGCTCTCAACCAAACTATCAAAGCATCCAATGGCTGGGGTCATAACTGATCACATGTGCAGCGCCATGGCAGCTGTAGATTAAACAGAGGCCAAGATGGCAGCTGCCTTGGCTGAAAACAATAGGGGGGGGTTACTTACACTTTAACAACCAGGTTCCGTTCCAACGACCAGGTCGTTAACCACTTCCCGAACGCCTCACGACGATATTCATCGGCAGAAGGGCAAGTACAGGCAGAATCACGTACCTGTATGTTGCCCTTTAAGAAACGGCTTGCAGGCGGGCACCTGCGCCCGCTGGGAGCTTCGCGAGCGCGATTGCGGGTCCCGCGGGCTCAATGTCTGCGGGGGTATACCTGCGGTCGTCTCTCGGTGAGGAAGAATGGGGAGATGCTAATGTAAACAAGAAGCTCCCCGTTCTGCCTAGTAACAGGACACTGGTCACAGCTCCCTGTGATCGGGAGCGGTGATCAGTGATGTGTCACACACAGCCCCCCCCCCCCCACAGTTAGAATCAATCCCTAGGACACACCTAGTGGTTAACTAATTCACTGCCAATCACAGTTACACAGTAATCAATGCATTTTTAATTGCGCTGATCGCTGTATAAATGTGAATGGTCCCAAAAATGTGCCAAAATTGTCCCATGTGTCCGCCATAATGTCGCAGTCACAATAAAAATCGCTGATCACCGCCATTACTAATAATATAAAAAAAAATAGTATAATAAATATATATATATATTAATACTATAAATAATATAATAAAATATATATTAATAAAAATGGCAAAAAACTATCCCCTATTTTGTAAACGCTTTTGTACATTTCTGCACACAAACCAATCAATAAATGCTTATTGCAATTTTTTTACCAAAAATATGTAGAAAAATACATATCAGCCTAAACTGAAGGAAAATTTTTTATTTTTTTATATATATATATTTTTTTTGGGGATATTTATTATAGCAAAAAGTAAAAAAATAATGCGTTTTTTTCAAAACTGTCGCACTTTTTTGTTTATAGCGCAAAAAATAAAATAATACCACCAAAAGAAAGCTCTATTTGTGGGGGAAAAAGGGACGTCAATTTTGTTTGGGTGCCACATCGCACGTCCGCGCAATTGTCATTTAAAGCGACGCAGCGCCAAATCGCAAAAAGTGCTCTGGTCTTTGGCCAGCAAAATGGTCCGGGGCTGAAAGTGGTTAAACGAGGAGCCACATGTCAATATTTTAAGCATTCTAATCTTGACTTCTGTCTTAGGACTAGCGGGCCAATCGGGTCTCAGGATCCACTTCCTGTTCGGCCGGGAGGAGAAGCCCCGGCTCTTCTCTTGGCTGGAGGGAGGAGCAGCAGCCCTACCCCTCGTCCTCGATCCGTCTCCCATGGGGGAGGGTATGGGGTGGCGGCTGCGCAACTAAGGGGGGTTTGTTTGCCACCCCCCCCAAAAAAAAAGATATTGAGCACCAGCCGCCACTGCTGCTAACAGTACATTTGCTGCTAGCACACCTCCCAACTTTTGGAGATGGGAATGAGGGACACCTATTAGCAAAAGTGGGTAGGCATAGGACACGCCCCCTTGTCACGCCCCCCTGTCATGCCCCCTTAAAGAAGAATTATACAAAAAAAATAGCTTTTTTTTTTTTACAAATGCAGCAATTTAGGAATCAGATGAAAGGTTTAGCGCTGGGAAACACTTTTTGAAAGATAACAAATGCGTTTCATATACAACTATATGGATCAGACCAAAATGAAGGACAAATGAAGAGAAAAGAGGGGCAGAGGGAATTTCTTCCAAATCCGGGACAGTCCCTCGAAATCCGGGACAGTCCCTCGAAATTCGGGACAGTCCCTCAAAATCCAGGACAGTCCCTCGAAATCCGGGACAGTCCCTCGAAATCTGGGACTGTCCCTGGAAATCTGGGACAGTCCCTCCAAATCCGGGACAGTTGGGAGCTATGTGCTAGAGGGTGTCACAGTCAGGCACTGCAACATACCCATACGTAGTGGCGAAGTTCCATGTTTTTGGCCGTGCGTGAGCACCCCCTGCTGACCTGTGTAGCACGTATGTGAACAATTAAAAAAATTGCCCCGCACAGCAAGTGGTTAAAATACTTTTTTTTTTTTTCATTCTTTGTTGCAACTCAGTGCTGCTGATCTCCTGCAGCTTCTATTCAGCCGCTTCCTGTCTACATGGACTCCAGCGAAGACTGCATGGCGTCGGTCAGGGTGGGCTTCCTGAGGGTGACAATGACAAACCACGTCTGTGGAATGTGTGATGAAATGGCCACTTGCATACTTACCATTATTATGGCCCCAGATCCTGGGACACTCTTAGGGCCGGTTTACACAGCGGGCGATGCGAGGCGACACGACTCGCCTCGCCTCGCTCCCGCAAGTCGCCCCCGTTCTGTACAATGGAACCGTTCTGAGAGGAGCGACTCGAGTCGCTCCGACTCAGAAAAAAGGTTCCTGTACTACTTTCGGGCGACCTCGGGGGCGACTTGCATTGACTTCTATACAGAAGTCCTCTGCAAGTCGCCGCTGAGGTCGCCGCAGGTCGCCGCGCCTGCAGTGTGAACCGGCCCTTAAAGTGATATTTTTATTTTTTTCTAAATAACAAACATGTCTATACTTACCTTCTTTGTAATGGTTTTGTACAGAGCAGCCCCCGATCCTCCTCTTCTCGGGTCCCCCGCCAGCACTCCTGGCCCCTTCCGCCTGACAAGTGCCTCCAAAGCAAGCAGCTTGCAATTAGGGCACCTATGCAGGCGCGCTCCAGAGCCGCTGCTCTTCGTGTCCATTCAGAGGCGGAGCCATGGCCCGGCCCCCCCCTCCTCCTCTCTCTCCTCATTGGCTCACTGGCTGTGATTGACAATGGATCCCGCTACTGTCTCAGTCAATGAAGAGGGAGGAGCATCGCTGGATTGAGAGGCTGCTTAGGTAATTAGTGGTGGGGCCGGGACAAGGGGCGGCTGCTCTGGTCACTGTAGTATCATGTGAGGTGTGGAGGTGGGGGTGCAACTCCAGGAGATTGGGGAGATTTGGGTTGGGAGGGGGACTTTAGAGGGTGGCAGAGGATACCAACTGTTCTAATACGGGGAAATTAGGGGTGTGTGTTAGAAATGGATTTTTGGGGGATGTGTGGGGGGGGGGGCGGGGGAAGAGGATTTGTAATAGGAGGGGGGATTTGGGGGTTTGTGCTAGAAAAGGTGATAAGGTAGAAAAGGGATGGAAATTGTGCTAGGGGAGGGGATTTTTGGGCAGGGGGAGGGTATTTGTGCTAGCAGGGATGATTGGGAACTATCTATGCTAGGAGGGGAGATTTGGGGGGTGGAAGGGGGTAGGAATTGTTTTAGGAGGGGAAAATAGGGGTTTCTGTTTGGATTAGTGATTCGGGGGGATTTGTTTTGGGAGGGATGGGGGAAGAGGATTTGTGATAGGAGAGGGGATTTGGGCGTTTATGCTAGAAGAGATGATAAGATAGAAAAGGGATGGAAATTGTGCTAGGAGGGGATTTTTTTTGGTGGGGGGGGGAAGGATTTGTGTTAGCAGGGGTGATTGGGAGCTATCTATGCTGGGAGGGGGAATTTTTTTTGGGGGGGGCAGATTTTAGGAATTGTTTTAGGAGAGAGACATAGGGGTGTGTATTAGGAATAGTGATTTGGGGAGATTTGTGTTGGGAGGGATGGGGGAAGAGGATTTGTGTTAGAAGGGGGAATTTGGGTGTTTGTGCTAGAAGAGGTATTATGGTAGAGGAAGGAGGGAACTTGTGCTAGGAGGGGATTTTTTTTTGGGGGGGGGGGAGCTATCTATGCTAGGAGGGGGAATTTGGGGGGAGGCAGGGGGTAGGATTTTTTTTTTTTTAGGAGGGGAAAACAGGGGTCTGTGTTAGGAATAGTGATTTGGGGGGATTTGTGTTGGGAGGGATGAGGGAAGAGGATTTGTGCTAGGAGGGGGGATTTGGGGGTATGTGGTATTATGAGATATTATGGTAGAGGAGGGAGGGAACTTGTGCTAGGAGGGGATTTTTTTTTAGGGGGGGGGGAGGATTTGTGATAGCAGGGATGATTGAGGGTCATTTATTATAAGAGAGGAAATTTAGGGAGGGTTTGTGCTAGGAGGGGGGGGGGGGGGGTTGGAAGGGGATTTGTGCTTTGAGAGTACATTTGAGGGGTAGAGGATTTGTGCTGGGGGGTGTGATTTTTTTAGGGGGGGTATTTGAACTTGGAGGGGGGATGGGGCAAAAATTAGTGCTGGCAGGGGAGATTTGTACTGGGAGGAGGGGGAATTTTTGCTTAGGGGTTAAACATGCAGATTAGTGCTCAATTTTTTTGTGGGGGGGGGGGGGGGTTTCTGACAAATAATGCTTATATATCTTGGTGGGGCACTGTTTGGTATGTTTGCCCTGTCCCGGCACTGAGTATTGGGGGGGGGGGGGGGGGAGGGGGTTGATGCATAGAATGCATTGAAGTTACAGAAATCTACAGTCTTTCCCACCACTTTGACTCCGCCCCCCATGGTCCGCATTTGTCCCTCTATTTTTTAAATGCCAACTTTATATATATATTTTCTATCTTTTGTATGTTCATTTGGCAGTGGGTGTGTCGAGCAAACATATGTAGGTATAGGACGCCCCCCCATCCCCCCACCCCCCGTCAAGCCCCCTTTAAGGTGAATTATACAAAAAAAAAAAATTGTACCCACAAATGTTTTTTTTTTTTTTTTTTTTTACCTCTACTATTCCTTTATATTGGCTTTTGGAATGTATAAAGGCAACAATTCTGAAATTGGGTGAAAGATTTAGCCCTGGAAAACACTTTCTGAAAGATAAAAATTGCATTTTATATACAACTATATAGATCAGGCCAAAATGAGTAAAGAATGAGGAGGGAAGAAGGACAGGGGGACTTTGTTCCAAATCCGGGACGTTCGCTCAAAATCCGGGACAGTCCCTCAAAATCCGGGACGGTCCCTCGAAATCCGGGACGGTCCCTCGAAATCCGGGACGGTCCCTCGAAATCCGGGACGGTCCCTCGAAATCCGGGACGGTCCCTCGAAATCCGGGACGGTCCCTCGAAATCCGTGACGGTCCCTCGAAATCCGGGACGGTCCCTCGAAATCCGGGACAGTCCATTGAAATCCGTGACAGTCCCACGAAATCCGGGACGTTCGCTCAAAATCCGGGACAGTCCCTTAAAATCCGGGACGGTCCCTCTAAATCCGTGACGGTCCATCGAAATCCAGGACAGTCCCGCGAAATCCAGGACAGTCCCGCGAAATCCGGGACAGTCCCTCGAAATCCGGGACAGTCCCGCGAAATCCGGGACAGTCCCTCGAAATCCGGGACGGTTGGGAGCTATGTCTATGGTTAAGTTAGAATCATCCACACCCCATAATAATTGGCAGATTTTATGTAAGGATTTGTTGTTCATCTGATGCTGCCTTAAGAATCATCCGATGCGACGAGTTTAGCTGCAAATTGTTTTTAGCTGCGTTTTTTTTTTTGCTTCTAAACCTCTCGGCTGTTTCCACGAGTCTCCTGACATTTTCTAGAAGTCCAAAACAAAAGTTGTGAGGAATCTGATATTAAGGGTCACATCTCCAATTTCACACGGCTAAAAAGACCAGAGCATAAAAAGTCACACATCTAAAAAGGCGCCCTTTCCGGGGGTTTGTTTATGTCTCAAGTCTGCGCCGAGCATCATCAAGTTCTCCGAGGAAGACGCCGAATCCGCTGCCCATCAAAATATGTACAAAATGTGCACATAAGCAGGAAAAAAAAGAAAGAAAAAACAGCCAGCCTACGCTACCGAAAGACCGACGCTGTCTTCCATCAGTTTATTTTTCGGTGGGATATCTTTAACTACTTCCCTCCCAGGCCAATTCTGCCATTTCTCTACTACTTTTGCAAAAAAATTACCCAGAACCCCCAAACTCTCTCTCTCTCTCTATATATATATATATATATATATATATATATATATATATATATATATATATATATATATATATATACAGATATATATCTATAGTCCATGGTGTGCAGGCAGTGAGGAGAGTATGTGCTGTAACCTCTAACAACCAATCAGTAAACAGTAATGATGTGCAGTAATCTGTAAAAACCAATCAGTGAGCAGTAATGATGTACAGTAATCTCTAGCAACCAATCAACAAGCAGAAACCATGTGCTGTAACCTCTAGCAACTAATCAGTGAGCTATAATCTGTACTGTAACTTCTAGCAACCAGTCAGTGAACGGTAATGATGCACTGTAACCTCTGGCAACCAATCGCTGCCTGGTCTGGTTCAGTAAATGGATTTTGAGTCTAGCTGCTATTTATTGTACATCTCAGAGCAGGTGGAGAGCGAAACTGTATGGAGGGGGAGGCAAGAAAATGTTTGTCCAGGGTCCAATTAATATTAAAGACGGTGATGGTGTGGTCCAAACATTATTTACATATGGGGGCGCCACCTACGTATGCATTTGCTTCTGCTTGCGAGCACGAGGGGACGGGACATATATGGCAGGCACGCGTGCGCGTCCATGGTGTGTCCCCAGAGCTGATGCACGTGGCCGGCGGGCGCGATGTCCGCCGGGCACCTGAGATCGCTCCTGACAAAGCCAGAACGGGGATCTGTGTGTGTAAACACACAATTCCCGGTTCTGTCAGGGGAGTAGAGGCAGATTGTGTGTTCCTACTAAGTAGGAACAGCAATATGACTCCTCCCCCAGTCAGTCCTATCCCCCCACAGTTAGAACACACAGTGAGGGAACGCATTTAACCCCTTGATCGTCCCCTAGTGTTAACCCCTTCCCTGCCAGGGACATTTATACAGTAATCGGTGGCTATTTTTAGCTCTGATCGCTGTATAAATGTCAATGGTCCCAAAAAAGTATCCAAAGTGTCCGCAATGTCGCAGTCACAATAAAAAAATGCAGATCGCCAACCATTACTAGTAAAATAATAATAAAAAAATGCCATAAATCTATCCCCTATTTTATAGACGCTATGACTTTTGCGCAAACCAATCAATATACGTTTATTGCGATTTTTTTTTTTTTTTTTACAAAAATTTTTTAAAATACATATCCGCCTAAAGACTGATGAAGATTTTTTTTAGTTTTTTTGTTATTTTTGGATATTTATTATAGCAATAAGTACAAAATATTGTGTTTTTTTTTTTTTTGTTTTTTTAAATTGTCGCTCTTCTTTTTTTTATAGTGCAAAAGGGTGATGAAATACCACCCAAGGAATCTATTTGTGGGGAAGAAAAAAGGACATACATTTTGTTCGGGTACAACGTCGCGCGACCGCTCGCAATTGTCAATTAAAGGGACGCAGCGCCGAATCGCAAAAAAAAAAAAATGGCCTGGTCATTGAGCAGCCAAAATCTTCCTGGGGCCGAAGCGGTTAAATACAACATGGATTAGGAATAAACCATACTTATTCCTAACACAAGCGATAATTTTAGAATTTTCATAGGATTTCAATCGCTTGAAAATGTAGAAAATTGGGCGGGCTAAATTTTAATTTACTGTATCCATTTTTTTTTTTTTTTTTTTTTTAGAAGATACAATTTTAAATATTTTTAATTTATTTTCTTGCCTAATTAATTGGAGTTCTTTTCCTAGATGAGAACTGCAAAAAATACCATCTTTTTATATATATATATATATATATATATATATATATATATATACTGATGAACAATTAAATCATACTAGAGATCAATTGAATTTATTCATACAAATTTAGAAAGAATTTGCAGGTGAGTTATTGCTGGAAATGGACATTTCTAAAGGAGAGGAGACGATGCTCACAGAAGCAGCCGGCATACATGCGGAAGAATGTCTTTTAGCTACAATGTAAACAATATATTGAGAAAATACTGGAAATGTGTCATAAATAAGCATTACGGGAAGTGTGATGATATTATACACAATCTCATATTTTATTTATTTTTTAATCACAATTATAGCTTCTTCCCAGCATTGAGGAGTTGACATTTTCATGCATAGGTATCCCCCACATCTGATTTTCTGCTTTTACATTCAGAAGTATGAGTATGTAAGGGTGAGGGATGGCTCAATGCTTTATTTATTTATTTTTTTTTTTTTTTTTTTTTTTTTTTTTTTTGGGGGTGGGGGGGGGGGGTTATTTATTTTATTATTATTATAATTATTATTATTATTATTATTATTATTATTATTATTATATATAAATTATATATATATATATATATATATATATATATAGATATAGATATAGATATATATATATATTATTTTACAGTTTCTCCTTAATGAGACATCATGGATCTAATAGAATCTGGGTCACGGCACCCAAAGAAAAAAAAAAAATCCAGATGCCCCCCCCAACATCCAGTGAAGCTGGTGATATGGGGACGCAGAAGTGATATTTTACACATTGTTTCCAGCCCTGGTCAGCAAGAAAAAGGCACTGGCCTACCCAACAGCACCGACCATGGTTGTTTTGGGCCTGTCGATGGGAGAGCCAAGCCCAGGAAGCATGGCAGGGGAATACATAGCCACCCGGTCTCTTCCATCTGACAGTCGGCAGTCGGGAATACACACACACTCCTGGAGGCTCTTTATTACCCCCTTTTTTTTTTTTTTTTCAAGGTTAAAAAGTTCTGCATCTCATCCTGATAGTGGAGTGGTGGTGGTGTTACAGGACACTGTGCAGACACACACAGTGCCTGTATTCCATGGTCTGTTCAGCTGAAAGCAGGCTGTGCTTGAGCAGGGGGTGTGTTCAAAAGGCAGACTAAGATTGGTTAGGCGGATGTGTTCCAGAAGCAGGCCGTGATTGGTCAGGGGGGTGCGTTCAAGATGCAGGCTAAGATTGGTCAGGCGGATGTGTTCAAGAAGCAGGCTGTGATTGACAGCGGGTGTGTGGCAGAGGCGGGCTGGGATTAGTCAGGGTGTGCTTTCAAGAGGCAGACTGTGATTGGTCAGGGGGTGTGTTCAAGAGGAAGGCTGTGATTGGGATGGGGTGTGTGGCATAGGCAGGCTGTGATTGGTCAGGGGGATGTATTCAAGGGGCAGATTGATTGGGGGTGTGATTGGTCAAGGGGTGTGTTCAAGAAGCAGGCTGTGATTGGAAAGGGTTGTGCATCAGAGGCAGGCTGTGATTGGTCAGGGATGTTCAGGAGGAAGGCTGTGGTTGGGAGATGGTGTGTGCCAGAGGAAAGCTGTGATTGCTCAAGGATGTGTTCAAGAGGTAGGCTGTAATTGGTCAGGGGGTGTTTTCAAGAAGAAGGTTGTGATTGGTCACAAGGTGCTTTCAAGAGGCAGGCTTTGAGTGGTTAGGGGCTGTATTCAAGATGCAGGCTGCAATTGGTCAGGGGTGCATTCAGGAGGAAGGTTGAGGTTGGGAGGGGTGTGTGCCAGAGGAAGGCTGTGATTGGTCAAGGATGTGTTCAAGAGGCAGACTGTAATTGGACAGGGGCTGTTTTCAAGAGGCAGGCTGTGATTGGTCAGGGGGTATTTTCAAGAGGCAGGTTATGATTGGTCACAAGGTGCTTTCAAGGGGCAGGCTGTGATTGGTTAGGGGCTGTATTCAAGAGGTAGGCTGTAATTGGTCAGGGGGTGTGTTCAGGAGGCAGGCTGTGATTGGGAGATGGTGTGTGCCAGAGGCAGGCTGTATTTGGTCAGGGATGTGTTCAAGAGGCAAGTTTTGATTGGTCAGGGGGTGTTTTTAAGAGGCAGGCTGTGATTGGTCAGGAGTGTGTTCAATAGGAAGTCTGTGATTGGTAGAGGGGTGTGTTCGAGTGGCAGGCTGTGATTGATCAAAGGGGCTGTTCAAGAAGAAGGTTGTAATTGGCCAGGGGGTGTTTTCAAGTGGCAGGCTATGATTGGCCGGGGAGGGGGGGGGTGTTTTCAAGAGGCAGGCTGGGATTGGTCGGGGGGGGGTGTTTTCAAGAGGCAGGCTGGGATTGGTCGGGGGCTGTGTTCAAAAGGCAGGATGTGATTGGTCAGGGGGTGTGTGCCAGAGGCAGGGTATGATTGGTCAGAGGGTGTGTTCAAGAGGCAGGCTGTGATTGATAGGGGGTTTGTGTGGTCAGTTTAGAACATGAAAGATCGGTGACCTGCAGGATCTTCTGGTGGAAGTACATGAAAATAATAGAGACTTTGATTTATAAAATACACATAGAAAAAAATAATAATAATAGGGTAACATACACTGTAATGCTATTGGTTCATTATTGCTTAGCACTGTGACATAATATATCATCAGAGAAAGAGATTTCTTCCTGTTTTGGTTACAGTTTTAACACATGTCGCATATTGATCGGTAATTGTTTGCCGCAATCATGACCATTTGTCTGGTGAGAGAGATTCTGGGCCTACTCGAGCGCCCGGACGACCCGCCATTCAAGTGGTCCCGGAATCGCTCTCACCAGACAAATCGCGGGAGCCCCTGCAACAAGGCAGATACTAAATGGCATTTGTGTGCACAGACGCAAACCTCTGAATCACGCGGGCGTCGCGGTGTCATCGCGGGAGCCGGGTGAAAAATTGAAAGGCTGCTGCGGGGACGGGGGGATGGACGGGGGGGGGGGGCGGACATCATTCTTCTGCTCCCGACACCGGATCGCCGCGTTCCTTTGCATACACTTATCAGATCCCCTTTCAGCTCGCGGCCCGATTCCTTTTCTCTGTCAGCGCTAAACTATGATTCAGCGTCAAAAAAAGGGCGGCTTTATTGCTAAAATTTATCATAATAGAAGAGGATTAGAGCTCCGCCGGTACAATGATGTTGTCAGCGGTGCGTTTTTGGCACAGCAGGAGGAGACAGAGTCAGCGGAGAGGAAAAAAAAAAAGAAAAGAAAAGAAAAGAATGGTTCATCAGCCTGCTACAAACAGCAAAAGAATACTAAGCGTTATCATTGTGGACGCCGGCCTTGTTTACCGCTGAACTGCCGCGCAGCATTCCCAGACACCATTCTGAGAGCCGGCCTGGAAATCGCCAATAAGCGAGGTCCCCCCCTCCCCCCACCTCCGATGGGAACGTGATAGGTTGTTATCAATTGCTACCACTAAAATCACAAAATCGATTGTTATTTTTAGCCCAATTTCCTGCGATGGTTAAAGAGGGGAAATAAAGCCCGTCATCCGCCGGTGTGGAAATAATGTGTGTGGGAGCACAGGGTTTTTTTATTTTTTTCCTGGTTCAGGCCTGATGGCAATTTTAAAGCAGGAGGGGTACTTGCAGACTGATACCACTTTGTTAATGGCCCTGCCCAACCAAAAGTTAAAGCCCCATTACACAGTATCTTCTATTTCTTAAGGACTTTATTTGAGTGCCAGGTCTGTACACCCGCTGTACCCATTATGAGGGATTCCCACCATCCCTGTACTGAGTTCCCAGGTCTGTACACCCACTGTGCTGATTATGAGGGGTTCCCACCATCCCTGTGCTGAGTTTCTGGGTATATAGACCTGCTGGTCCCACTATGAGGGGTTCCCACCATGCCTGTGCTGAGTTCCCAGGTCTGTACACCAGATGTGCCCATTATGAGGGCTTTCCACCATCCCCGTCCTGATTTCCGGGGTCTGCACACCTGATGTGCCCATTATGAGGGGTTCCCTCCATCCCTGTGCTGAGTTCCTAGGTTTGTAGACCTGATGTGCCCATTAGGAGGGCTTCTCACCATTCCTGTCCCACATTCTTGGGTCTGTACACCCACTTTGACCATTATGAGGGGTTCCCACCATCCATGTGCTGAGTTTCGGGGTCTGTACGCCTGCTGTGCCCATTATGAAGGGTTCCCACCATCCCTGTGCTGAGTTCCCGGGTCTGTACACCTGCTGTGCCCATTATGAGGGGTTCCCACCATCCCTGTGCTGAGTTCCCTGGTCTGTACACCCGCTGTGCCCATTATGAAGGGTTCCCACCATCTGTGCTGAGTTCCCGGGTCTGTACACCCGCTGTGCCCATTATGAGGGGTTCCCACCATCCCTGTGCTGAGTTCCCGGGTCTGTACCCCTGCTGTGCCCATTATGAGGGGTTCCCACCATCCCTATGCTGAGTTCCCGGGTCTGTACACCCGCTGTGCCCGTTATGAGGGGTTCTCACCATCCCTGTGCTGAGTTCCCGGGTCTGTACACCCGCTGTGCCCATTATGAGGGGTTCCCACCATCCCTGTACTGAGTTCCCGGGTCTGTACCCCTGCTGTGCCCATTATGAGGGGTTCCCACCATCCCTGTGCTGAGTTCCCGGGTCTGTACACCCGCTGTGCCCATTATGAGGGGTTCCCACCATCCCTGTACTGAGTTCCCGGGTCTGTACCCCTGCTGTGCCCATTATGAGGGGTTCCCACCATCCCTATGCTGAGTTCCCGGGTC
>NW_027507685.1:259569890-259614890 GCF_037356315.1 Lithobates pipiens | reverse complement strand
TGTCGTTTTATTTCTAGGGTGTGCGTGTCAATATGATTTAGCATGATATTTGATTTAATCCCGCAGATTCATTAATTTCATGCCTGACACCTACGGCGCTAAGTAGATTTTGCAGGGTGCGTGACAGACGCTGTATCAATACGGGTTCGGGGAGAGAGAATGCCGCTTCCTTTTTCGCCGCGTCCTCATTGTCTCTAACATAAATGATGTGCTCATACATACTAATTAAATCGCTGCTCCGGCTGCAAGAATTACAATGATTGAGAACGTTTAATTCTTCAGCCCTGTGTGCTCGGTCTTAGGAGCCGAAACACTGATACTCCCTATCATGTCGGCGGCTTTTCAGCGAGGGGGGGGAAAAAAAACTGCTCGAGACACTCACTCCCGTTCTGGAGGAGCAATGTTTGTTTTTTTTTGCAATGTCTGTGCGTCCAAATTCATCTGCAGTGCCAAAGGAAACACAGAGCTTCCACAGAGACTGCTGCCAAACGGATAAATACTCAGATAAAACACATATTTAGGAACCAATTCGCTTGCCAAAAGACTTGTAAAGATTATTTACATACTCAAACTGTGTTGCATGGCCACTGGAGTAAGTAGGGGGATACCACTATTGGCCTTATGCAACCAGAAATTCCTGTTAGGAATGAGAGCAAATGGGAAGTATTGCTCTGTGAAAATTTGGGTAAAATTTGGGGGTTGGACTTGGGATGGGTTGGGCTCCTGTCAAGTTTTTTTTTGTATGTACTTATACACTAGCTGTGTTCCATGGCTTCTGGAAAAAGTAGGGTGACACCATTATTGGTCTTATAAAACCAGGAATTCCTGTTAGGAATGAGAGACAATTGGGAGGTTTTGCTTTGTCAAAATTTTGGTAACATTTGGAGGTTGCAAATTTAGCCTTTTTGGATGGACTTGGGAAGGGTTGGGCTCCTGTCAAGTATTTTATTTTTTTATGTACTTACATACTATCTGTGCTCCATGGCTGCTGGAAAAAGTAGGATGACACCATTATTGGCCTTATACAACCAGGAATTCCTAGTTAGGGATGAGAGCAATTGGGAAGTATTGCTCTGTGAAAATTTTGGTAAAATTTGGGGATTGCAAATTTAGCCTTTTTGGATGAATTTTGGAAGGGTTGAGCTTTTTTTTATGTACTTACATACTAGCTGTGTTCCATGCCTTCTGGAAAAAGTAGGGTGATAGCATTATTGGCCTTATACAACTGGGAATTCCTGGTTAGGGATGAGAGCAATTGGGAAGTTTTGCTCTGTGAATATTTTGGTAAAATTTGGGGATTGCAAATTTAGCCTTTTTGGATGAATTTTGGAAGGGTTGAGCTTTTTTTTATGTACTTACATACTAGCTGTGTTCCATGCCTTCTGGAAAAAGTAGGGTGATAGCATTATTGGCCTTATACAACTGGGAATTCCTGGTTAGGGATGAGAGCAATTGGGAAGTTTTGCTCTGTGAATATTTTGGTAAAATTTGGGGATTGCAAATTTAGCCTTTTTGGATGAATTTTGGAAGGGTTGAGCTTTTTTTTATGTAATTACATACTAGCTGTGTTCCATGCCTTCTGGAAAAAGTAGGGTGATAGCATTATTGGCCTTATACAACTGGGAATTCCTGGTTAGGGATGAGAGCAATTGGGAAGTTTTGCTCTGTGAATATTTTGGTAACATTTGAGGGTTGCAAATTTAACCTTTTTTTAATGGAGTTGGGAAGGGTTGGGCTCCTGACAATTTTTTTTTCAGTTGCTTACATACTAGCTGTGTTCCATGACTGTTGGAAAATGTAGGGTGATGCCATTATTGGCCTTATACAACCAGGAATTCATGGTTAGGGATGAGAGCAATTGTGAAGTTTTGTTCTGTAAACATTTTGGTAAAATTTGAGTGTTGCAAATGTATCCTTTTATGGATGGAATTGGGAAGGGTTGAGCTCTGAAAGGAAAGGGTTATTCTGGATGACCACACATCTATTAGGTACACCAACAGGTCCCTCAGATATTCTGGAGACACCGAATGAAACGAGAAGCAGGTTGTGCATTCGTAAAATAAGCCTACCTTTATTAGATGTGTTATAGCTTATATATGGTTCAACATACCACTAGAAAGAGGGAAGAGGGGAGTGGTTAGTAAATGATGTATTGGTATAAAATATATGGTTACACAAGTACATTATCATGAGTTAACACGGGTAAACAGGCCATCTGGTTACGAGTCATAAGTCATGCATCCTGTCCCATGGCCTACAGAACAGAGAACAGGAAAAGACAAAGCATCCCACAATGATATATATATATATAGCACAGTGCTTGTGCAAGCATTTTTCTAAGCATTCTTTCATACAGTTGAACTGGCAACGCATATCGATGTATTTTAAAACTGGGGTCACAATGGTTTGGGCATATTACAGGTTCTTGCCAAGTTTTTTTTTTTTCATTTGCTTACACACTAGCTGTGTTCCATGGCTTCTAAAAAAAGTAGGGTGACACCACCATTGGCCTTATACAACCAGGAATTCCTGGTTAGGGATGAGAGCAATTGGGAAATTTTTCTTTGTCAAAATTTTGGTGAAATTTGGAGGTTGGAAATGTAACCTTTTTGGATGGGCTTGGGAAGGGTTGGGCTGCTGTCAAGTTTTTTTTTTTTTAATGTACTTATATACTAGCTGTGTTCTATGACTGCTGAAAAAAGTAGGGTGACACCATTATTGGCCTTATACAACAAGGAATTCCTGGTTAGGGATGAGAGCAATTGGGAAGTTTTGCTCTGTGAACATTTTGGTAAAATTTGAGGGTTGCAACTGTATCCTTTTTTGGATGGAGTTGGGAAGGGTTGGGCTCTGAAAGGAAATAGTAGGTATTCTGGATGACCACCCATCTATTAGGTACACCAACAGGTCCCTCAGATATTCTGGAGACACCGAATGAAACGAGAAGCAGGTTGTGCATTCGTAAAATAAGT
Source organism: Lithobates pipiens (assembly GCF_037356315.1). Classification (NCBI taxonomy): domain Eukaryota; kingdom Metazoa; phylum Chordata; class Amphibia; order Anura; family Ranidae; genus Lithobates; species Lithobates pipiens. The sequence continues at coordinate 259,611,918 of NW_027507685.1, read as the reverse complement.
CTACATTTTATTAGATGTGTTACAGCTCTGTGAAAATTTTGGTAAAATTTGAGGGTTGCAATAGTCCCAAAAAAGTGTCAAAAGTGTCCGATCTGTCTGCCGCAATGTCGCAGTCATGATAAAAATCGCTGATCACCGCCATTACTAGTAAAAAATAATAATAATAATGAAAATGCCATAACTATATCCCCTGTTTTGTAGATGTTATAACTTTTGTGCAAACCAATAAGTATACAATTATTTCGTTTTTTTTTACCAAAAATATGTAGAAGAATACATATCAGCCTAGACTGATGAAGACTTTATTTTTTTATTTTTTTATTTGGGATATTTATTATAGCAAAAAGTACAAAATATAGTGTTTTTTCAAAATTGTCGCTCTTTTTTTGTTTATAAAAAAAAAGCGCAGAGGTGGTCAAATACCACCTAAAGAAAGCTCTATTTGTGGGGAAAAAAAGGAAGTCAATTTTGTTTGGGAGCCACGTCGTACGACTGCGAAATTGTCAGTTAAAGTGACGCAGCGCCGTATCGCAAAAAAATGGCCTGGGCAGGAAGGGGGTAAATTCTCCCCGTGGCTGAAGTGGTTAATTTACATACTTGCTGCGTCCATAGCTGCTGGAAAAAGTAGAGTGACATCACAATTGGCCTTATGCAATTAGGAATTCTTGATTGGGGATGAGAGCATTCAGGAGGTTTTAGATTGCCAAAATGTTTTTAATAATTTGGAGGTTGCAAATTTAGCCTTTTTGTCATGTTTTTTTTTTATTTTTGTATTTTTACGTTTGATTTACTTACATACTAGCTGTGTTCCATGGCTGCTGGAAAATATGGGATGATATCATTATTGGCTTTATACAACCAGTAATTCCAAGTTAGGGATGAGAGCAATTTTTAGGTTTTGCTTTGCCAAAATTTTGGTAAAATTTGGAGAGTTGAAACTTTAGCCTTTTGGACGGAGTCAGGAAGCATTGGGCCTTTGCCAAGTTATTATTTTTTTTTTTTTCAATCCTTTATTAATTGACATGGTTTCTGTATTTCATGACCACTGCAGTGAGTAGGGGGGCACTATTACTGGTTTTAGGCAACAAGGAATTTCAGGTTAGGGATGAGAGCAATTGGGAGGTTTTGCTTTGCCAAAAATTTGGCTCAATTTGGAAGTTGAAAATTTTGCCTTTTTGGAAGGAGTTGGGAAGGATTGGGCCCCTATCGTCAAGTTTTTTTTTTTTTGTTTCTTTAATATTGAAATGATGTACATTCTCACTGGGGGGAGAGTTACTAAATCTGGTGCACACGGAATCTGCCACAGCTGTGCATATTAATTAATCAGTGTTTCGATTTTATTGCCAAAGCTTAAGAGCCGGTTCACACAGGGGCGACTCGTCAGGTGACTTAGCCGCCTGACAAGTCGCGTCCCGTTCTGTGCAATGGAACCGTTCTAATCTAATCTAAATCTAATCTAATCTAAACTTAGAAAAAGGTCCCCGTACGACTTTTGGGGCGACTTGCATTGACTTCTATACAGAAGCCATTTTGCAAGCCGCCGCTAAAGTCGGATCCCGGTCGCCTGAGGCAGTCGCGCTGCAAGTCGTGCTGCCTCAGTGTGAACGGGGGCTAATAGAACAAGCTGAAGTTAGAAAAGCTAATTGGTTACTATGCACAGCTGATGAGGATATTCTGGTTAGGGATGAGAGCAATTGGGGGGGTTTTATTGAAAATTTTGGTAAAATTTCAATGTCTCAACCATTACCAAAATTTTCAATAAAACCCTCCCAATCGCAACTCAAATACAACTCTTCTTTTCTAAACCTACCTACCCTTATCCTAGACCAGGGATATGCAATTAGCGGACCTTCAGCTGTTGCAGAACTACAAGTCCCATGAGGCATAGCAAGACTCTGACAGCCCCAAGCATGACACCCAGAGGCAGAGGCATGATGGGACTTGTAGATTTGCAACAGCTGAAGGTCCGCTAATTGCGTAGCCCTGTCCTAGACCCTACTTTCCCTCCCAATGATGCAAGATGCACTAAAAAGAGGAATCAAAACTATAGAAGCTGCACGAGAAATGTAACAGCGCTACAACCGCCCCCTCCTATCTGCAGACAGCTCCAAAACCTGGTGCTCTGGCTCAAATATCTACAGAACCTCACAGATGCACATTTCATAAAGCAAAGTCAGTATAATGGTATTATTCAGCAAAATGTTTGTTCTTTATTGTAGCCAGGGAGATATAAAAAAAAGTAAAAAAAACAACGCGTTTCGGCCGTTTAGGCCTTAATGTAGAGGCTGCATCTCTCTACACTCTACCTGCCTTTTTTATGGTCACAGTTTCCAGAGTTCAGTTCCTCCTTAACTATACCAATACAATCTTTTTGGATATTTAGGTGCAAACCTCAGCATTGCTATCAGCCCTGTCCAGCAGTCTCTTTGGACATCAGAAGCCTCCCCTCCGTTTTTGTGGGGAAAAGAAGTGTTCCATAGTCCTTGCGTATTTCCTGTCCTAGGATGGCATCACTGCTCCTCCATAGATAAGATACAGTAATTCCTGGTTTACAGTGCTGAAATTTCAGATGCAACTTTGGTCGCACTGAATTGTATAACAGTAGAAGAAATAACATTGCTTCCAATGGCGCCCATTCACATCAATGCAGTACAGCTGTGATGCAACGTTGGGGGAAGGGTCTTGTGCTACTTTGGTGCAATGCAGTGTTATTTTGTGGTCCATAGTCTCCAATGAAAGCACATCAAAATCTCATCTACATGCGATTTTTTATGCACCTTTATGTGTGATTTGTGCTGGTTGTTAGGAGCGAGCCGCCACCGACGTCCTAATCCGAGGCCAGGTTTTCACCACATCCAAATCGCATGGTGTGCGAGTGTGACCGGCTCTCAATGGAGTCGGTTCACACATGTCTGGGGCCATGGCACGGATTCCAAAAGGGTCGGCTTCAGGCGAGAATTCAGGTGAAAATTCGGACCTGAATCGCACCTGAATCGGTAAACAGAAACACAACAGACCCCAGGCTGGAAACTGCGGCCACACATATGTGAACCCGGCCTAGGGTTCCCACCTCATCCCTTTAAACCCGGACACATACGAATTACACAGGTTATAAAGATTGATCAGACAGGAGATAGAGAGATACAAATTAACATTGTTTATAAACATTGATCTGATAGGAGACAGAGAGATACAAGGTAACATTGTTTATAAACATTGATCAGACCGGATATAGAGAGATACAAATTAACATTGTTTATAAACATTGATCAGATAGGAGACAGAGAGATACAAACTAACATTGTTTATAAACATTGATCAGACAGGAGATAGAGAGATACAAAGCAACATTGTTTATAAACATTGATCAGACAGTATATAGGGAGATACAAAGTAACATTAGTTACATAGTTACATAGCAGGTGAGGTCGAAAAAAGACACAAGTCGATCAAGTCCAACTCATGTGTGTAATTATATGTCAGTATTGCATTGTATATCCCTGTATGTTGTGGTCTTTTAGGTGGTTATCTAATAGTTTCTTGAATCTATCAATGCTCCCCTCTGAGACCACCGCCTGTGGAAGGGAATTCTACATCCTTGCTGCTCTTATAGCAAAGAACCCTCTACATAGTTTAAGGTTAAACCTCTTTTCTTCTAATTGTAATGAGTGGCCCTGAGTCTTGTTGAACTCCCTTTCCACAGAAAAGTTGTATCCCTATTGTGGGGTCACCAAGTATAGTTTATAAACATTGATCAGACAGGAGATTGAAAGATACATGGTAACACTGTTTATAAACATTGATCAGACAGGAGATATAGAGATACAAAATAGCATTGTTTATAAACATTGATCAGACAGGAGATAGAGAGGTACAAAGTAACATTGTTTATAAACATTGATCAGACAGGAGATAGAGAGGTACAAGGTAACATTGTTTATAAATATTGATCAGACGGGAGATAGAGAGGTACAAAGTAACATTGTTTATAAACATTGATCAGACAGGAGATAGAGAGGTACAAAGTAACATTGTTTATAAACATTGATCAGACAGGAGATAGAGAGGTACAAGGTAACATTGTTTATAAATATTGATCAGACAGGAGATAGAAAGGTACAAAGTAACATTGTTTATAAACATTGATCAGACAGGAGATAGAGAGGTACAAAGTAACATTGTTTATAAACATTGATCAGACAGGACATAGAGAGATACAAATTAACATTGGGGGTTATTTACTAAAGGCAAATCCACTTTGCACTACAAGTGCAAAGTGCACTTGGAAGTGCAGTCGCTGTAGATCTGAGGGGGACATGCAAGGATTTTTTTTTTTTAAAAAAACAGCATTTTAGCTTGCACATAATTGGATAAAAAAATCAGCAGAGCTTCCCCTCATTTCAGATCTACCCCTCAGATTTACAGTGACTGCACTTTCAAGTGTACTTTCAGTGCAATTTTAAGTGCACTTTGCACTTGTAGTTTGCACTTGCAGTGCAAAGTGGATTTGCCTTTTCGAAAAATAACCCCCATTGTTTATAAACATTGATCAGACAGGAGATAGAAAGATACAAAGTAACATTGTTTATAAACATTGATCAGACAGGAGATAGAAAGATACAAAGTAACATTGTTTATAAACATTGATCAGACAGGAGATACAAAGTAACATTGTTTATAAACATTGATCAGACAGGAGATACAAAGATACAAAGTAACATTGTTTATAAACATTGATCAGACAGGAAATACAAACTAACATTTGTGTTGTAATTTTATTTTTTTTCCATTTTTCTATTTTATCATTGTGTATAAATGTTTGAACACCAGATTAGTTGCTTTGATTCAGTCATATACCACATTTAGGTGTTGCCCAAACATTAATGGCATCAGCTCTTAATGATTTTGTTTCTTGTTTTTTATGCTCTGAACTTTCAAAAGCCATTTACCCCCTTTTTTTTGTTTTTTTATAAACCTCTGCCTGTTAATTGTTGGCAAAAATCTAACACAAATCCCTTTGCAAGCTGTCTCCATAGCTGGGCCTATTAAGCAGGACAGCTTGAAAACACAGAATTATGTTTTCAGCACTGGCCACCAGATGTCAGTATATACAGGAATCTCTAATTACAGAAATATTTTCTATTTTTTTTTTTTTTTTCCTTGATGTTGAAATGAGAAAGCAAAACTCCAAACTGACCTTGAATTCCTGACTTGTCCTAATTGTACCATTATTTATTTAGATCAGGGAGCTTTGAAAAGTTGAATAAAACAACATGATTTAAATTGGATGGGTGGAATCACCATGGTTATTCGGACTGAAGAGCACCTCACTGGTGTCACCTAGGTGTCCTGGATGCCTGGTATGTGTTCAGGATGCCTGGCACCCATAAGGTGTCTTGGATGCCCAGTACAATCCAGGTGTGCTGGAGGCCTGATACCCTTCAAGTGTGCTGACTGTCTGGTACTCCCCAGGTGTGCTGGATGCCTGGTACTCCCCAGGTGTGCTGGATTCCTGGTACTCCCCGGGTGTGCTGGATGCCTGGTACTCCCCCGGGTGTGCTGGATGCCTGGTACTCCCCCGGGTGTGCTGGATGCCTGGTACTCCCCCGGGTGTGCTGGATGCCTGGTACTCCCCCGGGTGTGCTGGATTCCTGGTACTCCCCGGGTGTGCTGGATTCCTGGTACTCCCCCGGGTGTGCTGGATGCCTGGTACTCCCCCGGGTGTGCTGGATGCCTGGTACTCCCCCGGGTGTGCTGGATGCCTGGTACTCCCCAGGTGTGCTGGATGCCTGGTACTCCCCAGGTGTGCTGGATGCCTGGTACTCCCCAGGTGTGCTGGATGCCTGGTACTCCCCGGGTGTGCTGGATTCCTGGTACTCCCCGGGTGTGCTGGATGCCTGGTACTCCCCGGGTGTGCTGGATGCCTGGTACTCCCCCGGGTGTGCTGGATTCCTGGTACTCCCCGGGTGAGCTGGATTCCTGGTACTCCCCAGGTGAGCTGGATTCCTGGTACTCCCCAGGTGAGCTGGATTCCTGGTACTCCCCGGGTGAGCTGGATTCCTGGTACTCCCCGGGTGTGCTGGATTCCTGGTACTCCCCAGGTGTGCTGGATGCCTGGTACTCCCCGGGTGAGCTGGATACCTGGTACTCCCCGGGTGTGCTGGATGCCTGGTACTCCCCAGGTGTGCTGGATGCCTGGTACTCCCCGGGTGTGCTGGATTCCTGGTACTCCCCAGGAGAGCTGGATTCCTGGTACTCCCCAGGTGTGCTGGATGCCTGGTACTCCCCAGGTGTGCTGGATACCTGGTACTCCCCGGGTGTGCTGGATTCCTGGTACTCCCCAGGTGAGCTGGATTCCTGGTACTCCCCAGGTGTGCTGGCTGACTGGTACTCCCCAGGTGTGCTGGATGCCTGGTACTCCCCAGGTGTGCTGGATGCCTAGTACTCCCCAGGTGTGCTGGATTCCTGGTACTCCCCGGGTGTGCTGGATGCCTGGTATGTGTTCAGGATGCCTGGCACCCATCAGGTGTCTTGGATGCCCGGTACAATCCAGGTGTGCTGGAGGCCTGATACTCTTCAAGTGAGCTGACTGTCTGGTACTCCCCAGGTGTGCTGGATGCCTGGTACTCCCCAGGTGAGCTGGATTCCGGGTACTCCCCAGGTGAGCTGGATTCCTGGTACTCCCCAGGTGTGCTGGATGCCTGGTACTCCCCAGGTGTGCTGAATGCCTGGTACTCCCCGGATGTGCTGGATTCCTGGTACTCCCTGGGTGAGCTGGATGCCTGGTACTCCCCAGGTGTGCTGGATGCCTGGTACTCCCCAGGTGTGCTGGATTCCTGGTACTCCCCAGGTGTGCTGGATGCCTGGTACTCCCCAGGTGTGCTGGATGCCTGGTACTCCCCAGGTGTGCTGGATGCCTGGTACTGCCCAGGTGTGCTGGATGCCTGGTACTCCCCAGGTGTGCTGGATGCCTGGTACTCCCCAGGTGTGCTGGATGCCTGTTACTTCCCAGGTGTGCTGGATGCCTGGTACTCCCCAGGTGTGCTGGATGCCTGGTACTCCCCAGGTGTGCTGGATGCCTGGTACTCCCCAGGTGTGCTGGATGCCTGGTACTCCCCAGGTGTGCTGGATGCCTGGTACTCCCCAGGTGTGCTGGATTCCTGGTACTCCCCGGGTGAGCTGAATTCCTGGTACTCCCCGGGTGAGCTGAATTCCTGGTACTCTCCAGGTGAGTTAGATGCCTGGTACTCCCCAGGTGTGCTGGATGCTTGGTACTCACCAGGTATGTTGGATGTCTAATGCTCCCCAGGTGTGTTGGATGTCTGGTACTCCCCAGGTGTGCTGGATGCCTGGTACTCCCCAGGTGTGCTGGATGCTTGGTACTCATCAGGTATGTTGGATGTCTGGTGCTCCTCAGGTGTGTTGGATGTCTGGTGCCAGGTACTCCCCAGGTATGTTGGATGTCTGGTGTCCTTCAGATGTCCGGTACTCCCCAGGCATGCTGGATGCCTGGTACTCCCCAGGTGTGCTGGATATCTGGTGCTCCTCAGGTGTGTTGGATGTCTGGTGCCAGGTGTCTCAGACTCCTTGTAGGCGTATCAGTTTCCCGTTCCCCCACCCCCAGGTGTGTCATAGTCTCAGTATCCAGAAGTGTCAGATTCCCAATATCCCCAGATGTGTCAAATGTCTTCTACTTCCAGGTGTGTTGGAATCCTGGTAACCCCAGGTGTCTAGGATTCCAGGTAACCCCAAGATGGTCAATGCGTGGTACCACCCAGGTGTGCTTGGTGGCTTTTAACCCCATGTGTGTTTGATGTTTGGTACCCCCAAGTATTAGGATACCTGGCATGCCTGGTACTTTCAGGTGTGTTGAAATCCTGATACCCCCAGGTGTCTCAGAACCCCAGGGGTGTTGAATGCCTGATACCTCCAGGTGTCTAGGATTCCTGGTAACCCCAAGATTGTCAATGCCTGGTACCACCCAGGTGAGCTTGATATATTTTAATCCCTGGTGTGTCAGATGTTTGGTACCCTCGCAAGTGTGTAGAATGCCGGGTAGCACCCTCCAGGTGTGTTGGATGCCTGGTCCTGCTCAGGTGTGTAGTTCCCCATCTCAAGGTGTCAGATACCTGGTATCCCCCAGGTGTCTCAGATTACTGGTATAATAAGGATATTTGCCAGCACGCCATGGCTCATCGGGTAGAGTCCAAACATTTTTTTTTTTTATTGAAGCGTGATCACATCACAAAAAGTTAGTGCAAGGTTTCAGAGTCCCGCAGGACCCCTTAGTCAGGCATGTGATGAAGGTGTCCTGCGTGACTTCGAAACGTTGCACTAACTTTTTGTGATGTGATCATGCTTCGATAAAAAAACCCCAAAAAAAACATTTGGACTCTACCCGAAGATCCGTGGTGTGCTGGCAAATATCCAGTTACTGTGACTTTCTGATCCAGTCTCCAGCTGGTGTATGCTGCAGCACCCAAACGCTAGAACTTTCTCCAGGAACATCTGATGGGAAAATGGAGTACTACTTCAGATTGCTGGTACCCCCATGTGAGTTAGATGCCTGGAACCTCCCCCCCCCCAGATGTGTTGAATGCGTTGCACCTGGTCCAAAGCATCTGGTGGAGGGGGGATTATGGTTCAAGGTTGTTTTTCAGGGGTTGGGCTTGGCCCCTTAGTTAAGGGAACCCTTAAGGCAGGGGTGTCCAAACTTTTTTCAAAGAGGGCCAGATTTGATGAAGTGAACATGCACGAGGGCCGATCATTTTGCCTGACATTCTTTGAACCATTAAAATTCGGTCTAAGTGTGTTCGTTCGAACACTAATACAGGGCCCAACAAGAATTCTCTTGCCTTTGTGGCTGTGTGTGTTGAAGAGATGAGCTCGGGCGTGTTATTTGGATATACCGTATTTATTGGCGAATAAGAGGGAAGTTTCAGGAAAAAAAACCTTAACATTTTAAATAAAAAACTGAAGCAAAATAAGGGTCAGTGCCCATCTGCGCGCCCACCATTGCTGGGAATGCAGCCCCCACCATTGCCAGGAATGCACCCACCATTGCCAGGAATGCAGCCACCATTGCCAGGATTTCACTCACTATTGCCAGGAACGCAGCCACCATTGCCAGGATTTCACTCACTATTGCCAGGAATGCAGCCACCATTGCCAGGATTTCACTCACTATTGCCAGGAATGCAGCCACCATTAGCCAGGATTTCACTCACTATTGCCAGGAATGCAGCCACCATTGCCAGGATTTCACTCACTATTAGCCAGGAATGCAGCCACCATTGCCAGGATTTCACATACTATTGCCAGGAATGCAGCCACCATTGCCAGGATTTCACTCACTATTAGCCAGGAATGCAGCCACCATTGCCAGGATTTCACATACTATTGCCAGGAATGCAGCCACCATTGCCAGGATTTCACTCACTATTGCCAGGAATGCAGCCACCATTAGCCAGGATTTCACTCACTATTGCCAGGAATGCAGCCACCATTGCCAGGATTTCACTCACTATTAGCCAGGAATGCAGCCACCATTGCCATGATTTCACTCACTATTGCCTGGAATGCAGCCACCATTAGCCAGGATTTCACTCACTATTGCCAGGAATGCAGCCACCATTGCCAGGATTTCACTCACTATTAGCCAGGAATGCAGCCACCATTGCCATGATTTCACTCACTATTAGCCAGGAATGCAGCCACCATTGCCAGGATTTCACTCACTATTAGCCAGGAATGCAGCCACCATTAGCCAGGATTTCACTCACTATTGCCAGGAATGCAGCCACCATTGCCAGGATTTCACTCACTATTAGCCAGGAATGCAGCCACCATTGCCAGGATTTCACTCACTATTGCCAGGAATGCAGCCACCATTAGCCAGGATTTCACTCACTATTGCCTGGAATGCAGCCACCATTGCCATGATTTCACTCACTATTAGCCAGGAATGCAGCCACCATTGCCATGATTTCACTCACTATTGCCTGGAATGCAGCCACCATTAGCCAGGATTTCACTCACTATTGCCAGGAATGCAGCCACCATTGCCAGGATTTCACTCACTATTGCCAGGAATGCAGCCACCATTGCCAGGAATGTACTTACCATTGCCATCAGTGCAGCCTTGGAGGGGACATGGAGGGGGCTGGACGAGCGCCAAAGAACAGAAGAATCTCCTGTTTACACAGCGGCCTCTTTAAGAGAAAGTCCCGCCTCCTTTGATGGACAGAACAGTCGTCCAATAGCGGAGATGGGACTTCCTATTACAGAGGCTGCGGTGTAAACAGGAAATACTCCTGTGTGCACGGCACTCGTACAGCCTCCTATCTCCAATGGAGCCAGACTATATATCTTTTGTGGCCCCGGTGCTGGGAGATCGTCAGGGGCCACAAAAGATATATATGTTTAGATTACCAGGCGGGCCGTTCAAAACCGGACCGCGGGCCGGACTTTGGACATGCCTGCCTTAAGGCGTCAGCATACCAAGACATTTTGGACAATTTCATGCTCCCAACTGTGTGGGAACAGTTTGGGGATGACCCCTTCCTGTTCCAACATGACTGCGCACCAGTGCACAAAGCAAGGTCCATAAAGACACGGATGAGCCAGTTTGGGGTGGAAGAACTTGACTGGCCTGCACAGAGTCCTGACCTCAACCCGATGCTGCAAACGGTGGGCCAACTCAACATTGAACCCTACGGACTAAGATTGGGATGCCATTAAAGTTCATGTGCTTGTAAAGAATCATCAGGTTGTTGGATGAAGTGTTTATTGGCGATCAAACATGGTGAATAAATCAGATCACATAGCAAAATATTGCAAACCATCATTTCTGACGACTCCTCTGTGCGTCTCGTGTCACCGGCACACCGCTACATACCCCGAAGCGGTGAGATTTTCCCGCCAACATTTATTGCCCTTAAATACCAGTATGGATCACCGGGAAGACGTTTAAATGCAGAAGATATTCTAATCACCCTTCATGTTTGTGCCAATATTACACTCAGGAGGTAATGAAGTGTTTCCTTCAGAATTGTGTTCAGCTTCCAGAACGGTTCTCAGCAGGAGATCTGCAGAGCGTTGCTCCGTCCTATATTCCTTCCTGACAGACGCCTTGTAATACTGAACTATAGAGGTTTGAATGGGAGGCTTCCATAGAGATCTGCAGAGCGTTGCTCCATCCTATATTCCTTCCTAAAAGACGCCTTGTAATGCTGAACTATAGAGGTTTGAATGGGAGGCTTCCACGGAGATCTGCAGAGCGTTGCTCCATCCTATATTTCTTCCTGACAGACGCCTTGTAATACTGAACTATAGAGGTTTGAATGGGAGGCTTCCATGGAGATCTGCAGAGCGTTGCTCCATCCTATATTTCTTCCTGACAGACGCCTTGTAATACTGAACTATAGAGGTTTGAATGGGAGGCTTCCATGAAGATCTGCAGAGCGTTGCTCCGTCCTATATTTCTTCCTGACAGACGCCTTGTAATACTGAACTATAGAGGTTTGAATGGGAGGCTTCCATGGAGATCTGCAGAGCGTTGCTCCGTCCTATATTCCTTCCTGACAGACGCCTTGTAATACTGAACTATAGAGGTTGGAATGGGAGGCTTCCATGGAGATCTGCAGAGCGTTGCTCCATCCTATATTCCTTCCTGACAGACGCCTTGTAATACTGAACTATAGAGGTTTGAATGGGAGGCTTCCATGAAGATCTGCAGAGCGTTGCTCCGTCCTATATTCCTTCCTGACAGACGCCTTGTAATACTGAACTATAGAGGTTTGAATGGGAGGCTTCCATGGAGATCTGCAGAGCGTTGCTCCGTCCTATATTCCTTCCTGACAGACGCCTTGTAATACTGAACTATAGAGGTTGGAATGGGAGGCTTCCATGGAGATCTGCAGAGCGTTGCTCCATCCTATATTTCTTCCTGACAGACGCCTTGTAATACTGAACTATAGAGGTTTGAATGGGAGGCTTCCATGGAGATCTGCAGAGCGTTGCTCCGTCCTATATTCCTTCCTGACAGACGCCTTGTAATACTGAACTATAGAGGTTGGAATGGGAGGCTTCCATGGAGATCTGCAGAGCGTTGCTCCATCCTATATTCCTTCCTGACAGACGCCTTGTAATACTGAACTATAGAGGTTTGAATGGGAGGCTTCCATGAAGATCTGCAGAGCGTTGCTCCGTCCTATATTTCTTCCTGACAGACGCCTTGTAATACTGAACTATAGAGGTTGGAATGGGAGGCTTCCATGGAGATCTGCAGAGCGTTGCTCCGTCCTATATTCCTTCCTGACAGACGCCTTGTAATACTGAACTATAGAGGTTGGAATGGGAGGCTTCCATGGAGATCTGCAGAGCGTTGCTCCGTCCTATATTCCTTCCTGACAGACGCCTTGTAATACTGAACTATAGAGGTTTGAATGGGAGGCTTCCATAGAGATCTGCAGAGCGTTGCTCCGTCCTATATTCCTTCCTGACAGACGACTTGTAATACTGAACTATAGAGGTTGGAATGGGAGGCTTCCATGGAGATCTGCAGAGCGTTGCTCCATCCTATATTCCTTCCTGACAGACGCCTTGTAATACTGAACTATAGAAGTTGGAATGGGAGGCTTCCATGGAGATCTGCAGAGCGTTGCTCCGTCGCCCGAACACACGTCCAATGTTTTATCCTCCGAAAAGGAGAAGATCGTGTTTTTGACCTTCTTTAGCGATCTGCAGGGTATTGCTCTTCCTCCCGAGAGATGCAGACAGGTGTTGTAGTCTTCGGATGGTTGAATTCATTTCTAGAATCCTCTAAACACAAACCGGTGATATATATATATATTTTTTGCTCAATTGTATTAATGAGATGATTTATTGAGATCTGCAGAGCATTGCTCTGTCCCTGAAAACACATCCATGAAGAAGATTGTATTTTTGAATTTTATGGAGATCTGCAGAGTATTTCTACCTCCTGAAATACACAGGCGCCTGTTTATAAAGAAACAACAACAAAAAAAAAAAAAATTGCACAGCAGTTGTAAATTGGCAGTGCGTGTACACTCATGCGAAATTTTCCATTTTATATCAGTTTATGATTTGACTGGACACATCGCTGTGCATTTTTATGTATTAACGTTTATTAACCCCTTGCCTACCGGGCACTTAAACCCCCCTTCCTGCCCAGGCCAATTTTCAGCTTTCAGCGCTGTCACGCTGTGAATGACAATTGCGCGGTCGTGCTACTGTACACTGTACCCATATGAAGTTTTTATCATTTTTTTTGAGACAGATAGAACTTTCTTTTGGTGGTATTTAATCACCGCTCTGGTTTTTATTTTTTGCTAAACAAATGAAAAAAGACTGAAGATGTTGAAAAAAAATGTTTTTCTTACTTTCTGTTATAAGATTTTACACAATAGTAATTTTATCCTTCACTGATGGGTAATGATATTCGGCACTGATGGGCACTCATAGGTAACACTGATGGACACTGATGGGTGTCACTGATATTCAGCACTGATTTGCGGCACTAAATGGGTACTGATATGCAGCACTGATGGGCACTGATAGGCAGCACTGATGGACACTGATAGGCACTGATAGGTGACACTGATGAGGAGGCACTGATGGGCACTGATTGGCAGCACTGATGGGCAGAGTAATAGAAGCCCCTCCCCTGAGGATCTTTCCCTGCAGATGCCAAAGAACAGGGAAAGATCATGTGACCGCACCACAGCACTGCAGGAATGAGGCGGTTAGAGGATACAATAATATACAGTAGTATAATATGATATATATGATTTATGTGAATGAATTATGGCAATGAACACTTCCTTATCATTGGAACACTTCATGGTATTATATTCTGCCTCACCGTCCCTCCTGGAGATCCACAGAACATTACTAAGTTATATCTACTATCTAACAGATACATAGTGCTACATTTTGCAGTTGGTTGCATTACTGACCACTGCAGAGCATTGCACTGTCTCCCCCACCTTCTGGCACACACATTACTAGAACAGAATAGAATAGAACAGAGAGATGGACTCCTCAGTGATCTGCTTCCCTCTCACTGTCCATTTACAGGTTGAGTGAAAGGGAAAGACCTGTAAGTGAAAGAGAAACTGCAGCAGGAGTTCCCTCCCCTGCCAGACAGGGCCATACTGCGTGGCAGAGCTGTGTTGATCTCAGGACTGGATGGACAGAAATACAACTCATTTGGCAGGTATGATAGTTGCCTTATGTATCTGTGCAATTATTTTGTTTGTCTGGAGCAGGGCTGGGACAAATGGTGGGCAGGAGGGACCGGCTACCCTGGACACTGTGGTATCACGCTGTGAAGAGATGGGGGGGGGGGGTTTGTATTGGAAGGGGAAACTGGGGGGGGTGCTAGAGGTGGTGATTTACGGGGATCTGTGTTGGAAGGTGAGAAGAGGATTTGTGCTAGAAGGGGGGTTTAGGGGGGTTTGTGATAGTATAGGTGATATGATGGGAGGGAAATTGTGGTAGGAGGGGAATTTTTTTCTTTTTCTTTTTTTTTTTTGGGGGGGGGGGGGGGGGTTGTGCTAATAGGGATGATTGGAGGGATTTGTGCTAGGAGGGGACATTTTTTTTGGGGGGGGGTGCTATAAGTGGTGATTTACAGGGCTCTGGTTTGGAAGGGGTGATTTGTGCTTGGAGGGGGGATTGGGGGGGTTGTGCTAGAAGAGGTGATATGGGGGGGGGGTTGTGTTATAGGGATGATTGGAGAGATTTTTGTTAGGAGGGGAAATGGGGGGGGGGTGCTAGAAGTGATGAATTAAAGGGATCTGGTTTGGAAGGGGGGAGAAGATTTGTGCTAGGAGGGGGGATTGGGGTGGGGTGTTGTGCTAGAAGAGTTGATGGGGGGGGGGGGGGCTGTGCTAGGAGGGGAAATTGTGTTTGGTGTTGGGGGGGGGGGTGGATTTGTGCTGATAGGGATGATTTGGGGGATTTGTGCTAGGAGGGAAAATTTGGGTGTGGGGGCGGGGGGTGTTCTAGAACTGTTGATTTACAGGGATCTGGTTTGGAAGTGGAGGGATTTGTGCTGGGGGGGGGGGGGGGGCAGTTGTGCTAGAAGAAGTGATATAGTGGAGGGGGGGGGGTGTTTGGGGATTAGTGCTAATAGAGATGATTGGAGGCATTTGTACTAGGAGGGGAATTTTTTTTTGGGGGGGGGGTGCTAGAAGTGGTGATTTACAGGGATCTGGTTTGGAAGGGAGGAAGAAGATTTGTGCTAGGAGAGGGGATTTGGGGGGGGGGGGGTTGTGCTAGAAGAGCTGATCTGGTGGGGGGGGGGTTGTGTTAGGAGGGGACATTTTGAATTTTGTTTGGGGGGGGGATTTGTGCTAGGAGGAAAAATTTTGGGGTTGGGGGGACTTGTTCTGGGGGGAGGGGGATTCGGAGTAGGAGGAGAGACTGTCTACTTGAATGGTAAATTTTAGTAGTAGAGAATTTATGCTAGGAGGAGGGGTGATTTTTTTTTTTTGGGGGGTGGGCATTTGTGCTGGGAATATTTTGGGGATGGGAGGGGGAAAACACTTGTTCTGGGAGGGGGGATTTCAGCAGGGGACGGACTTGTACTGGGAGGTGGGGATATTTACGCTTAGAGGGTAATCATTCAGATTGGTGCTTAGTTCTTTTTGGGGTGGGGTGGGGGGGGGGGGATTTTTGCTGACACGTAATGCCCATGCATCTTGGCGGGGTGGAGGGCAGTTAGGCTTGTTCACCTGGGCTCTAGATGACCTTGTCCCGGCACTGGGTGGAGTTCAGCTTTTCATCCCTGAATTGGCAACAAAGTATAAATCTGTATCCCTCGGTGTCAGTGGAGTATCCAGCTGTTGCGCGGTGACTTCAGCCTCGGCGTAAAGCGCCTTCATCAAGGGAAAAGAATAGCATTCTGATTCGGTTCCTGCCGCGAATGAACTATTTTCCGTGGATTGTGCCGTAGGTATGTAAGTGCTCGGTGTATTGGTTACAAGGTGCACGTAAGATTCAGTCCTCAAAGACCCCCGGAGCAAATCCGGGGCAATCCATCTGGAACAGGTTAACGAGGCCGGTCTATCCCCCCCCCCCCCCCCAACTCCCTGGAAATCTATTAAATTCATAGTCTCACCATCTGTGATAGTCCTTGTATGGCTTTATGAATCATCCACGTTAATTACTTGTCATTGCTTCAAGGCCACACAACCGAAAATACAAGTTTTCCCCCGACATTAACGGTTGAACGCAACGCGCAGGAACGTGACGGAAGAAGGTGCGTGAAGGAGCTTTAACCTCACCCATGTCCACTGAGATTATAGTTTATTTCAATGCACAGTAGTTTTCTTTAAAGAGTATATATATATATATATATATATATATATATATATATATATATATATATATATATATATATATATATATTATATATATACTGTACATCAATCAGCTATAACCTTAAGACCACCCACCATAACCCCGCGAGGTATGGACTTCACTAGACCTCTGAAGGTATGTTGTGGTATCTGCCACCAAGCCATCAGGAGCAGATCCTTTAAGCCTTGTAAGGTCAAGAAGGAAGCCAACCACCAATGGTAACAGGTTGTCTGTGTATATATATATATATATATATATATATATATATATATATATATATATATATATATATATATATATATATTGATCAGCCATAACTTAATGACCACTCACCTAATATTGAGTAGGTCCCCTTTTTGCCGCTAAAACAGCCCCGAGCCAGGGTCGTACCTACAGGGGTCACAAGGGTCTCAATTGCAACCCTTCCCCATGCTCAAGGGGGCCTCCTGTACACCTGGATAGCCCACCTCTTCTCTTCTCCCACCCTCAAGCATTCAGCAGCTGCAGGAGGGAGGAGCTAGGTTGCTCTATATGCTGCTGCCCCTCCTATCCAGTTTCTTATTTCCCCCCCCCCCCCCCCCCCGGGCCCCTGTCCTCTCTCCTGCCCCCCCCCTGTGCTGTCCCCTGTCCCCTGCCCCAGCTCTGCTGGGTTTCCCCCTCCCCTCTCCTGCCGGCAGCTGCAGGGGATGCCGTCAGGATGACTAAAAGTTGCAATTTTTGGACAATGGGTGCCCCTCTCTCCTCACCCAAGGAGCGGTGTTCTGACATCAGCTTTGATTTCTGCACTAGCGCTAAAGGATGCCATGGTAACCATTGGGGGAGGGGGCCATGACATTGTGCACTGACAGTATGCTCTGTCTTTCCTGGGTTGAGCGACTCTGGGACGTCATTCAATCTTGGAGGCTGAGGACATCTTGTGGCAGAGAAGGGGTAATGCAGGGGACAGATCCAGATTGGAGGTAAGTATTGCTGACGGAGGTATTTTTCTTTATTAACGCCACATGGGTAACATTTTTGAAATTGTAAAATGTTGCCCATAGTTTGGATTTAGTTACTGACAAAAGAGAAGCAAGTTAGGATTTAGGAATGGTGAAGGAAGCCATGCTGCTTTGCTTGAGTCGCTCAAATGAGTCCTCATAATGGACACAGCAAGTGTGCAGAATCGGGAACTCAGCACAGGGATGGTGGGAACCCCTCATAACGGGCACAGCGGGTGTACAGACCCGGGAACTCAGCACAGGGATGGTGGGAACCCCTCATAATGGGCACAGCAGGTGTAAAGACCCTGGAACTCAGCACAGGGATGGTGGGAGCCCCTCATAATGGGCCCAAGAGGTGTACAGACCTGGGAACTCAGCACAGCTATGGTGGGAACCCCTCATAATGGGCACAGCAGGTGTACAGACCTGGGAACTCAGCACAGGGATTGTGGGAACCCCTCACAATGGGCCAGTCAGGGGTACAGACCCAGGAACTCAGCACAGGGATGGTGGCAACCCCCCATAATGAGTCCATCAGGTGTATAAACCCAGAAACTCAGTACAGGGATGGTGGCAACCCCTCATACTGGGCACAGCAGGTGTACGGACCCAGAAACTCAACACAGGGATGGTGGGAACCCCTCATAATGGGTCCATCAGGTGTACAGACCTGAAAACTTGGCACAGGGATGGTGGTAACCCCTCATACTGGGCACAGCACGTGTACAGACCCTGGAACTCAGCACAGCTATTGTAGGAATCGAATGGGCCCAAGATGTGTACAGACCAGGGAATTCAGCACGGGGATGGTGGGAACCCCTCATAATGGGCACAACAGGTGTACGGACCCAGAAACTCAACACAGGGATGGTGGGAACCCCTCATAATGGGTCCATCAGGTGTACAGACCTGAAAACTTGGCACAGGGATGGTGGTAACCCCTCATACTGGGCACAGCACGTGTACAGACCCTGAAACTCAGCACAGCTATTGTAGGAATCTAATGGGCCCAAGATGTGTACAGACCAGGGAATTCAGCACAGGGATGGTGGGTACCCCTCATAATGGGAACAGCGGGTGTATAGACCTGGGAACTCAGCAGGGGGATGGTGGGAACCCCTCATAATGGGCACAACAGGTGTACAGACCTGGGAACTCAGCACAGGGATGGTGGGACCCCCCCCCCCCCCATAATAGGTCCTTCAGGTGTACATACTCAGGAACTCAGCACAAAGATAATGGGAACACCTCTCAATATGTTCCCACATACGTCCCACATATGACGCTGAGCCTTCATGAGTGAAAAAAAAAAGGACAAGCAGTGGGCTGGCTCTTAGGAGGGATTATGCAAATATCTAAATATCTGATGTCAGTCTGGAGGAGTGGGGGCGTCCTTTGGAAGGTTGTACTTGCACGCAGACCACCCTAGCTAATACCGAACCTCCACGATCGGAAGAACTGAAATCAAATGAATGAATTGGGGTGGGCCGGGGACACTCGGGCTTGGAAGGAAAAGGATAGATGACGTTGGACGTCCTCCAGCCAGGAAATGAGGCGGAGCTCTATCTGGATTGCTGCAGCTTCTAATGCACACATGTGTGAGAAGCTCACAGTGTGCGGTGAAATCGGAGTAAGCCATTTTAGGCCAGGAATGGAGGCGGTACACCTGTGCAAGGCTGAATGGGGAGGTCGGATTAAAAAAACAAAAATGGTTGGATCTAAGACGGATGGTTCCTGGCGTGGCGCTCAGGAATAAAACTTTGGCGCACTTTTTCATTTATTGAATGATCCTAGTGAACTGGGAAAATCCCCATTGATGGATAACGAGGGACGATCACAATCGTAGCAACCGCACAATGATATAGAAGCAGCACCGACCCCCCCCCCTCCCCCACACATCCCGCCAACCTGGATGATCAGAACTCCCATGATCCTCCGCCTCGGCTGTCATTTAAACTTAAGATGAATTCCTCTTCGAAAACCAGAGCTTATGCTGAGAAGATAAATGATCGTCAATGCAGAATCTATGGGAGCCGTCTGCAAATATATACAAATATACACGCCGGGCCGCGCATAAATCCAGAATGTGTGCATGGAAATCATGGAGCGGTGACTCCGGGCAATGACAATATCCGTAAATAGAACCCGCCATTGATTTATTAAGTTGCTGCGAAAACTTATTTTTCAGCAAAATAGCTTGTTGAAGGTTTTTTTTTTTTTTTTTTTTTTTTTTTTTTTAGATGAAGATAGAATATCTCCCGTCTCGTGATAATAATAATACGATTTTCATCATTTTATGGAAATCAGAAACACACGATAAATAGAATAACAGGAAAAAGAATCCAAACATTGGAGAACAAGATCCAAAAACTCAAAAAAGAGAGATCCAGAAGTTCATCCCACCGCCAAACGAGATGTTAGTTGTAGGTGGAGCCTGATTGGGCCGGGTCAGTCCCGGGGCTTCTTCTGTGTCTCGGGTGCTCCAACCAGTGGATCCCCTTGGCATCATTTCCAATTCAGGTCCAGCCCACCTGAGAGCTCTGAGTATTACTGCCCACTTTTATATTTTCCCAGTTCCTCCTGTTACATTATCCATAACGTAACGGGAACTCAGCACAGGGATGGTAGAAACCCTTCATAATGGGCATAGTGGGTATATAGACCCGGGAACTCAGCACAGGAATGTTGTGAACCCCTTATAATGGGCACATCGGGTGTACAGGCCCGGAAACTCAGTACAGGGATGGTGGGAACCCCTCATAATGGGCACAGCGGGTGTACAGACCCGGCAACTCAGCACAGGGATGTTGTGAACCCCTTATAATGGGCACAGCAGGTGTACAGACCCGGGAACTCAGTACAGGGATGGTGGGAACCCCTCATAATGGGCACAGCGGGTGTACAGACCCGGGAACTCAGCACAGGGATGGTGGGAACCCCTCATAATGGGCACAGCGGGTGTACAGACCCGGGAACTCAGCACAGGGATGGTGGGAACCCCTCATAATGGGCACAGCGGGTGTACAGACCCGGGAACTCAGCACAGGGATGGTGGGAACCCCTCATAATGGACACAACAGGTGTACAGACCCGGGAACTCAGCACAGGGATGGTGGGAACCCCTCATAATGGGCACAGCGGGTGTACAGACCCGGGAACCCAGCACAGGGATGGTAGGAACACCTCATAATGGGCACAGCAAGTGTAAAGACCTGTGAATTCAGCACAGGGATGGTGGGAACCCCTCATAATGGGCACAGCAGGTGTACAGACCCGGGAACTCAGCACAGGGATGGTGAGAACCCCTCATAATGGGCACAGTAAGTGTACAGACCTGTGAATTCAGCACAGGGATGGTGGGAACCCCTCATAATGGGCACAGCAGATGTACAGACCCGGGAACTCAGCACAGGGAACAGGGTAGGTGGGAACCCCTCATAATGGGCACAGTGGGTGTACAGACCTGGGAACTAAGCACAGCGATGGTGGGAACCCCTCATAATGGGCATAGTAAGTGTACAGACCCGGGAACTTGGCGCGGGGATGGTGAGAACCCCTCATAATGGGCACAGCAGGTCTAAAGACCTGGGAAATCAGCACACAGATGGAGGGAACCCCTCATAATGGGCCCAAGAGGGGTACAAACCCTGGAACTCGGTGCAGGGATGGTGGGAACCCCTCATAATGGGCACATCAGGTGTACAGACCCGGGAACTCGGTGCAGGGATGGTGGGAACCCCTCATAATGGGCCCAAGAGGTGACAAGACCCGGGAACTCGGCGCATGGATGTGGGAACTCCTCATAATGGGCACAGCAGGTGCCCATTATGCAGAGATGTGCCTCCATTTACTAGAATGCAAATAATAATAAATAATAATAATTAAAAAAAAAACACTTTATACATATAAATGTTTTTGTTTTTTCATTACAGTTCTGATTACAGTGTTTTGGTAATTGATATATTGTTGTGACATCCCAATGTAATGAAGATAGATTGTATATAATCAAATCACAGACTCCCATCCCCCATGGGGAGTACACTGGCAGTGCCGACCACCCCAACATCAGGACCTCATCTTCTAGGTTAGTAATCTGAAGCTGGCATGCTTGTGATAACTCTGTCCTGGAACCAGCTATTTGATGGAGGAATTAGAGACTGTCTGCTTCCATCATAAGCTTCTCGCCGAGGTTCTTATATTTAAATAGGGGAACAAAAATGTTGCGACTAAAAGCTGTTGAAAAGTTAAAGATGAATTGGTGGCTACAAATCCGGCATTTTATCCAGCAGGCTCTTGTTGGAGATCTCATGAATGTATTTGAAGAAGGTTGAGAAGTACGGGAGAGAAGTCACTAGAGAGGAGCGAATCTTCTGATCTCATCACTGATCCGCCGAGAAGTGCCGCCACCGCGCCGCATCTGCAGACAGCCGTCACTGTCAGTATGTGAAGCCCTCTTTCTCTACCCGCCGCCACTTACCATCCACGGCAGACATGGATTTCATGTCTACAGCATTTGTCAGGTGGTTTGGAGGAGTTCAACCTTAAAAGAAAAAAAAAGAAAATACAAGAAAAAAAAAAGCCACCAGATAATGCCTAGAAGATCCAGAAAAAGGGAAGCGGCACTCATATAGTGCACTTTGTGTTGTTAAATCATTACTGTCAGAAGAAGGTTTACATACTATGCTGGTTTAGTCATCATTTTGCTTTAATCACAATGGACCCCGGATATCAAGAGGCTGCACTGGGGAATTTACCCCAAGTGTGCATGAGGCCTAGTCATCAACCCAAACCTAAATGTTGTCCTCAAAGTTTGGTGGATACATAAAATGAGTCAATTATACAGGGAATGGAAACACAGAAAGGAGAGAAGAAGAGAGAGAGAGAGAGAGAGAGAAACCGGGAAAGTGAATGAGAGGCGAGCAGAGAAGAGGAGAGAAAGAGAGAAGAGGACAGAAAGAGAGAAAAAGAGAATATGAGAAAAATAGAAGAGAGTAGAGGAGAGAAAGAGAGAAAAAGCGAAGAGGAGAGGAAGAGAAGAAGAGAGAAAAAGCGAAGAGGAGAGAAAGAGAGAAGAGAAAGAGGAGAGGAGAGAAAGAGGAGAGGAAAAGGAGAGGATAGAAAGAGAGTAGTGGAGAGAAAGACAGAAGAGTAGAGGAGAAGAGAGAAAGAGAGGAGAGAGAGAGAAGAGGAGAGAAAGAGAGAAGAGGAGAGAAAGAGCAAAGCAGAGAGAAAGAGAGAAGAGTAGAGAAGAGGCGAGAAAGAGAGGAAAGAGAGAGAAGATGAGAGAAAGAGTCACGATGAGAGAAAGAGAGAAGAGGAGATAAAGAGAGTAAAAGAGAAGAGGACAGAAAGAGAGAAGAGGAGAGAGAGAGAAGAAAATAGGAGAGAGAGAGAAGAGGAGATAAAGAGAGAGAGAGAGAGAATAACCGGGAAAGTGAATGAGAGGCGAGGGGAGAAGAGGAGAGAAAGAGAGAAGAGGACAGAAAGAGAGAAAAAGAGAAGATGAGAAAAATAGAAGAGAGTAGAGGAGAGAAATACCGGAAAGAAAAGGAGAGAAAGAGAGGAAAAGTGAAGAGGAGAGAAAGAGAGAAGAGGAGAGAAAAAGCGAAGAGGAGAGAGAGAGAGAGAAAGAGGAGAGAGAGAGAGAGAGAGAGTAGAGGAGAGAAAGAGAGAAGAGGAGAGAAAGAGCAACGCGGAGAGAAAGAGAGAAGAGTAGAGAAGAGGAGAGAAAGAGAGGAGAGAGAGAGAAGATGAGAGAAAGAGTCACGATGAGAGAAAGAGAGAAGAGTAGAGAAGAGGACAGAAAGAGAGAAGAGGAGATACAGAGAGAAAAAGAGAAGAGGACAGAAAGAGAGAAGAGGACAGAAAGAGAGAAGAGGACAGAAAGAGAAGAGGAGATAGAGAGAAGAAAAGAGGAGAGAGAGAGAAGAGGAGAGAGAGAGAAGAGGAGAGAGAGAGAAGAGGAGAGAAGAGGAGAGAAAGAGAGAGATAGCATGAGGGAGAAAGAGAGATGATGAGAGAAAGAGAGAAGAGGAGAGAAAGAGAAGAAGAGGAGAGGAAGAGAAAGAGAGAGAAGGAGAAGAGGGGAGAATGAGAAGAGAAAAGGAGAGGAGAGAAGACAGGAGAGGAAAGACATAGAGAAAGAAAAGAGCAGGAGAGGACAAGAGAAGGGGAGAGGCAAATATTGGAGCACAAGAGAGTAAAAAAGAGAGTGGAGCAAGTAAAGGAAAAGAGGGAGGTGGAATGAGGAAAGGAGAGAAGAAGAGAGGCAAAGGTGGGAGTGAGCAGCAGCAAAGAGGAATGCAAAGAAGGAGAGAGAGGAGAGGGAGTGAGAAAGTAGTGAGCAGTAGGAAAAAGAGGGTGAAGATAGCAGGAGAGTGAAAGAGGGAGGAGCTTTGGATGAGCGGAGAGGAGAGTAGAGGAGAGGAGATATGAAGAGAGGATAAAATAGGAAGACAAGAGAGGAAAGGAAGAGAAATGAGGAGTGAAAGAGAAGAGAGGCAATGAGAGGAAGACTAGAGAGGAAGAGATGAGTGGAAGAGAAAGAAGAAGAGAAAGGGGAAGCAGGAGATGAAGATGAAGAGGAGAGAAAACAAAGGGGACAAAAGAGAGAGGAGAAATTATTTAAAAAAAAAGATGGATGGATGGAGACATGAATGGATGGAGATATGAATGGAAAGATTGATGGATGAATTGGTAAAGGGGTGGATGGAGAGATGGATGGATAGATGGAGAGATGGATGGAGAGATGGATGGATGGATAGATGGATGGAGAGATGGATAGATGGATGGATGGAGAGATGGATGGATGGATAGATGGATGGATGAAGAGATGGATGGAGAGATGGATGGATAGAGAGGTGGATGGATAGATGGATGGATGGAGAGATGGATGGATAGATGGATGGATAGATGGATGGATGGAGAGATGGATGGATAGAGAGGTGGATGGATAGATGGATGGATGGAGAGGTGGATGGAGAGATTGATGGATGGAGAGATGAATGTATAGAGAGATGACTGGATAGATGGATGGATAGATGGCTGGATGGAGAGGTGGATGGAGAGATGGATGGAGAGATGGATGGAGAGATGAATGGATGGAGAGATGGATTGATGGAGAGGTGGAGAGATGGATGTATAGATGGCTGGATGGATGGAGAGATGGATGGATGGATGGAGAGGTGGATGGATAGATGGATGGTTGGATGAAGGGATGGATGGATGGATGGAGAGGTGGAGAGATGGATGGAGAGATGGATGGATGGATGGAGAGGTGGATGGATAGATGGATGGTTGGATGGATGGATGGATGGAGAGGTGGAGAGATGGGTGGAGAGGTGGATGGAGAGATGGATGGAGAGGTGGATGGAGAGATGAATGGATGGATGGATGGAGAGGTGGATGGAGAGATGGATGGATAGATGGATGGATGGAGTGATGGAGAGATGGATGGAGAGATGAATGGATGGAGAGGTGGATGGAGAGATGGATGGATAGATGGATGGATGGAGTGATGGATGTATGGATGGAGAGGTGGAGAGATGGGTGGAGAGGTGGATGGAGAGATGGATGGAGAGGTGGATGGAGAGATGAATGGATGGATGGATGGAGAGGTGGATGGAGAGATGGATGGATAGATGGATGGATGGAGTGATGGAGAGATGGATGGAGAGATGAATGGATGGAGAGGTGGATGGAGAGATGGATGGATAGATGGATGGATGGAGAGATGGATGTATGGATGGAGAGGTGGATGGAGAGATGAATGGATGGATGGATGGATGGATGGATGGATGGATGAATTGGCAGGGGGATGGGTGGATGAACAGAACTGACCTAGTAAAAAAAAAAAAAAATCTCTCCTTCAAAGAGAGCTGAAGTGGCAGAAAACTTATATTTCATGAGCCGCATTTCCCTAATTGTAATTATTTAACAAGTTTTGCACGGCTCAAGTGAAAATGAACATGAAAAACACACCTAATCTATTTTTCATTAGAGATACTTTTAAGCTCTCATTAAATCATATTTTATAAATGTCCGGTATGAATATTTCATTCCTGTCTGATGGGCACGTTTCAAAACACGCTTTTACATCTCTCCGAGCCGAACGTTCCAGAATGAGATCACCCCGATACATTTCACTAAGGGGGCCAACCACCAATGCCAATAGTAACAGGTTATATGTGTATAATATGTACATATACTTTATATATATTATATAAAATGGACCGATGGTCTTTTTTCTAACTCATCTTTCTTCTACCCCTCTCAACAGCCCTCAGTCAGTCCTGATGCAAGCAGTGGGCCGGCTCTTGGGAGGAGTTATGCAAATATCAAATTGCCTTGATGGGTGGGTGTCAGTCTGGAGGAGTGGGGGCTGAGTGTACTCCAGCCAAGAAATGAGGCGGAGCTCTATCTGACTTGCCGCAGCTTCTAATGCACATTGTGAGAAGCTCACAATGTGCAGCAAAATCAGAGTAAGCCATTTCAATGCAGGAGAGGAGCCGCTACAACTGTGCAAGACTTCAGGGAAGGCCGGAGGTCTGCTTTAAATAATTGTCATGAGCCTGCTCACCTCCATTACTGATATATATATATATATATAGTTTATGAAGTTCCCCTGTAGCTGTTGCTGGAAGCTAGCGGTGCGTGTGATAGGGCAGACAATGGCATCCGTCACCCTGTCACATGGAAGGGAGCCAATCAATGCTGGCGTGCCACCAACTAACACAAAGCTGTGCTGCCTCAGCAGAACTCCGGCACTTAAAGCGTATGTATCAGAGATTGTAAAAGGGAACCCGTACTAATAGAAACACACAGGCTAGTCTCTTTCAGAAAATGCTTACTGCCTGGCCACCTCTAACCCTTCATCATTTTTGAGGAGAAGAAGAGGAAGAGGTAGAGGAAGAGAGAAGAAGAGGTAGAGGAAGAGGAGAGAGGAAGAGGTAGTAGAAGAGGAGAGAGGAAGAGGTAGAGGAAGAGGAGGTAGAGGGAGAGGAGAGAGGAAGAGGAAAGAGGAAGAGCTAGAGGTAGAGGAATAGGAGAGAATAAGAGGTAGAGGTAGAGGAAGAGGAGAGAAGAGGTAGAGGAAGAGGAGAGAGGAAGAGGTAGTAGAAGAGGAGAGAGGAAGAGGTAGAGGAAGAGGAGGTAGAGGGAGAGGAGAGAGGAAGAGGAAAGAGGAAGAGCTAGAGGTAGAGGAATAGGAGAGAAGAAGAGGTAGAGGAAGATGTAGCAGAAGAGGAAGAGGAGGGAGGAAGAGGTAGAGGAAGAGGTAGAGGGGAGAGGAAGAGGTAGAGGAAGAGGAGGGAGGAAGATGTAGAGGTAGAGGAGAGAGGAAGAGGTAGAGCTAGAGGTAGAGGAATAGGAGAGAAGAAGAGGTAGAGGAAGATGTAGCAGAAGAGGAAGAAGAGGGAGGAAGAGATAGAGGAAGAGGAGGGAGGAAGAGGTAGAGCAAGAGGAGGGAGGAAGAGGTAGAGGAAGAGGAGGGAGGAAGAGGTAGAGGAAGAGGAGAGAGGAAGAGGAGGGAGGAAGAGGAGGGAGGAAGAGGAGAGAGGAAGAGGTAGAGCAAGAGGAGGGAGGAAGATGTAGAGGTAGAGGAGAGAGGAAGAGGTAGCGGAAGAGGTAGAGGAGGGAGGAAGAGATAGAGGAAGAGGAGAGAGGAAGAGGTAGCAAAAGAGGAAGAGGAGAGAGGAAGTGGTAGAGGAGGAAGAGAGAGGAAGAGGAAAAGGTCAGAAAAAGGGGGGGTTTGGGACTTTAAATGAGAGATTTATACCAAAAAGCAGTCTCATCGCAAAGATTTTTACTTTACCTTATGAGATCATATACTGCATACTCAATGACAAAGAGTGCATACACAAGATTGCATAAAGGCAAGGCATAGTAAAATCCACAAATACATATTGACGCCATGGTACTTTGGCATATCATGGGTTGAAGACAAGACCTACACAACAAAGACCACTGGATGGGCTGGATGATAGTTAAAAGTCTTGAGTGGAACAATGTAAAAAAAACACGTAAAATCATCTGTATGGCTATCATGCTTCTATGTAGGACCGACGCGTTTCGTTGGGGTATACCAACTCTTCCGGGGAAAATGCAATGGTGATCTATAAAGAGACATGACCAGATGGTATAATATTGTAGCTAAATAATAAGAGTAAGTAATGGGTATAAGGGACATCCCCATAAATACGTCAACTGGATAGCTGTGAACAGAGGATCTGATCTGCTTGAGATGGAAGAGGAAAAGGTAGAGGAAGAGGAAATAGTAGATGAAGAGAAGAGGAGAGGAAGAGAAAGAGGTAGAGAAAGAGAAAGAGGTAGAGAAAGAGAAAGAGGTAGAGAAAGACATAGAAGAAGGGGAGAGGAAGAGGAAGAGATAGAGAAAGAAGAAGAGGAAGAGGGAGAGGTAGAGGAGAGGAAGAGGAGAGGAGAGGAAAAGAGGTAGAGGAAAATTTAGAGGAAGTGGAGAGGAATATGAAAAAAAAATAGGAGAAGAAGAGGAAGATGTAGAGGGAGAGGGGAGAAAGAAGTAGAGGAAGAGGAGAGGAAAAGAAAGAGAAATAAGAAAGGAAGATGTAGAGGAAGAGGAGAGAAAGAGGAAGAGAAAGAAGAAAGGAAGAGGTAGAGGAAGATGTAGAGAAAGACGTAGAGGAAGAGGAGAGGGAGAGGAAGAGGGAGATGTAGAGGAGGGAGAGAGGGAGAGGTAGAGGAGAGGGAGAAGAGAGGAAGAGGGTGAGGTAGAGGAAGAGGGAGAGGGTGAGGTAGAGGAAGAGGAGAGGAGAGGAAGAGGTAGAGGAAAATCTAGAGGAATATGAAAAAAAGAGGAAAAGGTAGAGGTACAGGAGAGAATGAGGAAGAGGTAGAGGAAGATGTAGAGGAAGAGGAGAGGAGAGTAAGAGGGAGGGGTAGAGGAGAGGGAGAGGTAGAGGAGAAGAAGAGGAAAAGGAGAAGAAGAAAAGAGGAAGAGATATAGAAAGAGGGAGAGGTAGAGGAAGAGGCGAGGAAGAGGAATATGTAGAGGAAGAGGAGATGAATATGAAAAACATAGAAGAAAAGGTAGAGGTACAGGAGAGAAAGAGGTAGAGGAAGAGGAGAGTAAGAGGGAGAGGTAGAGGAGAGGTAGAGGAGTAGAGGAGAGGGAGAGGAGAGGAAGAGGAAGAGGAGAGGAAGAGATATAGAAAGAGGGAGAGGTAGAGGGAGAGGAGAGGAGAGGAAGAGGAGAGGAAGAGGTAGAGGAAGAGGAGAGGAATATGAAAAAAGAGGAGAAGAAGAGGAAAAGCAAGGGGTACAGGAGATGAAGAGGTAGAGGAAGATGCAGAGGAAGAGGAGAGAAAGAGGTCGAGGAAATGGAAGAGAAAGAAGAGAGGAAGAGGTAGAGGTAGATGTAGAGGAAGAGGAGAGGAAGATGTAGAGGAAGAGAGATGAAGCGGTAGAGAAAGAGGAAGAGAAAGAAGAGAGGAAGAGAAAGAATAGAGGAAGAGGTAGAGGCAGAGGAAGAGAAAGAAGAAAGGAAGAGGAAGAGAAAGAAGAGAGGAAGAGGTAGAGGTAGATGTAGAGGAAGAGGAGAGGAAGATGTAGAGGAAGAAGAAGAGAGATGAAGCGGTAGAGAAAGAGGAAGAGAAAGAAGAGAGGAAGAGAAAGAATAGAGGAAGAGGTAGAGGCAGAGGAAGAGAAAGAAGAAAGGAAGAGGAAGAGGAAGAGAAAGAGGAAGAGGAAGAGAAAGAGGAAGAGGAAGAGGAAGAGAAAGAAGAGAGGAAGTGGTAGAGGAAGAGCTAGAGGAAGAGAAAGAAGAGAGGAAGACGAAGAGGATAGGAAGATGTAGAGGAAGAGGAGAGGAGAGAAGGAGGAAGTCAATGTCCATTCAGAAGGACTCAGTGGGTACCAAGGGAGGTGAAGGGCAGCTAGTACTGCTTAGTCCTGAAGCCCTTAATAAAAACAAAGTGCATCTAGTTTCAGAGTGGCACACGCTGTCTCTAGTCCTCCTTTATATTTAAAAAATAATAATAATAACCTTCACACCACCTGCGATGTTAAAGCTGAACTCCAGCTAAATACACAGATAGATTACATACACGGGACTGTTCTACCTGCCAAAAGATTTGCTGTTGTGCCTATCCGGTCCTGAGATTTACACAGCTCTGTATATATATATATATATATATATATATATATATATATATATATATATATATATATATATCCAAGGACAGATAATTGCAGCATTCTTTTATTTTTAATTCTTATTTTTTATTTCATGTAATTACAAATACTTATATAAAGTAACAAGTATTGGTAACATCTGTTACATTGTACTGTTACACGAGATACAGTAAAAAACAGAAGTTTCCTTGCATTTCTATGTACATAGGAAGTGAAACATGAAGGTTATCCTCCTGTTCTGTGGACACACTAATAGACTATATATATATATATGCATGCACTATATTACCAAAGGTATTGGGACGCCTGCCTTTACAAGCACATGAACTTTAATGACATCCCAGTCTTAGTCCGTTGGGTTCAGTATTGAGTTGGCTCCGCCCTTTGCAGCTATAACAGCTTCACCTCTTCTGGGAAGGTTTAGGAGATGTGTCTATGGGAATGTTTGACCATTCTTCCAGAAGAGCATTTGTGAGGTCAGGCACTGATGTTGGACAAGAAGGCCTGGCTCGCAGTCTCCACTCTAATTCATCCCAAAAGGTGTTCTGTCAGGTTGAGGCCAGGACTCCGTGCAGGCCAGTCAAGTTTCTCCACCTCAAACTTGCTCATCCGTGTCTTTATGGACCTTGCTTTGTGCACTGGTGCGCAGTCATGTTGGAAGAGGAAGGGGCCGTCCCCAAACTGTTCGCACAAATTTGAGGGCATGAAATTGTCCAAAATGTCTTGGTATGCTGATTCTAGTGAAGGGTTCCCTTCACTGGAACTAAGGGGCCAAACCCAACCCCTGAAGGACAACCCAACACCATAATCCCCCCTCCACCAAATGGTTTGGACCAGTGCACAAAGCAGGGTATATATATATATATATATATATATATATATATATATATATATATATATATATATATATATATATACACAAACACATATATATATATATATATATCTAGATATAGATATCTATGTTATTATTATTATACAGGATTTATATAGCGCCAACAGTTTGCACAGTGCTTTACAGCATTAGGGCAGACATTACAATTACGATACAATTCAAAGCAGGAAGAATCAGAGGGCCCTGCTCATTAGAGCTTACAATATATATATATATATATATATATATTTATATTTATATTTATTATTTTTTTTTTTATACAAATATGTCGATATAATTTTTTTATTGTATATATTATAATTATTATAATTTTATAAAGTATAATGTGTATATAGTTTTATTTATTTTTACATCTGTCTGGAGTTTAGCTCCAAATTAGGTGATATGGTTGCTATGGGTGACCGCAGAATTTTAGCGAGTCCATTATTTATGGAGCCTCCATAGATACATATATATATATATATATATATATATATATATATATATATATATATATATATATATTCTTTCTCTCCTTTCATGCTCAGCACAGACGGGTGACATTTGCGTGGAAGACGGTGACTCGGAGTGGCCTAGTTTCTATAAAGCATGTATGAGCTGTCGTGTGTCTCCAAGGCCGTCTTCTACACGCCGTCTACACGGCACCGTATGAGCGACTCCGCTGGCCTCCCTTTAATTAGTGAGGAGCTGCGGCAGATAGTACATCTTAGGCTGACATTTCTCAGGAATTTCCGAAGGTTTGATGGTATGAATAATATGGGGGGAGATGTCGCCTCTCATACCTGGGCCGCTCTGACATCAATAAAACTTTTATTAGCGTGTAATTGGACGCGACGCACTTTCCTTTCCATTTAAAGGTAATTTGGCTCAATTTGCTGAGGGCGCTAAGTGGCCGGGGGAGGTTATGGTTTTGATGGTAATAGGGCACCGGCGACATGTCCAAGAACAGGTTTTGGATTGTGAGAAAGGCTTCCTCTGATTTCACCGCACACTGTGAGCTTCTCACCACATGCATTCGAAGCTGCAGCAAGTCAGATCCTGGTTGGAGAATGCCCCGCATCCTCTAGCACTTTCCTTCCCAGCTTGTATTTTCTATGCTCATCAGCTCCATCTAGTGGTCATAATGGGGTATTTTTTCCCTGATTGAACTAGTCCCTGGCCCCGCCCCTTGCAATCATGGAGGCTCAGCATCCCATGTGGGGGTTGCATAGGATGGTCTGTATGCAAATAAATCCTGTCTAGGAAACACACCCACTTGACACCCACCCGTTTCGATATTTGCATAGCTCCTCCCAAGAGCCAGCCCACTGCTTCCGACACCCACTAATTAAAATCATTTGATAGTTTGCGGAACTCCTCCCACTGCTTGCATCAGGGCTCTTGCGAGAAGCACTGAGGCAGGGTGGTGTGATGTCTTCAGGAAGCGATGTACAGCCCCCTCTCACCAGCCATAATCTCTCCTCTTTGCAGTCATGTAGCCAATTACAAATTACAAAACTTGAGGTGCGAATTCCAGAAAGTCCGGCAAGGAAGTGAAAATTTATATTTCGGTAGCTTAGGAAGAATTTATAGTTACCCGAAGAGCATAATAAAAAAAAAGGTAATTTCTGATAGAGCGCCCCCTGCCTTTGTTAGGCTAAATGTCGTTTTTGGCTTCACTGTAGTCAGTGGAGCAAGGATCTGTTCTTTTGGTCTGGTCAGGGTTTCCTAAGCTGGGTGATTGATTGCCCCTGCCTGTTTCCTGGAAGAAGCTTCCAGAAGATAGAGCAGGAGTAACAGACACTTCGTTATACATAATTTTTATACATCCCTCGAATCCCTGGAAGGAAGTGTCCAACTGGCAGCTGGGGAGGTGATAAATAATTCAAGGAGGCCCTTTTTACTCTGCAAGGAGGCTTACACTTCTCCTGGGGCTGCTGCCCCTGGGAGGCAGCTTGTGCGAGAGGACTGGAGATGTGCAGTTTTGGATCTCAGCGGGGCTGGAGACCTGGAGAAGATTTGCTACAGGATCTTTGCTGGAGGGTACTGTCCTGGAGTCCTGGTCTGGAGAAGGTTCTTTTATCTCCCTCACTGGAGCTGGGTGGCAGTCCGCTCCTGGGACATTGTGAGTAACACCTCCTGGGGGACTTTAAATCCCCCCCCCCCCAGTTCATGTTTTTTGCAATACAAATAGAACTGTGCCTGTAGCAGGCATCCTCTGCACTATACTGGGAGAACCTGTCTATTCCCAGTATAGTATTATAATATAGTATAGTATATAGTATGATAGTATCTATAGTATTAACTTTACATCACAAGACAAAATGTGAGGAATGCCTTGGCACCGGTCATGTGATCAGTACTGGAAGCATGAAGAGCAGCAAGAAATCCAAGAAAAGGGAAGGCTGAACAACAGCCTTGTTATATCTATATTAATTATATAAATAAATATATATATATATATATATATATATATATATATATATATATATATATATACATACACACACACACACACACACACTCTCAAAAAATAAACTTTATATATATATGTATATATAGATATATATAACTATATATATTAGGGATAACTATATATATATATATATATACAGTGGTGTGAAAAAGTGTTTGCCCCCTTCCTCATTTCCTGTTCCTTTGCATGTTTGTCACACTTAAGTGTTTCGGAACATCAAACCAATTTAAACAATAGTCAAGGACAACACAAGTAAACACAAAATGCAATTTGTAAATGAAGGTGTTTATTATTAAAGGTGAAAAAAAATCCAAACCATCATGGCCCTGTGTGAAAAAGTGATTGCCCCCCTTGTTAAAACATACTATAACTGTGGTTGTCCACACCTGAGTTCAATTTCTCTAGCCACACCCAGGCCTGATTATTGCCACACCTGTTCACAATCAAGGCATCACTTAAATAGGAGCTGCTTGACACAGTAAGGTCCACCAGAAGATCCTTAAAAGCTACACATCATGCCGAGACCCAAAGAAATTCAGGAACAATTGAGAAAGAAAGTCATTGAGATCTATCAGTCTGGAAAGGGTTATAAAGCCATTTCCAAAGCTTTGGGAATCCAGCGAACCACAGTGAGAGCCATTATCCACAAATGGCGAAGACATGGAACAGTGGTGAACCTTCCCAGGAGTGGCCGGCCGCCCAAAATTACCCCAAGAGCGCAGCGACGACTCATCCAAGAGGTCACAAAAGACCCCACAACAACGTCCAAGGAACTGCAGGCCTCACTTGCCTCAGTTAAGGTCAGCGTTCATGCCTCCACCATCAGGAAAAGACTGGGCAAAAATGGCCTGCATGGCAGAGTTCCAAGGAGAAAACCACTGCTGAGCAAAAAGAACATCAAAGCTCGTCTCAATTTCTCCACAACACATCTTGATGATCCCCAAGACTTTTGGGACAACATTCTGTGGACCGATGAGACAAAAGTGGAACTCTTTGGAAGGTGTGTGTCCAAGTATATCTGGCGTAGAAGGAACACTGCATTTCATAAAAAGAACATTATACCAACAGTAAAATATGGTGGTGGTAGTGTGATGGTCTGGGGCTGTTTTGCTGCTTCAGGACCTGGAAGACTTGCCGTGATAAAAGGAACTATGAATTCTGCTGTCTACCAAGAGATCCTGAAGGAGAATGTCCGACCATCTGTTCGTGTACTCAAGCTGAAACGAACTTGGGTTCTGCAGCAGGACAATGATCCTAAACACACCAGCAAGTCCACCACCGAATGGCTGAAGAAAAACAAAATGAAGACTTTGGAGTGGCCTAGCCAAAGTCCTGACCTGAATCCTATTGAGATGTTGTGGTATGACCTTAAAAAGGCCGTTCATGCTCGAAAACCCTCTAATGTAACTGAATTAGGACAATTCTGCAAAGATGAGTGGGCCAAAATTCCTCCAGGACGCTGTAAAAGCCTCATTGCACGTTATCGCAAACGCTTGGTTGCAGTTGTTGCTGCTAAGGGTGGCCCAACCAGTTATTAGGTTTAGGGGGCAATCACTTTTTCACACAGGGCCATGATGGTTTGGATTTTTTTTCACCTTTAATAATAAACACCTTCATTTACAAATTGCATTTTGTGTTTACTTGTGTTGTCCTTGACTATTGTTTAAATTGGTTTGATGTTCCGAAACACTTAAGTGTGACAAACATGCAAAGGAACAGGAAATGAGGAAGGGGGCAAACACTTTTTCACACCACTGTATATATATATATATATATATATATATATATATACATACATACACACTCTCAAAAAATAAACTTTATATATATATATATATATATATATATATATATATATATATATATATATATATATAAAACTATATATATTAGGGATAACTATATATATGTATAAAAACTTTATTTTTTGAGAGTGTATCTCTAAGTTATCGGATCATGAGATATTTATTAGTTATCCTGCCACAAGGCTTAATTAATGGCTGCATTGCACACTCGGCGATAATGAAGTATCTGTGAAGGGAAGTGACAATAAGATTCCAGTAGAGAACACTTTGTAGCCATTGATATCAGGCTCTATTAATATCCGCACTCTGACATTATTTGGCACTGACTTGTTTTTTTGTTTTTTTTTGTTTTGTTTTGTTTTTAAGAAATGCTACAGTTAAAAGTGTTATTAAATGCTATAAAATAAATAAAAAAATAAAAAAATCATATAGTGCTGCAGACCTCGCCATGTACCACATTTTTCTCTGTTCTTTTTTAAGCCTAGATTTGTTGGGCAGTAGATATCTCCACATCCTCTCTTCCCTGATTTCAGTTTTTGTTGGTGGATCCATCCTTTTACAGGGTCCAATGGAGCCACCTTTGTTTCTGCGCTCCAAGCTGGCATTACAAATTAGTCTCCTTGTATCCATTAAAAAAAAAAAAAAAAGAAAGAAAAAAAAAACTGTGCATGGTTAGCACTCCGGGGGCGCGCTCCACTAACCAGAAGTTCAGGGAAGCAGCCCTGTGGATCTAGATCAGAGGTCAGACTAGTTTTTTTTTGCTCTCCCTCCCACCCCTCTCTCTGCATTTCCCCCCCCCCCCCCCTCTCTCTCTCAAATGTCTCTCCTCTCTCTCTTTCTCTCCCCATCTCTCTTCTCTCTCTCAAATTCAAATTCAAAGAAGCTTTATTGGCAGGACCAAATACATGTTAGCATTGCCAAAGCAGTTGAGTTTGTATAGGGAGAAGGGGGAAGGGTAATGGGTAATATAAGGGGGAATGGGCATAAGTCTCAATCTTTCAGGTCTAGGGTTGCCACCTGTCCAGGATTCACCCGGACAGTTCGGGTTTGGAATCCTGTGTCCGGGTTTCAGTCTGCCTGAAACCCGGACACATTATTTAGACTGGGCTGTGGCTCCCCAAGTAGCTTAGATAGTAACACAAAAATCTGTTGCCATTCGGGATCTGTGGCCCGCTCTCTGAGGGTAGGTTTGGCATCACTGGGGGGCATGATGTTAGTAAGAGCAGTTTGACCACACCCACTGTTTGCCGCAGCGCACTGCATTACCACTCTCCTTGGGGGGCACCCAAAGGTGTCCCAGGTCTTTTATAATCCTATAGTGTATACTATGAAAAAAAATGTGCCCTGTGCCGCTAAAGTGTTCGGGTTTGGCTTGAATAAAAAGGTGGCAACCCTAGGTCCCTCTCAGTCGGTGACACGCTGCTGTCACATATTGGGCAGCTGTTTCCACCATTTGCTCCTCTTCTCCCAGTCGAAATTGGAGTTTCCTCTTCTCTTCTATAGAAGTGAAGTCCGGGATGAGAGTGGAGAGTCTCTGGAAGTGAGTGTCCCTCACTGATGAGTACTTTGGGCAATGTAGCAGGAAGTGGTCCTCATCCTCCAGGACCCCCTGGTCACATTGCTGGCACAGTCTCCTCTCCCTGGGCTTGTAGGTCTGTCTGTGCCGTCCTAACTGGATTTCCAGCCTGTGGGGGCTCAGTCTGTACAGGCTCGGGGTCTGTCTGTCTTTGGGGTCTTGTAACACCTCCAGGTATGGGGCCAGTTTGTAGTCTCTCTGTAATGACTGATAAACAGTTCATTTTTTGGCGTTTGTTATTTCATTTCTCCAACATATTTTTCTTTGTAGTCATTCGTTATGTTTTTGGAATAGACAAGGTGATGAGTTGTTGCAGGCCACAAGGCTTTATGGTGGTATGAGTTGGGACTGCTCTCTCTCTCTCTCCTCCCTTTCTCCTTGCTCACCTCTCCTCTCTCTCTCTTCTCTCTCCCCATCTCTCTCTCCTCTCTCTCCCTCTCTCCTCCTCTCTTCTCTCCCCCCTCTCTCTCCCCCTCTCTCCCCCTCTCTCCCTCCCTCCTCTCTCCCCCCTCTCCCCCGCTCTCTCTCCTCTCTCCCCATCTCTCTCTCCTCTCTCTCTCTCCTCTCTCCCCCTCTCTCTTTCTCTCGCTCTCCTCTCTCCCCCTCTCTCTCCCCTCTCTCTCTCTCTCTCCTCTCTCCCCCCTCTCCCCCCCTCTCTCTGCTCTCTTCCTATCTCTCTCCTCTCTCTCTCTCTTGCTATCTCTCCCCTCTCTGTCACACCCTCTCTCCTTGCTCACCTCTCTCTCCTCTCCCTCTTCTCACTCTCCTCTCTCTACCTCTCTCTCCTTCCTCTCTGTCTCCCCCTTTCTCTCTCTCCCCTCTACCCCTCTCTCTTTCTGCTGTCTCTCTCTGTCTCTTCCCTCTCTTTTCTCTCTCTCTCTTCTCTCTTCCCCCCCTCTCTCTCTCTCTCACCCATCTCTCTCTCTCCTCTACCCCTCTCTCTCCCCCTCCTCCCTCGCCTCTCTCTCTCCTCTCCCCCTCTCTCTCTCCTCTCCCCCTCTCTCTCTCCTCTCCCCCTCTCTCCCCCATGTCTCTCTCTCCTCCCCCCTCTCTCTCTCCCCTCCCCCCATAACTCTATCTCCTGTCTGAACAATGTTTATAAACAATACTACTTTGCACCTCTCTCTCCTGTCTGAACAATGTTTATAAACCGATGGTACTTTGTATCTCTCTATCTCCTGTCTGAACAATGTTTATATACAATTTTACTTTGTATCTCTCTATCTCCCATCTGATCAATGTTCATAAACAAAGTTACCTTGTATCTCTCTCCTGTCTGAC
Source organism: Lithobates pipiens (assembly GCF_037356315.1). Taxonomy (NCBI): domain Eukaryota; kingdom Metazoa; phylum Chordata; class Amphibia; order Anura; family Ranidae; genus Lithobates; species Lithobates pipiens. The sequence continues at coordinate 259,574,369 of NW_027507685.1, read as the reverse complement.
TAATGTTTATAAATATACTTTGTATCTCTCTATCTCCTGATCAATGTTTATAAACAATGATCAGACGGGAGATAAAAAGATACAAAGAAATATTGTTTCTAAACAACAAACACTTTATATTGGGTTTGTTACTTGTTTATTCATTGTAATATGTCCTTTGTAGCACAGAATATTTAGAGTAGTGTCTAAAATTGTGCAATTTTTTTTTTTTTGCATAATTTATTTTGAATGCTATATGATATTTTATGCCTGGGGGCGTGGTTATTGGATTGCAGATGGTTGAAGGATAATTCAATTGATTACCAGGGATCATTTATTATTATTCTGTATATATATATATATATATATATATATATATATATATATATATATATATATATATATATATATATATATGCACATGATTTCATTATCGATGGTTAATATAAGTTGAGCGCAGCGCCCTTTATTTTCATTTGGCGCGTACTGATGACATCAGGAATTAGGAGGGGTGCATAGTTTCGTGCACAGCAGCTTTTTTCTTTCTTTTTTCTTTCTTTTTTTTTTCTTTTTAGGAAAACAAATTCCTTTTTTATTTTAATAAGCTCAGGGTTCACATTATATCTCTATCAAAACTTTCTGAATCACTGACCTCCTATGGTAGTCCATTCGGGTGCTCAGACTTTCACCGATGATATTGAAGTCAAAGAGCCCCGAGTCGCAAAGATGCGAGAAAAAATTCCCTGAGTGTGCCAAGCTCCACCCTCTATCTATAGTGGGAGCTGGCACAGCACGGAATCATAAAATAAGAGGCTGCGCACTCACTGCAAAAATCCTGCTGAATCGGCCTGCACGGGATCAGGCATACACGGAAGGTAAATGAATTCGAACCTCCTGGCTTTTTTTGCACTTTGGTTCCTGGAGGAGATTTTTAACAATGTTACTTTTGGTCGGCCTTTGCAACTTCTTTGCGACCGACTTGTATATATTGCTGCACCTACAGCCAGATTCTGTAAAGATAAATTAATATGCATATATTGTTTTTCCATCCTTGCAAAAGTTAAAAGGGAAAATGATGGTCTGCGTGATCCGTCAGATTCCCGGCGGCGCACACTCACCCGCTGGGCGCTAATGATTACGTGCGATAACATGGAGGCAGGAGCAGCCGAGGTGACATGTGCGTACATGAGGCTAAATGCAATTATTAAACAAAAACACAGTGTGCACATCAAACGCCGAGCTGCAACTCATCGTTTTCGGAGCTTATATTTAAAAAAAAAATAAAAAAGTTGTCGCCATGGCAACGTGGTGATTAATATTCACACTCGCCTCGGATCTGGTCTGCAAGCTTCTAGACCTAACTTTGCTTTATTCTTGTAAAGTGGACCTGTAGTCAATCGGGTCAACCTACGGCGATACCTGGGATGTCTTGGTAGAGATTAAGAAAGTGGGTGAGCTACCTTTCCTGGGGGAAAATGCTAATCCAAGCTCCCTTCAGTTCTGCTCCTATTAGGTAAAGTCTGAGCAAAGGGTCACATGATCTCACTGAAGGAAAGGATCAAACCAGTTTAAACAGTGCCCCTTACCCTTCCTTGCCTCTCCTCTACCCTCCTCACCTATTCTCGCCCCTCCTTGCCTCTCCTCGCCTCTCCTCACCCCTCCTTGCCTCTCCTCTCGACCCTCCTCACCTATTCTCACCCCTCCTTGCTTCTCCTCGCCTCTCCTCGCCTCTCCTCGCCTATCCTCACCTCTCCTTGCCTCTCCTTGCCTCTCCTCACCCCTCCTAGCCCCTCCTCTTCTCTCCTTGCCTCTCCTTGTCTCTCCTCAACCCCTCCTTACCTCTCCTTGCCTCTCCTCACCCCTCCTCGTCACTCCTTGCCTCTCCTCACCCCTCCTCGCCCCTCCTTACCTCTCCTTGCCTCTCCTCACCCCTCCTAGCCCCTCCTCTTCTCTCCTTGCCCCTCCTTGTCTCTCCTCGCCCCTCCTTACCTCTCCTTGCGTCTCCTCACCCCTCCTCGTCCCTCCTTGCCTCTCCTCACCCCTCCTCGCCCTTCCTTGCCTCTTCTCGCCCTTCCTCGACGTCCTTGCCTCTCCTCACCCATTCTTGCCCCTCCTTGCCTCTCCTTGCCCTTCCTCACCCCTCCTTGCCTCTCCTCACCCCTCTTTATCACTCCTCACCCCTCCTCGCCTCTCCTCGTCTCTCCTCGCCTCTCCTTGCGTCTCATCACCTCCCCTCACCTCTACTCACCTCTCCTCATCCCTCCTTGCCTCTCCTCGCCCCTCCTCACCTGTCCTCACCCCTCCTCACCTGTCCTCGCCTCTCTTCGCCTCTCCCCACCCTCCTCGCCTCTCCTTGCCCTTCCTAGTCCCTCCTTGCCTCTCAGGAAGGAGATAGATAAATACAAAGTAACATTGTTTATAAAAAACTGTTCAAATGGGGAAATAGAGGGATACAAAGTAACATTGCTTATAACATTGATCAGATGGGGGATAGAGAGATACAAGTAGCATTGTTTATAAACATTAATCAGACATGAGATAGAGGGATACAAAGTAATATTGCTTATAAACATTGTTCAGATGGGAGATAGAGAGATACAAGGTAAGCTTGTTTATAAACATTGTTCAGGAGGGAGATAGAGAGGTAAAATTGTTACCTTTGGATCTGCATATAATGTCAGTTAAGCAACCTGACAAGTCTTTTTTTTCTTTTCTCTTTGCTCCTATGTAACCAGATTGTACCCCCTAGTTTTGTACAGTCAGCACTGATTAAAGTGGTTGTAAATGACCGGTACTTGTCAGAGGGGGAGGAGCCAGAAGCACCACCGGGGACCCCAGAAGTACAGGATCAGACCGCTCTGTTCAAAAGTCTATTACACAGAGCAGATCCGTTTATTTTTTTAATAATAAAAAAATATATATGTATATATAAAGCTTTTAAAAATCACTTTAACTTTTCTCCTTAACTATTTTTTATTTATTTTTTTCTGTATATCTATTTTTATAACCATTAATTTGTAAACTTTTCTTTTCATTTCTTTTCATTTTGTTTGTAATTGTTTTCAGCGCTGCATGGAAAAAAATAAATAAAAAAAAATTAAAAAAAGCACAAAGTTGCAACAGCTTTGTACCCAGAATCGTAATTTTAGTGTCAAGGAGGACGAATGATAAAACAAAAATGTTTTCTTTTATCTATAGTAACAGTTTTTAAAAAACAAAACAAAAGGAACATATCTTAGGCTGGGTTCACACTGCTGCGGTGTACAAGATCGGATGTGATTCGCACCGCACTGCAGTGCAAATCACATGCGATCTCTGTGCGATAACTCGCACTTGTGAGATATAATATATATATATATATATATATATATATATATATATATACAGGGCAGCTGTTAGAAATCATGGGGCCCCGTACAGCCTACCTGACGGGGCCCCCTTCAACCACTCTCGACCCCACCCCTGACCCCGGCTCTATCATGGCTCTAGGTCACATTGCTTTTGGGTGCTCACTGTGTTAACTTATGGCTGTACTGTGTGTAAACAGACTGTAACAAAGCACAGCCATAATACAGTCAGCACCCAAAAGCAAATGTGACCTAGAGCCATGACAGAGCCATGACAGAGCCATGATAGAGCCATGATAGAGCCATGACAGAGCCATGACAGAGCCATGATAGAGCCATGACAGAGCCATGATAGAGCCATGATAGAGCCATGACAGAGCCATGATAGAGCCATGACAGAGCCATGACAGAGCCATGACGGAGCCATGATGGAGCCATGACAGAGCCATAATAGAGCCATGACAGAGCCATGACAGAGCCATGACAGAGCCATGACAGAGCCATAATAGAGCCATGACAGAGCCATGACGGAGCCATGATGGAGCCATGATGGAGCCATGACAGAGCACCTGCTTATTGTGCTACTGTGATAATTGTAATGCTGATAAGCTGCTGTGCTGTGAGATACATGATAGGACACAGTGAGTATTCTAACCTCTATTCCCCACTCACTGTGTCCAGTGCAGCCACGCTGTCCTCCTGCTCTCCCCTGTCAGCCCGTGTTCTGGCAGATAGTGTCCTGCCATCATATAGTGTCCGCCCCGTCCTCAGCATAATAAATGGTGTATTCCACTGTTTAAAAAAAAAATGTAGGGTATCGTGTAGGATTTCTGATTTGGAAATATTGTGCTTTGTGGTTATGTATCCCTGGTTTATTATGAAGATGTTAATTTCACCAAATATTCATGTGCAAGAAAATACGCATCAGAAGAAATGGAGAAACTATTTTTCGTTTTTGTTTTTTTTACTCTATTTTAAAATACACATTTGTTTATTTTATTAAAAAAAATAATGTAAAAATTATTATTATTATTGTAAAAAAAAAAAAAAAGATAAAAATTCAGAAAAGTAAAGTAAAAAGAAAAAAATGCCTTCCATGATTTGGCAGATCACTGCTAACTAGACTAACTTCTGGACATCGTTCTATCCCATT
>NW_027507685.1:259399531-259567031 GCF_037356315.1 Lithobates pipiens | reverse complement strand
GATAGATAGATAGATAGATATGGATAGATATAGATAGATATATAAAAATAATAAGAAAAATGCCATAAATCTATCCCCTATTTTGTATAACTTTTGTGCAAACCATTTACTTTACTCAATATACACTTACTGTGGATTTTTATTTTTACCAAAAATATGTAGTAGAATGTATACTGTCCTAAACTGATGAAGAAATTCGTTTTTTTACATTTTTGGGGATATTTATTATAGCAAAAAGTAAAAAAATATAGTTTTTTTTTTTTCAAAATTGTCCGTCTTTTTTTTTGTTTATAGCGCAAAAAAATAAAAACCGCAAGAGGTGATCAAATACCATCATAAGAAAGCTCTATTTTTGGGGAAAAAAAGGTCATTTTATTTGGGTACAACGTCGCACGACCGCGCAATTGTCAGTTAAAGTGAAGCAGTGCCGTCTCGCTTGGCCTGGTGATTAAGGGGGCAATTCCTTCTGGTCCTTAAGTGGTTTAATCCAGATATCTCCAGTAAAATATAGAGGTTGACCTTTTTACAGCTTGTTTGTGTCCGGTCTGAGGGGGGGGGGGGGGGGGGTGACGGTCGTTTTCATATGACACCGTATGACTAGTTCTTTAATAGTACCAGTAAACAATATCCTCCATTATCAAATCGGCTAATATGAAGTAATCTGGCCTATCTTAGACTTAGAAGTACTGCTAATTAAAATAAAAACGCAGAGCGCACGATGAAAAGTTGGTAATGAAGCCAGAGATGATGTACTTTTCACTGCGGAGCAGTCCCGGGAGAACGCTCCATATATCTTTCAGAGATTTTTCTGCAGAATTCATCTTTCCACAAATGTCAACTCATCAAAATTTCCAGTGTTGAATATTCATGCAAAAAAAAAAAAAATTATAGGTTTCCGTTTCTCGCGCTTGCATCGCAGCGGCTACCGCGTGGACTCCGCTGCTCCATTTAAATTGACGACTGTGACAGGTCTTTGGAGACTGGACTCTAATGATGCGTTCAACTAAAATATCTATATATCTATATATCTATATATATATATATATATATAAATATATATATATATATATATATATATATATATTTCTTTCCTTCTAGTGTACCTGGGCTTCACGGTGATTGGGACTATTGTTGGAAGGTGCGACTGTCAGCGGATCTCAAATAAAAGATTAATAGATTTGGTACTTTATTCCTGTGTCATGCATAAATCTAAAGGCGCAATTAAGTAAGGAACCCTAATTACCAAAATCATTAATGAACTAGTAATTGCAGTCCTTGCTGCTAACGCTCCTCGTCTGGTGGAGAATTAATCATTGTAAAAAAAGAAAAAGAAAAAACAAAGAAGAGAAGGAAAACATTTGAGCTGATAGAGCGGGGTCAGATGAATTGGTGAGGGATTAGTTGCATAGTTAAATGGGAGCTTCCGAGGAAATGCGGTCAAATGAAGTTTTCAGTTCATTATATACTGCGAGTGAGAGTGATTCAGAGAGAAGAGAAGGGGGAAGAAATAAAAGAGAGAGAGAGATTGGGGGGGGGGAGCGGGAAATATTGGGGGGTGAGTAAGAAAGAGAGAGAGGTAAATATTGGGTGGGGGCAAATGAGAGGGAGAGAGAGGGAATATTGGGGGGTGAGTAAGAGAGAATAGAAAATATTGGGGGGGATAAGAGAGAGGGAAATATTGGGGGGATAAGAAAGGGAGGGAGAGGAAATATTGGGGGTCAGTAAGAGAGAGAGAGGGAAATATTGGGGGAGTGAGTAAGAGAGAGAGGGGGGAATATTGGGGGAGCAAGTAAGAGAGATAGGGAAATAATATTGGGTGTGAATAAGAGAGAGAGAGAGAGAGGGAATATTGGGGGGTGAGTAAGAGGTAAGAGAGAGAAGAGAGGGACATATTGAGGGTAAGAGAGAGAGGGAAATATTGGGGTGGGAGCAAATAAGAGAGGGAGATAGAGGAAGGATTGGGGGTGAGAAAGAGAGAGATATAGAGAGAGAAATATTGGAGGTAAGAAAGAGAGAGGAACATATTGGGGGTTAGTAAGAGAGAGGAAAATATTGGGGGTGAGTAAGAGAGAGAGAGGAAAATATTGGGGGTGAGTAAGAGAGAGAGAGGGAATATTGGGGGTGAGTAAGAGAGAGAGAGGGAAAATTGGGGGTAAGAGAGAGAGGGAAATATTGGGGGCGAGTAAGAGAGAGATAGAGAAATGTTGGGGGGTGAGTAGGAGAGAGAGAGGGAAATATTGGGGCATGGGTAAGAGGAAAAGAGGGAAATATTGGGGGGTGAGTAAGAGAGAGGGAAATATTGGGGGTGAGTAAGAGAGAAAGAGGGAACTATTGGGGGGGTGAGAAAGAGAGAGAGAGGGAAATATTGGGGGGTGAGTAAGAGAGAGAGAGAGGGAAATATTGGGGGTGAGTAAGAGAGAGAGGGAAATATTGGGGGGTGAGTAAGAGAGAGGGGGAAATATTGGAGGATGAGTAAGAGAGAGAGAGAGGAAAATATTGGGGGTGAGTAAGAGAGAGAGAGGAAAATATTGGGGAGTGAGTAAGAGAGAGAGAGGAAAATATTGGGGGGTGAGTAAGAGAGAGAGGGGGAAATATTGGGGGGTGAGTAAGAGAGAGAGGGAAATATTGGGGGGTGAGTAAGAGAGAGGGGGAAATATTGGAGGATGAGTAAGAGAGAGAGAGAGGAAAATATTGGGGGTGAGTAAGAGAGAGAGAGGAAAATATTGGGGAGTGAGTAAGAGAGAGAGAGAGGAAAATATTGGGGGGTGAGTAAGAGAGAGAGGGGGAAATATTGGAGGATGAGTAAGAGAGAGAGAGAGGAAAATATTGGGGGTGAGTAAGAGAGAGAGAGGAAAATATTGGGGAGTGAGTAAGAGAGAGAGAGGAAAATATTGGGGGGTGAGTAAGAGAGAGAGGGGGAATATTGGGGGGTGAGTAAGAGAGAGAGGGAAATATTGGGGGGGTGAGTAAGAGAGAGGGGAAATATTGGAGGATGAGTAAGAGAGAGAGAGAGGAAAATATTGGGGGTGAGTAAGAGAGAGAGAGGAAAATATTGGGGAGTGAGTAAGAGAGAGAGAGGAAAATATTGGGGGGTGAGTAAGAGAGAGAGGGGGAAATATTGGGGGGTGAGTAAGAGAGAGAGGGAGAGAGACAGAGAGAGAGAGAGAGAGAGAGTGAAATATTGGGGGTAAGAGAGAGAGAGGGAAATATTGGGGGGCGAGTAAGTGAGGGAGAGAAAGGAAATATTGGGGGGAAAGTAGGCGATTTTATTGCCTTCTGAAACCCAAATTCAATTTTCCTTTTCTAAAGAATACATCCGTATGTCTAACTCTTCCCCCTCTTCTACGAGGAGACACTAAAGTAGATGTTGTTTGCATCATTCATTGCCTATATAATACAGTAGTGTCTTGGATTACGAGCATAATCCGTTCCAGAAGAATGTTTGTAATCCAAAGCACTCGTATATCAAAGCGAGTTTCCCCCATAGGAATCAATGGAAACTCAGATAATTTGTTCTCCAGTGTCACTGCTAGTGTATGCAGTACCGCATGTGGCCAGAGGTGGGGGGTGGTGTCGGTGTATGCAGTACCGCATGTGACCAGAGGTGAGGGAGTGCCGGAGACACTTGGAGAGACTCAGGAACAGAGTGTCTCCGAGTGTCCCTGAGCGTCTCTGAGCGCCACCGATGCCCCGCACCCCTAGATAAAATGCAGAAACTGCACACCCCAGTGGCTTGAATCCTGCTTTTATTGCGAGACAACACTCGCAAATCACGTCAGGATTTAAAAAAGAAAAATAGCTTGTATTGCGAAATGCTCGTAAACCGTGTTACTCGCAATCCGGGATTTGTATCTTTATGTCTACAGACTAATATTTATTATTAAAACCAATGCCATAAATATTCCTACCGATTGGATCAGGGGTAATAATCTACCTAGCACCCCCCACACACACCTCATCGCAATCCTACTTGATATTTAATTATATTTTATTTATTTTTTTTTATTTTTTTTTATTGATCATACAGTCTATCACCTCATTGTGTAATCTCACATCATATAATATTTATTTTTAACTATGCATTTACTTATATTTTTGTCCATATTAGGACAAGGGAGAGGAAAATGTAACGTGTATTTTTCATGTATTTATTTATTTTTTAATAGTTTATTATTATTATTATTATTATTATTATTATTATTATTATTATTATTATTATTACATTGATATTATTATTATTATTATTATTATTATTATTATTATTATTATTATTATTATTACATTAATATTATTATTATTATTATTATTATTATTATTATTATTATTTGTTTAATTATTATTATTATTATTATTATTATTATTATTATTATTATTAGCTTTATTATCCAAATATGTGTTTATGTAATTATTATTATTATTATTATTATTATTATTATTATTATTATTATTATTAGCTTTATTATCCAAATATGTGTTTTTGTAATTATTATTATTATTATGAATATTATTATTATTATTATTATTATTATTATTATTATTATTATTATTATTATTATTATTATTAGCTTTATTATCCAAATATGTGTTTATGTAATTATTATTATTATTATGATTATTATTATTATTATTATTATTATTATTAGCTTTATTATCCAAATATGTGTTTTTGTAATTATTATTATTATTATGAATATTATTATTATTATTATTATTATTATTATTTATTTATTTATGTATTTATTTACATATTCTAGCTTTATTTTTCAAATATTCATGATCTATATCACTGATGTTTGTAGCAAGTGCTTTTTATATGTTTTCTTTGCATTGTAATACTTAAAATTTCTTAAATAAAAGAATGCAAAAAAATAAATAAAATAAAACAATATGTTTTTTCTTACAGCGGGACTCAAAAAAATAAAAAAGTACTCGTTTAATTCCAGTGACAGACTGCGTCATATACATCATTTTTAAATTTGCCCAAAGTTGCACTCTTATTCAGTTGGGTTTACTCTGTAAGTCGTCTTCATCAAGAAGTTCCATGACAACGATCCATGTCAGAGTAGACAAGAAACGGAACGCCGGTCCCTAATCTGAGCGGTGCGGAGAGTGTGTGCGCCGGAGGCCGCGACTGTATTGTGTTGGCGGGAATAATAAATGACTATGGTACGTGATAGGGAAGAGGGAGAGAGCAAGCGGGGACCGCATTACAGCGCTCAATCAGACAGTTGGGTCAGTTAATGTATGAGCCTCAGCAAGACACATTTATCTTCCCACCTGTCTGAAAACCCAACAGCTTGTACACAAAATAGACTACGGTTCCCCGACAGAAAGGAGAGCGATAAACATAAATAAAAGGAGCCGAACACAGATTCTGCGAGTGTGGGAGGACTCTGGACACCGAACTTCCAGCTGGAGGGTAAATATGGATTTATTTCCTAGAGCAGTCTTTCTCAACCTTTAAGCCCTTGTAAACATGGTCGGAGATTCCGACAGAATGTGTCCTATCGGACCATTTTGTCGGATAATCCGACTGTGTGTGGTATGCATCGGACTGATTCCGTCGGAATATCCGTCGGACCCAATTTTCCAACTTGTTGGAAATATTTTGCGACAAATTGGTCCGATCGGACATACTCCGATCATATGTAGAGAATTCCGATCGGACAAAGTGCCACACATGCTCACATCAAATTCCTACATCAAAGCTATTGGCTACTAGCCTGAATGTAGTCCCGTCGTAACGAAATAACGTAATCACGTTCTGAACGATTGGATTTTCCGACAACTTCGTCCGACCCGTGTGTATGCAACAGTTTTGGACAAAATCCGTCGGACAAAATCCAACGGATTTGGTTGTCAGAATCTCCGATCGTGTGTACAAGGGCTTAAACACAGAGGAACCCTTGAAATAGTTCTCCGGTCTCGGGGGAACCCCTGCTAAAAATTAAAAATCTACAACTCATGATACATTAGTGTGATGGTCAGTGGGAAGAATGGTCCTTACACTTGTGGTCATTGGGAAGAATTACCTCCTTACAGATAGCTAAAAAGATCAATGGTGTCGGTGGGAACTTATCTGAGAGGCAGAAATTGCCCAATGCTGAAGGAACCCATACAACCTCTGGTGGAACCTTAGGGTTCCACGGAACCCTGGTTGAGAATCACTGTCCTAGAGATTTAACTGGTGGGAACATCAGACAGACAGAGATGGTTTGGCTTCAGACGGGTGTATAGAGGAATCTTATCCCTCAATTGGAAATACAGAATTTTCCAATTAGCAGAGAACATTAAGGCCATGAAGTTCTGCTTGTATATAAAAATACTCAGCTCCAAGCCACTCCTCCTCGTTGCAACTTTGAATCCAGGTGGCGGGGGTTTATGCAAGCCATCTCCCCTCACCGGGCAAGTGCTAATAAGAAAGCCACCATACACCAGATGGATGACTAATGTTCACAGTTATTAAGAAGGTTTTTCGCAAGCTTGACATTGATAGCCCACTTCTAGGGCTTCGAGATCTCTACAACTAAACCCCTTTGGGTGAAACGTCATAAAATACTCAACTCCAAGCCCCTCCTCCTCGTTGCAACAACTTTGAATCCAGGTGGTGGGATTTATGCAAGCCATCTCCCCTCACCGGGCAAGTGCTAAGAAGAAAGCCACCATACACCAGATGGATGACTAATGTTCACAGTTATTAAGAAGGTTTTTCGCAAGCTTGACATTGATAGCCCACTTCTAGGGCTTCGAGATCTCTACAACTAAACCCCTTTGGGTGAAACGTCATAAAATACTCAGCGCCAAGCCACTCCTACTCATTGCAACTTTGAATCCAGGTGGTGGGGTTTATGCAAGCCATCTCCCCTCACCGGGCAAGTGCTAAGAAGAAAGCCACCGCACACCAGATGGATGACTAATGTTCACAGTTATTAAGAAGGATATTTGCAAGTTCGACATTGATAGCCCACTTCTATGGCTTCAAGATCTCTACAACTAAAGCCCTTTGGGTAAAACGTCATAAAATACTCAACTCCAAGCCACTCCTCCTCGTTGCAACAACTTTGAATCCAGGTGGTGGGGTTTATGCAAGCCATCTCCCCTCACCGGGCAAGTGCTAAGAAGAAAGCCACCGCACACCCGATGGATAACTAATGTTCACAGTTATTAGGAAGGATACTCGCAAGCTTGACATTGATAGCCCACTTCTATGGCTTTGAGATCTCTACAACTAAACCCCTTTGGATGAAACGTCATAACGGGGTGGTTCTAGACAAGGGGTGTCCATGCCAAGCTTGTGGATACACTTCCTAATAAATCCGGACACCAGTAATCTCTCTGGTGTTCAATACCTTTCTTCTTAGCACCATGGAACCCTATACTCCTGATTGTTCAATTTTGTAATTCTCGGAAGAACAAGCTGGAAATAGTCAACAAAATAAAAAATAAATTAAAAAAAGTGATGAATCAGTAAATCTCACAATTCATCCCAAATTCTTCAGCACAATTCTCCCTCCCGGAAATGTATAGTCCATTAACAACTCTGGGACCCACTGTAACCATGTTCTCCACTGACCACATAGCATGGTTGACATGTCAAAATATTCTTCTCCACTGTAAAATAAAGGGTGGAAATGGTCTGAGCAGATAGGAAAATCTCTTTTAGTGATAATGGATGCCTTTGATAATGGTGCTGCCCGAGTCACTCACTGACCTTACTCAACAAGCTCAGAATCAGGACATTATCCAGCTGACATTTAAGAGTCAAAAAGATTGATAGATTGATCGATAGATCCTCCTAACTTCCCAGATTCCATTATCTACTAGTATCCACTTGGGTTCCATCACCATGATGGGCTCTCTCTCTCTCTTTCTCGGCTCCTGTCCTTTCTCTGTTTGGTTTTACTTCTGTTTCCTTGTTTTGCTTCCCTTATTTGCATGAATTGCCCCCACCCATGTTTACCTGGCTAGGCTCCCTTCCTTTTCCTGGTTAGGACCCCTTACTTCCCCTGGTTGGGCTCCAGTTATTTTCCTAGTTGGTCTCTTTTCCCTGGCTGTGCTCCCAATTCTTTCCTAGTCAGTCTCCTTCGCCTTCCCTGGTTGTGCTCCCTTTCTTTCCATAGTTGGGCTTCCTATCCTTCCTTGGTTGGTCTTCCTTTCCTTGCCTGTTTGTGCTCCCCTTACCATCCTTGGTTATCTTTATTCCCATTCCTGGTTGGGCTACTTTTTCTTTGCTGGTTGGACTTCCTTCCATCCCTGGTTCAGCTCTCTCCCATATGTTAATGAGGTTCTTGTCTGTAACTTTTAATTAGGCTTCAATTTCTTGTTATAAGGTCCGTGATGGACCCTCGTCCTCAACAGGACTATGTCCGCCGTAAATGCTTCCTTTGTCCAGAACCAGCACTATCCAAGACCCCTTAGCTCACCCAGTCATTAGCCGTAACTCAATGTAGGGTGAAAAACATCAAACTGTTTATTCAAAACACATGTACAAACAGATATACAACTCAGGGACAATCCCCCCCCCCTCCCTTGGATTCAGGGTGGGGTAAACTGTCCAATCAGCAATAAGGCATTGAAACATTTGAACAATAGAGCACCTTATCAGCAGGGAGGGCTGTTGGAAGGACTCCCTCCGTCCTGCCCCCGGTTTACATGCCAGGAACACCAATACAAACATCCATCCCATTATATACTTTTCCTAAGGCAGACAGATACAACAGAACAATGGGACACAGCCACACCCCAAACAATCCCAGCAAAGAGTCCAACAGCACAAGACAACACACAATATATACATACATATATATATATATATATATATATATACAACATCCCATTGTGGCTGTACAGCGAGTCCGATTAGCACAGATCAGACCGGGGTTCTAAGTTACCCTGTGCCCCTAATGGACACACAGTGATTTACACATAGGAGGGGCCGGGGTTGCTGGACATGGAGTTTCCAGAGCTCTCCAAGGCTGGAGTTTGCAAGTGCTGAGACATGTCTTGGACTTCTTCTACCCTGGTTGAGTACCATACTTTCCTTAGTTGGTCTCCTTCCTCTTTTAATGTTTAGGCTTTCTTCCTGACAGTCTGGGGTCCCTACGGGTGCAATACATGTAACACACATATATAAATTTTTTTATCATATGTATAATAAACACACACTAGCCTCAACAAACAGCAGGGGGCTTACACCAGCTGTTATCTTTGCACATCTGCAGCAAAGGGAAACGTTCGCTTCCCGCGTAGTTTTATATAGTTAAAAAAAAAAAAAGTTGGAATAAAATAAACAGGATTCAAACTATCTCACATGCAAATGAGCAAAAAGTGATAGAGATGCTTCAAACAAAGCAGCGGGGTTGCATCCGTCTTCTCTTCTGCACATCAATACTTAGCTTTGCAAATACTTGTTAGGAGCGCAGGTATTTTTAACACAACTTGCAGGCTGGCTGTCATCTTTTTTTTATTTTTTTTTATTTTTTTACTTTTTTTTTTTTTCTTGTTATTTTTATTTACAGCAGAAATTAGCATAACCAGCTGGAGCTACAAGGCACCTTTGAAAAGACACAGAAATACTGCCTATTTTTAAATTAACCAGTTTGTAGAGATAGCTCCCGTTTCAAAGTAGGGTCCACCAGTCCCCTCCTGGATGCAATGCCTCATGTGTCACCGACTCAGAAGAAGCATGTAACCAACTATATTATATAAGAAAGTGTTTATCTTTATTTTAGAAAAAAAACGTAAATTGTTAAAAGCACAACAATTGGCAGGTACACATCAACAAGATTTTTTGGATACAACATAAAAGGATAGAATTCCCAACATGTTTCACCTATATATCTGGCTTCTTCAGGGGATGTTGGTTTCTTCCAAAAATATTTGTTAGGTTGCTTCTGTATTTCTTCATTAGTAAAGCAAAGTCACTGTGTAGTAGGAGGTTTTTTTGATCACAGACAAATCAACTTAGTAGTAGCACCGCATCACTTGATAGATTATACGTAGAGCAAAGGAACGGGATTTTTAAGGTGCAAATTCATTTGAAAAATAGTAACAACTATATTATATAAGAAGTTTTTTTTTTTTTTTTTTTAGAAAAAAATAGAAAATTGGAAAGTACAGATCAACAAGATTTTGTGGATACAGCATAAAAGGATAGAATTCCAAACATGTTTCACCTATATATCATGCTTCTTCAGGGAATGCTGTCCAGCTAGAGCCTTCTTGGTCTCTTGAAATGTTGGTCAAATCACTAAAGGCTCACAGGTGTCTAAATGCGTCCAGAGAACCATGTGCTAAAGGTGACCATAGGGGGTATTCAAGGACCTAAACAACAAAGTTCTACAGTGGACTCAAAGTCAAGGGACAAATAAATGCTGTCTAGAGCCGCCAGTACTTATTGATAGAACTGGCATTCAACGACAGCATATTTATGTCTCTGGGTTCCAGCAGCAGATTCTCTGGATTTGACCAATATTTCAAGAGACCAAGAAGTCTTGTACCTCTAGCTGGACAGCATACCCTGAAGAAGGCCCAATATATGGGTGAAACATGTTGAGGATTCTATCCTTTTATGCTGTTTCCACAAAATCTTGTTGATCTGTACTTGCCAATTGTTCTGTTTTTTTTAACAATTTTAAATTTTTTCTAAAATAAAAAAACGTTCTTATATAATATAGTTGTTACTATTTTTCAAATGAATTTGCACCTTAAAAATCCCATTCCTTTGCTCTACATATAATCACTGTGTAGTAGCCATAAGCAGAAAATGTAGGCATGACTAAATGTGCCCCCCCTCCCCCGTCCATGTACACTTCTTACAATATACAATGCCTTGCAAAAGTATGCACCCCCCTTGGCTTTTTACCTATTTTGTTACATTACAGCCTTTAGTTCAATGTTTTTAAAAAAAAATCAGAATTATATGTGATGGATCAGAACACTCAGAAGCTCTGGTGCAACCAATTACCATCAGAAGTCACATAATTAGTGAAATGATGTCCACCTGTGTGCAATCTAAGTGTCACATGACCTGTCATTACATAGACACACCTTTTTGACAGAAGACCGGGCCATCGCCTGTAAAAGAGCTATAAGAAGGCGCGGTGGCCCGGCAGAAGAACCGAAGAGGGGGACAAGACCCCCGAAGTCGGGAGAAGAGGCCGGCGGCGAGGAAGAAAGCCGGACTCCTCCGCTAGCAAAAGAGCTACAAGAAGATAGCGGAGGAGTCCGGCGAGAAGACCCCCGAAGACTGAAGACCCCCGGAGCTGTGCAATAAAGTATTTTATCTCGTGTGTTGTGTTTTTTTTTGTACTTTTATTTTACAGGTGAATGGGTAGGGGTACATTGTACCCCATACTCATTCACATAGGGTGGGGGGCCGGTATCCGGGGGCCCCCTTATTAAAGGGGGCTCCCGGATTCCGATAAGCCCCCCGCCCGCAGACCCCGACAACCAACGGCCAGGGTTGTTGGGAAGAGGCCCTTGTCCTCATCAACATGGGGACAAGGTGCTTTGGGGTGGGGGGGCCGCGCACCCCCCCCTTCCCCAAGGCACCCCCCCATGTTGAGGGCACGCTGCCTGGTACGGCTCAGGAGGGGGGCGCTCGCTCGCCCCCCTTTCCTGGCCGGCCGGGTAGCGTGCTCGGACAAGGGTCTGTTGTGGACTTGGGGGGGACTCCCACGCCGATTTTTTTTGGCTTGGGGTTCCCCTTTAAGTCCATACCAGGCGGCGGGGTCAGCGACGTCTCCTTCGCGGGCCCCGCCTACCTGGAGACGCGCTCGAAATGAGCGGACTTTCCTCCGCGTGTGTGGGCGAGTCCGTTCATTTCAAAAGTAGGGCGGATAGTATGGCGGACTTAGTACGCCGTATTAGTCCGCTCAAAAAGTGGTGTGTGTGGTCAAGTCCGTTCATTCGAAAGTATGACGGACTGTCCGTCGGATTGTATGACGGACTAAGTTGGCCATACAGTCCGCCCGTGTGTACGCGGCTTCAGGCTTACATTATTTTTTTTGTTTTTGGGTCATTTGTTATAATCGCAATTCGGAAATTATAAAATTCGCTAAATATGAAAATTCGGAATTTGAAAATTCGGAAAATGCGAAAATAGGAAAGAAAATCCCAAAATTTGAAAGAATAACTAACTAATAATAACTAACTATTAAATTGTTGGTATTGGAATTTCTTTCAAATTTGGCTGTTATTGAATGTAAGAAATACAAATTTTTCGAAAGTTACAAATTTTTTGAAATAACGAATTCCGCATCTAAACAAATGGAGCAGAATGAATTAATAATAAATAATAATAATAATAATTCGTTTTTATTATCATTCAAGAAGAGAGAAGGAAAGGAAAGGAAAAGAAAGGAAAGGATGACGGAACTTAAAAGAGAAGGAAAGAAAAGGAAAAGAGAAGGAAAGGAAATGAAAATAGAAGGAAAGGAAAAGATAAGATAAGGAAAGGAAAGGAAAGGAAAAGAGAAGGAAAGGAAAGGAAAAGATAAGGAAAGGAAAGGAAAGGAAAGTGAAAGAGAAGGAAAGGAAAGGAAGAGAGAAGAGAAGGAAAAGATATGGAAAGGAAAGGAACGCAAGGGAAGGAAAGGGAAAAAAAAGAAGGAAAGGAAAAGAGAAGGAAAAGGAAAGGAAAGGAAAGGAAAAGAGAAGGTAAGGAAAATATAAGAAAATGAAAGCAAAATAAAAAAAGAAGGAAAGGAAAGGAAAAACAAAGGAAAGGAAAGGAAAAAAGAAGGAATGGAAAGGAAAATATAAGGAAAGGAAAGTGAAAGGAAAGGAAAATATAAGGAAAGGAAAGTGAAAGGAAAGGAAAGGAAAGGAAAGTGAAAGAGAAGGAAAGGAAGAGAGAAGGGAAGGAAAAGATATGGAAAGGAAAGGAACGCAAGGTAAAGAAGACAAAAGGGAAAAGAAAAAAACTGAAATTAAAGAGAAGGAAAGGAAGAGACAAGAAAAGGAAAGTAAAATATATGGAAAGGAAAGGAAAAAAAAAGGTAAAAAGAAAGAAAGGAAAAGAGAATGAAAAGAAAAGAAAAGGAAAAGAGAAGGTAAGGAAAAGATAAGGAAAGGAAAGGAAAGGAAAGGAAAGGAAAAAAGAAGGAAAAGAAAAGAGAAGGAAAGCAAGAGACAAAAAAAGGAAAGAAAAAGAGAAGGAAGGGAAAGGAAACAAGAAGGAAAGAAAGGGAAAGTAAAAGAGAAGGAAAGGAAAGACAACTTCCATGATGTAATTCCAGCTTTCAGTGCTTTGTTTAATGTAAACCGGGCCTCCGGTCACCCGGACGTAGCTCGGTTCACAGTACTAGCCAGAAAAGCAGATAATATGGGCGCACCGTACAGAAGGATTTCTACAACAATAATGGAGTTTTTACAAATTTCTTGGACGGATTTTATCTCTCCGCCAATTTTTCATGTCTCTTCTGCCAAAAAAAAAAAAAAAAGCTCTATTTTGCTAACAAGGTTAACAGAAATATATTGAAATATTTTGCCAAGACTGCCACAAAATATATAGCAACATTACTTAAACAAGGCAATGTGAGATTACCCAAAAAAAAAAAAAAAGAAGAAGTAATTTTCGGCTTATGAAGAAGTATCAATGTAGAATGATTTCTGAGGTACTGTATGCCTGCTTATAGTCAGCCTGACAGGCCAACTCTCAACAGCCAATTAAGGGTTTGGCCCTGAAGGGAACAAGTTTCGAAGCCCATATCTATCCCTTACCCTCAAGTTTTTAAATAAAAAAGTGTTTAAAATAAAAAAAAGCAGAACTTGCCTCCTCTCCTGTGCCGTCCCTCGAAGCAGCAGGTGACGGAGAGCCGTGTCTCCTCGTACTGCTAGACCTAAGTGCAGCGTTTGATACAGTAGATCACAATACTCTACTCGTCCGCCTCACAGAAGTAGCCGGAGTCCAAGACATAGATCTCCAATGGTTCACATCCTTCCTAGGAAATCGGTCACAGACAGTGAAACTAGGAAAATTCCTCTCCGAAACTCGGGCAGTCACCTGCGGAGTCCCTCAAGGCTCTCCTTTGTCACCCGTTCTCTTCAACATTTACATTCGCCCACTCCTTCAAATCATCAGATGCTCAGATCTCTGCTTCCACTCTTACGCTGACGACACGAAACTTTATTTCCGGATCAATGGAAAAAAAGATCACCAACAACAACTTGAAAACTGCCTCAAATCAATAGAGGACTGGATGACCACCAACTCCCTCCAGCTGAACGAATCAAAGACAGAGCTTCTTATCTTACACCCAAATCATAAGCCCGCAACCAAAACCTCCTGGTCTCCACCAACCGTCTTTGGGCAGACTATCTCCCCAAAGACCAAAGCGAAGAGTCTCGGGGTTATTTTAGACGCACAAATGTCAATGGATGCGCAAATAGGATCTGTAGTCAGTGGATCTCACCATCTGCTGCGCATGCTTCGCAGACTCCTCCCTTTTATCCCAAAGAATGACAAAGCAGTATTAGTTGGAACAATCATTAATTCACGACTGGACTACGCAAACTCGCTTCACATAGGATTACCACAATATCAACTTTCGCGATTACAACTGATCCAAAACACGGCGGCAAGGCTGATAACAGGAAAAAAACCTGGGAATCCATCTCTCCTTCACTGAGGAGCTTACATTGGCTAACCGTAAAAAATCGGATCACGTTCAAGACCCTTTGCCTCACCCACAAATGCGTGCATAGAGAAGCTCCGCAATACCTAATGGAGAAA
Organism: Lithobates pipiens; assembly: GCF_037356315.1. Taxonomy (NCBI): domain Eukaryota; kingdom Metazoa; phylum Chordata; class Amphibia; order Anura; family Ranidae; genus Lithobates; species Lithobates pipiens. The sequence goes on along the minus strand of NW_027507685.1, from coordinate 259,552,294 downwards.
ATAAATCATTACACACCAAACCGCAGTCTTCGATCAGCCAACAAAAACCTCCTCCTCGTGCCCAAAGCCCGGTATAAATCCAAGGGTGATCGGAGATTCGCTGTCCAAGGGCCTCGGCTATGGAATGCTCTACCAATCAACATCCGCCTGGAAGAAAATCACCTGGCTTTTAGGAAAAAACTCAAGACCTTCCTCTTTTAGCAGATGATCAAAGCTCGCCACAGCGCCTAGAGGCGATTCAGTTTGCATTGTGCGCTATACAAGTATTTCATTCATTCATTCGTCCCCTGCAGTACCTCTTCTCCGCCACAAGATCTTCCCAGTGTTCTGGGTTGAAAGATGCCCAGCCCCATTCAACCTGGAAGGACTGAGGGCCTCCTGTGAGTGCAGTACATCACTGAACCACCCCCTGGGGTGACTGGCACTCACAGAGGGCAGGACCGATGTCATTCTTAAGGATGTGTGGGAGCTGGGAGAATATCTAAAGAGGAACGTGCCCCCTGCATGTCACTTGACCAGGAAAAGGTAAGTATAAGCAGATAAAAAAAAAAAAAACTAAAATCATTGCCATGGCCAAAGTTTGGGGCGGGGGGAGAACTTGGAGCCCAGGGTTGGGCTTTAAGGTGTCTGCCGCCCAGCAGTAATTGCCATAGGCACTTTTTAGGGACCTGGCTCGCCTTTAAGTTTAGCTTAAATACACAGATTATTCAGTCGCATTATGTAATGTGTTAAAGAATCCGCAACACGCTAATTAGTAAATACTGCAGAAGTTTTACTTTCCACGAATCTCCATCAGGTTTAATGAGATAAACATACAGATGCTCTGCCTCAACCCATCATGCAGGTTAAACAGCCCATTTTAACTAATAGGGTTTAATATTCACTTCTAATACCATGTCAAACACATTGAGCCATGCCTAATTAATTGATAAAGATCTATGTGTGCGTTTGACATGTTTGTGGGAAGCGTAAGCTCTTCGCAATTCTTCAAGAAACAGAAGCACAGCGGCTTTGATTCCGCAGTATGTCTTAATTAGCAACATCAATTAACAACCACCGCTACCGTCGCCATCTCTTCTTAGACATATAGGGCCGTTTTTCGGGAGCCATGTGCACGGTGACGCAATTAACTCATAAACAGAAGGCGAAAGACCAAATAAGCTTTGCTTCTTATTTTTTTAATTGTCGTTTCCCCAATTATTTAGAATTCAAAAGTGAAAATGAGAATTTTTCCAAGCAGTTTTTTATTTTTTGTGTAGATCACCAGAAAAAAAAAAAAAACAGCAATGATTTTACTTGCAAACAAGAAGCTAATGAGTAAGGAATCTGAATATTAGGAATATAGCGGCAGAGGGATGGCAGAAAAAAAGACCAACTGGTCCATCAACCCCAATTCCCAAAAAGTTGGAACGCTGAGTGAAAGCTACATGAAAACAGAATGCAATGATTTGCAAATCTCATGGTGACGGAACAGCCTGGCACCCAGCCTGGGAGTCTCCCGGGGGAGGGGGGCAAACAAACTGAAAAATTCTGAAAAATACTTAAAAAAAAAAATTGCAGGCTCACTGTGCCCATCTAATGCAGCCTCGCTGTGCCCATCAATTGCAGCCACTGTGCCCATCAATTGTAGCCTCACTGTGCCCATTAATTACAGCCACTGTGCCCAGAAATTGCAGCCAGTGTGCTCAGAAATTGCAGCCACTATGCACATCAATTGTAGCCTCACTGTGCCCATTAATTAGAGCCACCGTGCCCAATAATTGTAGCCTCACTGTGCCCATCAATTGCAGCCACTGTGCCCAACAATTGTAGCCTCACTTAGCCCATCAATTGCAGCCACTGTGCCCATCAATTGCAGCCACTTTGCCCATCGATTGTAGCCCCACCATGCCCATCAATTGTGACCTCACTGTGCCTATCAATTGTAGCCTCACTGTACCCGTCAATTGCAACCTCACTGTGCCCATCAAATGCAGCCTTACTGTGCCCATTATTTGCAGCCACTGTGCCCATCAATTGCAACCACTGTACCCAGCAATTGTAGCCTCACCGTGCCCATCAATTGCAGCCACTGTGCCCATCAATTGTAGCCTCACTGTACCCATCAAATGCAGCCCCACTGTGCCCATCAATTGTAGCCTGACTTTGCCCATCAACTACAGCCACTGTGCCCATCAATTGTAGCCTCACTTGGCCCATCAATTGCAGCCACTGTTCCTCCTGGGCATGGAGGTCACCAGAAGTTCACAGGTTGCCACTGGAGTCCTCTTCCACTCCGCCATGATGATATAGAGACCTTGTGCTCCTCCACCTTCCGTTTGAGGATACCCCACAGATGCTCATGATGGGGCACTGTTCCTCCCACTGATATAAACAAGGGGCAATATACTTCCCATTTACACCAGTAATGGGGCACTATTCCTCCCACTAATACCAATGATGGGGCACTATTCCTCCCACTGACACCAATTATGGGGCACTATTCCTCCCACTGATACCAATGACGGGGCACTAATCCTCCCACTGACACCAATGATGGGGCACTATTCCTCCCACTGACACCAATGATGGGGCACTATTCCTCCCACTGACACCAATGATGGGGCACTATTCCCCCCCACTGATACCAATGATGGGGTACTATTCTTCCCACTGATACCAATTATGGGGCACTAATCCTCCCACTGACACCAATGATGGGGCACTACTTCTCTCAGTGACACCAATGATGGGGCACTATTCCTCCCACTGACACCAATGATGGGGTACTATTTCTCCTACTAATATAAACAAGATACACTATACTTCCCATTTACACTAATGATGGGGCACTATTCCTACCACTGATATAAATAGCCCCAGCTGTAGACCCCTACATGCATAGCATTAGCCTGAATTTGCCTTTAATCCTGGGCGGTGAGCGGATACGATTGTACAGATGCAGACCTGGAAGGATCTCTTTCCCGAAGTGCCGAGACCCGATACATAAAAGCTGCTCCTCGGAATGTACGGCCCCCCAATAAATCCCGATTACTACAACTCCGTTTTTTTTGTTTTGTTTTTTAGCATGTTACTTTGGTGGGCTGTAAAAAATTAAATACGGCCCCTGTCACGGAATTATAAACTGTTCCATTCCTCCCATTGTTCTTGTTTGGATAAAAAAGGGAAGGGAAGAAGAAAATATAGAGATTTTGGCTTCGGGTTCTGTGCAGGTTTTATTTATTTATTTTTTATTTTTTTAATAGGATGAAGGAGTAGAGACGTCTTCGATGTATTTAAACCAATAAAACACAATGGCTGTCAGCTGAGGTCTTTTTATAGAGGATTTCTACATGTGGGAAGACGAGGAAAAATGGCAGCATCACCTAAAGGAACAAGATGTCCTTCCAAATTTACAGTTGGAATCTTATCAATTTATATTGCAACATTTTGTCTCAGTTCAGTGCTGATATCGATCTATGTACGATCCTTGTTTTATTGATTGCGTTGTAATATTCGAATTGTATGAGATTGTGGATTTGGGGTTTTCATGAGCTGTAAGCCGTGATCATCACAATGATGACAAATCACGGCTTGAACTATCTTGCTTTGCAATGTAATGGGTCCATCTCATAAATTAGTTTGACCTTTTTAAGTTGCATTAGTGAAATAAATGAACTTTTGCCCGATATTCTCATTTTTCGAGTATCGCCTGTAAGTTCGACTCGAACATCTGGTGTTCACTGAAGAACGGACATTATGGGGCGTTTGAGGAAAATGTATGGAAAACACGACTCTGAGTATGATGGGTACACATTTTTGCGATCCTAGGAGATACCAGCATGAGAGGATTCTGTGCTCCTTGTGAGAGGAGAGGACCTTGTGGTCCTTGTGAGTGGAGAGGACCTTGTGGTCCTTGTGAGTGGAGAGGACCTTGTGGTCCTTGTGAGAGGAGAGGACCTTGTGGTCCATGTGAGTGGAGAGGACCTTGTGGTCCTTGTGAGAGGAGAGGACCTTGTGGTCCTTGTGAGAGGACCTTTTGGTCCATGTGAGTGGAGAGGACCTTGTGGTCCATGTGAGTGGAGAGGACCTTGTGGTCCATGTGAGTGGAGAGGACCTCGTGGTCCATGTGAGTAGAGAGGCCTTGTGGTCCTTGTGAGAGGACCTTTTGGTCCATGTGAGTGGAGAGGACCTTGTGGTCCATGTGAGTGGAGAGAACCTTGTGGTCCTTGTGAGAGGAGAGGACCTTGTGGTCCATGTGAGTAGAGAGGCCTTGTGGTCCTTGTGAGAGGAGAGGACCTTGTGGTCCATGTGAGTGGAGAGGACCTTGTGGTCCTTGTGAGTGGAGAGGACCTTGTGGTCCTTGTGAGTGGAGAGGACCTTGTGGTCCATGTGGGTGGAGAGGACCTTGTGGTCCTTGTGAGAGGAGAAGACCTTGTGGTCCTTGTGAGAGGAGAGGACCTTGTGGTCCATGTGAGTGGAGAGGACCTTGTGGTCCTTGTGAGAGGAGAGGACCTTGTGGTCCTTGTGAGAGGAGAGGACCTTGTGGTCCATGTGAGTGGAGAGGACCTTGTGGTCCTTGTGAGAGGAGAGAACCTTGTGGTCCTTGTGAGAGGAGATGACCTTGTGGTCCAAGTGAGTGGAGAGGACCTTGTGGTCCTTGTGAGAGAACCTTGTGGTCCATGTGAGTGGAGAGGACCTTGTGGTCCATGTGAGAGGAGAGGACCTTGTGGTCCATGTGAGTGGAGAGGACCTTGTGGTCCATGTGAGTGGAGAGGACCTTGTGGTCCTTGTGAGAGGAGAGGACCTTGTGGTCCATGTGAGTGGAGAGGACCTTGTGGTCCTTGTGAGAGGAGAGAACCTTGTGGTCCTTGTGAGAGGAGAGGACCTTGTGGTCCATGTGAGTGGAGAGAACCTTGTGGTCCTTGTGAGAGGAGAGGACCTTGTGGTCCTTGTGAGTGGAGAGGACCTTGTGGTCCCTTTGAGAGGAGAGGACCTTGTGGTCCTTGTGAGAAGAGATGACCTTGTGATCCTTGTGAGAGGGGAGGACCTTGTGGTCCTTGTGAGAGGAGAGGACCTTGTGGCCCTTGTGAGAGGAGAGGACCCTGTGGTCCTTGTGAGAGGAGAGGACCTTGTGGTCCTTGTGAGAGGCGAGGACCTTGTGGTCCTTGTGAGTGTTACTTTGTATTTATCTATCTATTGTCTGAACGATGTTTATAAACAATGTTACTTTGTATCTCTCTATCTCCTGTCTAATCAATGTTTATAAACAATGTTACTTTGTATCTATCTACCTCTTGTCTGAACAACGTTTAAAAACAATGCTATTTGTATCTTACTATCGCCTATCTGAACAATGTTTATAAACAATGTTACTTTGTATCTCTCTATCTCCTGTCTGATCAGTGTTTATAAACAATGTTACTTTGTAGCTCTCTATCTCATGTCCGAACAATGTTTATAAACAATGTTATTTGCCTCTCTCTTTCTCTTGACTGAACAATGTTTATAAACAGGTTTACTCTTCGTATCTCTATGCTCGATGTGCGCCCTTCGTATGTGTTAGAAATTCAGCCCCATTATGTCCTATAATTCACTACACAACCTTTTCCCTTCACTTAACGCGCTACAATTTATTTTGGCCTTTTAAAGAAAGAAAGAAAAAAAAAAAGATTTCGGTTTGGCGAGTCAGAAGGTGAAATCAGGAGCAGCTTTGAAGGGTAATTATCATGGATTTTTATTTAAAACGGACCAACTAAGCAAATTGCTGGTTTCGCAAAAAAAATAATAAATGTCATTACAGTGAAACTTAACGGGAGCCAATCGGGGCACAGCTGGCGAAACGACGAGCGGCGTTACCTTCCAGAGGGAACCGCTGGACAAAAAAAAAAAGGTGATGTTCCGTGCGTTCAAATGACTTAAATTTACAGCAATTAGTGCTAAGTTTATAGATCCCCGACACCCAAGGGCTTGCCAAGCCAGCGCCACGGGGAGAGAATTACTGCCAGCCTCCGACAATGGATCGATGGCACCGCCAGGAAAGCCGATAAATACAAAACTAACTAAAAACTATATAAGAAAATAATGTTTGTGGGGGGGGGGGGGGGGGGGTTATACTCCAACGTGCTCATGGAGAAAAGAAACGACATATCCGAACTACAGAGAAGCACAGTTTTCTCATAATATATATATATATATATATATATAGATATATATAGATATATATCTATATCTATATATAGATATAGATCTATATATATATATATATATATATATCTATATATATATATATATATATATATATATATATATATATATATATATCTATATATCTATATCTATCTATATATATATATATATATATATATATATATATATATCTATATATCTATATCTATCTATATATCTATATATATATATATATATATATATATATATATATATATATATATCTATATATCTATCTATATATATATATATATATATATATATATATATCTATATTTATTTATGCACACTATATTACCAAAAGTATTGGGACACCTGCCTTTATATGTACAAGAACTTTAACCGCATGCCGACCAACCCCTCCGCAGTTGTACTGGCTCGGCTGCGCAAATCGCCCCGCCATGCTACGTGGGTAGCATAAACGGCTGACAGATCGTCTGTTCATACAGGCAGTGAAGGGGTTAATAATATGTGTCCTAGGGAGTGTTCTAACTGAAGGGGGGATGGGGATAGGGTTGCCACCTTTTCTTCAAGCCAAACCCGAACACTTTAGCGGGCACAGGGCACATTTTTTTTTTTTCGTAGTATACACTATAGGATTATAAAAGACCTGGGACACCTTTGGGTGCCCTCCCCCCCAAGGAGAGTGGTAATGCAGTGCGCTGCGGCAAACAGTGGGTGTGGCCAAACTGCTCTTACTAACATCATGCCCCCCAGTGATGCCAAACCTACCCTTAGAGAGCGGGCCGCAGATCCCGAATGGCAACAGATTTTTGTGTTACTATCTAAGCTACTTGGGGAGCCACAGGCCAGTCTAAATAATGTGTCCGGGTTTCAGGCAGACTGAAACCAGGACACAGTATTCCAAACCCAAACTGTCCGGGTGAATCCTGGACAGGTGGCAAACCCTAGATGGGGACTGTGCAGGGAATATAGAGTTATGAACAGCGATCTGCACAGTCCCCCCTATATATATAAATAAAATCTCTGTGAAAGTCTCAAGGTTTTTTCAACAAATAATATATAAAATACAAATAAATAAATATAAATATATAGGCCCTCTCATACCTTTTGTATTGAATTGTACTGTAATTGAGTTGTCCCCCCTACCCCCCCCCCTATACATTGTAAAGCACTGTGCAAACTGATGGCGATATATAAATGGTGTATAATAATAATAATAATATAAATAAATAGACAACTAAGTATTTAAGCCAGACACAGCCAGGTAGCTAGCATTTCCAGAAGAAGGTCAGCCTCATATTCCTCTCTCGGTACAGGTTTCCTATATCTCGCTCATCTATTTTTTATTTTTTTTTGTTCCTTTCAGCCATGAGACATGTTGAAGCCGTGTTCTGTTGTTTCATGGATCTGTACATATTGTTATTCTACAGCCCCTGCAGGCCGTCACTCTCTGTACAGCTCTGTAAAAAGAGGTCAAGGCGAGAGAAATCATTATCAACAATAACAGCAAGGCCACCTCGTTTTCAATGGCAAATGTCACGATTCTGCGTTCGGCATAACAAAAAAAAAAAAAAAAAAAAATAAGCATATTAAGAGGAAAGAATTAGAATGGGATTTGCAACAAATTGAGGAACAAAAAATGCAAATTGCTACATTCAATTATTGTTCTTTTTTCTTTTTTTTTTCTGTCCAGGCAATCTTTGCTTCCATTAGTCTGCTGTGTTCAGTGCAAGACTGCAATCATTTCTTTACGGGCTCATGATGGCGGTGGTGGTGGGTGTTCTGGTCTAAGGCAGACGTTGCCTGTTCTATTGGAACTCAGCATTTGCTGAAACGCATGAGTATGAATGCAAAAATGCAACGTTTGTCAAGGAAAGGGGCGTGTGTGTGACCTCAATAGGAACTGCTGAGTCCCAGCAAACGTGATTCAATGGAAAGCGGGTCCAACACAGCCCCTGGACCGTCATCTACACTACCTCGACCTAAGTCAATGGGAATCTGCTTACCTGTATTTGACGTGCATTTTAAGCATATATCACATTGATGGGGAACCTCGGCACCCCAGATGTTTTGGAACTACATTTCCCATGATGCTCATGCACTCTGAAGGGTACCTGAGCATCATGGGAAATGTAGTTCCAAAACATCTGGGGTACCAAGGATCGCCATCACTGATATATCAATTTCAGGAAAAGAAAATCAAAAAAAAAAAAAAAAAACCCATGGGCCCTAAAGCCAAACTTTAGACATAACATTACGATCACTCAAAGTGTAAAATTAACCACTTGCTTACTGGGCACTTAAACCCCCCTCCTGCCCAGACCAATTTTCAGCTTTCAGCGCTGATGCACTTTGAATGACAATTACGCGGTCATACTACACTGTACCCAAATGAAATTTTTATCATTTTTTTCCCACAAATAGAGCTTTCTTTTGGTGGTATTTAATTACAGCTGTGAGTTTTATTTTTTGCTAAACAAACAAAAAAAGATGCAAAATAAAAAAAAATCATGTTTAATAGTTTGTTATAAAATTTTGCAAACAGGTCATTTTTCTCCTTCATTGAAATGCACTGGTGAGGCGGCACTGGTGGGCACTGATAGGCTGCACTGGTGGGCACTGATAGGCTGCACTGGTGGGCACTGATAGGCACAGTTAAGGCGACACTAAAAGGCACAGATAAGGTGGCACCGATAGGCACAGATAAGACAGTACTGATGGGCACAGATAAGGCGGCACTGATGGGCAAAGATGGGCACTGATGGGTGGCACGGATGGGTGGCACGGATGGGTGTCACTAAGGGGCACTGATGGGTACCAGTGATAGATGGGACTGATGGGCACTGATAGGTGGCACTGATAGGTGGCTCTGATAGGTGGCACTGCTGGGCACTGATGGGCGGCACTGATGGGCACTGGTAGATGACACTGATGGGCACGGATATGTGGCACTGAGGTGCAGCAATGTTTTTGAGGCAGATTGTGGGCACTGATAGGTGGCACTGTGGGCACTGATGTATGGCACTGTGGGTACTGATGTATGGCACTGTGGGCACTGATGTATGGCACTGCTGGATGGCACTATGGGCACTGATGGGTGGCACTGCTGGGTGGCACTTTTTTAATCATCTGGGGGTTACTGGCAGGAGGCAGGTGGGCACTGATACGTTGGCCGTGATCGGGACTCGGCTATAGCGCGGATGTCAAGAGGTTAAGCATATATCACAGTGATGGAGAACCTTGGCACCCCAGATGTTTTGGAACTACATTTCCCATGATGCTCATGCACCCTGCAGGGTACCTGAGCATCATGGGAAATGTAGTTGCAAAACATCTGGGGTACCAAGGATCGCCATCACTGATATATCAATTGCAGGAAAAGAAAATCAAAAAAAAAAAAAAAAGCCAAACTTTAGACATAACATTACGATCACTCAAAGTGTAAAATTAATAATATTGATTATCTTGTTAAAATGCACCTGGAAAGGTTTGGGATATATTAGGCAGGCAGTAAGCATGTTGATGTGTTAAAAGCAGAAAAAAAATGGACAAGTGATAGCCCTTGTACACACGGTCGGACCGTGTTGTCGGAAAATCTGACCGTGTGTGGGCTCCATCCGACTGTTTCTGCCGGAATATCCGACCGACAAAGTTTTAGAGCTTCCGACAACATGATCCGGTCGTTTGTAGAGAATTCCGATCGGACAAAGTGCCACGCATGCTCAGATCAAATTCCTACACCAAAGCTATTGGCTACTAGCCTGAACATAGTCCCATTGTAACGAAATAACGTCATCACGTTACGTACGATCGGATTTTCTGACAACTTTGTCCGACCGTGTGTATGCAACACCAGTTTCAGACAAAATCCGATGGATTTTGTTGTCGGAATGTCCGACCGTGTGTACAAGGGCTAAGGATTTAAGCAGCTTTCACAAGGGCCACATTGTATATATATATATTTTGGTAGTGTGGTACAGGGCAGTGGATGGTGTCAGAAGGACAGTGGTTGGTGTCAATGGAGCACTGGATATTGTCAGTAGGGTAGTGGATGGTGTTACTAGAGTAGTGGATGATGTTAGTAGGGCAGTAGGGCAGACGGTGTCAGTAGGACAGTGAATGGTATCAGTGGAGCAGTGGACGTTGTCATTAGAGTAGTGGACGGTGTTAGTAGAGACAGTAGATGGTATCAGTGGAGCAGCAGACAATTTCAGAGGAGCAGTGGATGGTGTCAGTGGAGCAGTGGACAATGTCAGTAGGACAGTGGATGGTGTCAGTAGAGTGATGGGTGGTGTTAAAAGGGCAGTGGACGATGTCAGTAGAGCAGTGGACAATGTCAGTAGGACAGTGGATGGTGTCAGTAGAGTGGTGGGTGGTGTTAAAAGGCCAGTGGGCGATGTCAGTAGAGCAGTGGACAATGTCAGTAGGACAGTGGACGGTGTTAGTAGAGTGGTGGGCGGTGTTAGAAGGGAAGTGGACGATGTCAGTAGAGCAGTGGACAATGTCAGAAGGACAGTGGACGGTATCAGAAGGGCAGTGGACGGTGTCAGTAGAGCAGTGGATGGTGTCAGTGGAGCAGTGGGCGGTGTCAGTAGAGGGGTGGACGGTGTTAGAAGGGCAGTGGACGGTGTCAGTAGAGTGGTGGATGGTGTTAGAAGGGCAGTGGACGGTGTCAGTAGAGCAGTGCATGGCATCAGTGGAGCAGTGGGCGGTGTCAGTAGAGTGGTGGACGGTGTTAGAAGGGCAGTGGACGGTGTCAGTAGAGAAGTGCATGGTGTCAGTGGAGCAGTGGGCGGTATCAGTAGAGCGGTGGACCGTGTTAGAAGGGCAGTGGACGGTGTCAGTAGAGCAGTGCATGGTGTCAGTGGAGCAGTGGGCGGTATCAGTAGAGTGGTGGACATTGTTAGAAGGGCAGTGCATGGCATCAGTGGAGCAGTGGGCGGTGTCAGTAGAGTGGTGAACGGTGTTAGAAGGGCAGTGGACAGTGTCAGTAGAGCAGTGCATGGCATTAGTGGAGCAGTGGGCAGTGTCAGTAGAGTGGTGGACGGTGTTAGAAGGGCAGTGGACGGTGTCAGTAGAGCAGTGCATGGCATTAGTGGAGTAGTGGGCGGTGTCAGTAAAGTGGTAAACGGTGTCAGTAGAGCAGTGGACAGTGTCAGTAGTGCAGTGGACGGTGTCAGTAGAGCAGTGCATGGTGTCAGTGGAGCAGTGGGCGGGAAACAGTAGAGCGGTGGACGGTGTCAGAAGGGCAGTGGACAGTGTCAGTAGAGCAGTGCATGGTGTCAGTGGACCAGTGGGCGATATCAGTAGAGCGGTGGGCAGTGTTAGAAGGGCAGTGGACGATGTCAGTGGCGCGGTGGATGGTGTCAGAAGGACAGTGGACGATGTCAGTAGAGCAAGGACAGTGTCAGTAGGACAGTGGACATTGTCAGAAGGGTAGTGGACAGTGACAGTGGAGCAGTGGACAGTGTCAGTGGAGCTGTACCAATCACACACTGCATTCATTCAGAAAAGGAAGGGATCAGTAAATTACATATTTACCAGCACCTTCCCCTGCTCTCTATCCTGAAACATCCCTCTGTGTGCTCGCAGTAGCAGCCAGTGAGAGAGGAGGAAAACTGACAGCGCTGTGTGTGGGGGGGGGGGGGGGAGGACCTAGGCAGCAGGAGGTGATTAGGGTGTGCCCAGGCACACCTGGAACACCCTGTGCGCATGTCTGAAATCACATAAATATTCAGACTTGTTTGACTCCCCCAATTCACTATATACTGGAATCCTCCAGAAAACAAGGGGAAGCAATCAAACCTGCAGCCTACAGAGCCCAGAACAGCCCAAAACAATCACAAGCTGCTCAACTGATTAGAGGAGAGCCACAAGAACTACATTTACCTAACCTTACTAGAAACAAGGATGCTATATAACGTATCTGTGATAGCACAGAACTAAGTCTGTTTTCATATTTTTGTTGGTTTGATCCACGGAGAAAGAAAAAAAAAAAAGAATCAAGGAGAAGCCAGTAAACCAGAACCTGGGGTGCCAAGTGTGGAGGCCATTAGAGTGTAAAATATGACAGACAAGGAGAAGAGGAAAACAGGGCTCTCCAAGGAGAAGTGACACCAGATCCTTAATGGTGCATAAAGGGGAGCAGGGAGCCGCTAACACGCCAACGGTGAAATTAAATGAAACAATATGACATTGAATGCATGTAAGTGTGACTGTCCTTTGAGAAATAAACCCCGGCGAATGACAGGCCTGCTGTTTGCTTGACGACGGCTGCCAAAAACACAAGGTGCGAAGCCTTTCAGGGAGACTAGCGATCTGTGTGACATTTCCTGTGCAGAAGGCGATTGTCTAACACGGACGGTGGGATTTTCCAAGAACTCTACGTGGAGATTTAGAACATAAACGAGGCATTGAGTAAAATGACAGATGTTCTGTTTGTGGCCACCCCTTCTGTACTCGGCGATGCGGAGCTAGTGGACCGTGCAGACATGACTGAGCCACAATAACAGCTTTCCATTAATAAGAGCGCGATAAGCCTGCAGAGCTGCAGCCGATGTGCACAGAGTGTGCTACTCCAAAGTCACTGGGATAGGAAAAGAATAATGCCTCTAAGTGCCAACATTTTTCTAAAAGACCACCCGTGCTACAACTTCAGGTGCCTATTATAGTCATTCATATAGCAAGGACATACTGTATGCTACAGTGCTGTACAGAGATTACAGAGCCAATCACATCTCTGTACCAAAGGAGCTTACACTCTAATGCCCCCCCCCCCACAGTCACACACTATCATTATTATTATACATTTATATAGCTCTGACATAAACTGCATTGCTGTACAGAGAACACTGAGCCAGTCACATCAGTCTCTGCCCCAGAGGAGCTTTTCCACCAGGTGTTGCTGTTTTGCAAGGTGCTGTTGGCTCACTCTGCTTTGCCCTCAGCTGGAGGAAACATCAAGCCTGGGAATGTCCTGCACCATGAAGTGGGTGGGGGGGGGGGGGAGACGAAGGTGGAGGCTACTGAGGCCTACTCCACGTGCTTAAGCTCCAATGGATACTGTGCCTGTCCCTATGCAATTCTTACCAGTCTTCCAGGATAAAGTGGTGAACAGACTTCGCCACATTGCTAAGGAGGAACAGAAACTTGCTGTCATGAAAGAAGATCTCAGGAAAAAGAAATCCCTGCAAAGTAAGTCTGGAAACAGTAACGCCCTGTACACACGGTCGGACTTTCCGTCGACAAAATCCGTCAGATTTTTTCTGACGGATTTTTGCCCAAACTTGTCTTGCATACACACGGTCGCACAAAGTTGTTGCAAAATCTGATCGTTCTGAACGGGGTGGCGTAGAACACGTACAAGGTGGCTATAAATGGACCAGTAGCAAATAGCTTTCGTTTCCTAATTTATTCTGAGCATGTGTGGCACTTTGTCCGTCGGAATTGTCTACACACATGATCGGAATTTAAACAATTGGATTTTGTTGTGGGAAATTTTTTTCCGACAACACAATCCCATTGCACATTTTCCATTGGAAAGAAAGTCTGACCGTGTGACCAGAGCATTAGAGGGAAGTCTCCAAGCTGAAGTCTCTGAAAGAAGCATTGAAAAAGCAGGAGAAGTCGGTCGCCTCTCTGAAGCAGAGCCCCGGTGTGTTCAGAGAAAAGTTTGAGAACGAGAAGAGTTTCCAACAGAGGAAAGTGCCTGTGCTAGTACCAACCAGAGGGTGGATACCAGAGCAACGGTGACACATGGACTTTGGTGTGATCGTGTGTACACAAGACAGTTTCAGCGGAATTCCGTCGGAACTCCGTCTGAGTTTATTTCAATGGGAAAACCGGTTGTGTGTGCAGGGCATAACTGTCCAGAACAGAAGTGCTCTTTGTGTCAGAAACTGGGGCATCTGGTAAGGGACTGTAACATCCTTAAATGTAACCTATGTGATAAGGTTGGTCACTATTATAGACGTGCCCTGAGGCTTTGCACAATAAGCCAGAGTTGGTGGAGGAATTTTCCCATCTGGATAGAGAAGAGTCAGGGTTGGCGGAGGTTGCACCAGGGGATCCTAGTGTCTCTGTCCCATCAGAATCTGTGTCTGTGAGGCCGCCTGTGGTGTCAGTGTCTGCCCAGTCTGTGGTTCCCCAGTCAGTGTCAGAAAGTGTGGTTGTCAAGTCTGTGTCTACACCCATTGTTTCTCCTTGTGTAGTGAAGGCAGTGGAGGTTGCTGGACCAGAATGTATGGTGGTGCCAACCCCTCCTCCCCGGAATGGCAGAAGTACGGTTGGTGGTCGGCAGACACCGAAGGGTGGAGTGAGTGATGGATTGGATGATGGTGGAGGGGGGGAGGTGGGAAGGGAATGAGGGTGGCTGGTGCAGAATGCAAAGTTGAATGATGTGGAAGTCTGGGTGAATGATGTGGATGGGAGGGGTTAATGGGGATGTTTTGAAATCGCATCCTGATGGCATATAAATCTCAAAATGTTTCTTAGCCTCCTGGCCTGTCCATCAAAAAAATGTTATAGTCTTTCTTTATCATGCAAAGCAGATTGGTGCATTGCCCCGAATAAAAGTCATATAATATTACTAGATCTATTCCTACTTTAAATTAGATAATGAATTTTAATCCACGACGAAAATTGAAAACGTAATTTTTGCAAAAAAATAAATATATATATAAAAATTCATACAATATTTATGATTGCCCTGGAAGGTAATTTGCAATTTGATGTTATTAAATATTACCGATTCTTTTCCATCGGCAGACGTCTGATTTTCTAAAACTTCCAAGAAGTTCAGATATAACCTCTTTGTACTGTAATTGTGATCGGTGAGAACACAATGAAAAAGTCTGGTCTGGTTTTTTTTTTTTTTTTTTTCAAAATGATGTTTATTAAATTTCACAGGATACAAAAGTATGTATAACAATTACATCCAATACAATTCTTGGATGTCATACAGATATAGTCAGTATAAAAAATGACGATATCAACAACAGTAACTTCGGCACATAGGTGTATCTAGATCAGAAAACAGGTATTAGTTATGTGTAACTCATGGGTGTGCCTTTTAACATAGTACAGCAGTAAAAATGGGGTAGAGGTTAGGGTAAGGAAGGGAGGGAGAGGAGGATAGAAGGAGGGAAAGAAGATGGGGGAGAGGTTGGGGGGTGGGAGGGAGGGAGGGGGGAAGTTTTGAGAACAAAGTATGGAATGATGAACCAGCAAACACAAGTGAGTTAACAAGAATGATATTCATCAGGAACAAAGTCAGGTTATCTGGGATGAGTACCATTCGTGCCATGGGAGCCATTGGGCCTGGGTTTTTGCATATGATGGTAGGCCTCTGGACCCAATCAGCTCGTATGTATAGTGGGAGTGCACTAATGTGGTAACGTCTAGGATGCTAGGTATGGTAGAGGATTTCCAGTTTCTGGTTAGGAGTAGTCTAGTTGCTAGGAGAATATGAGTAAGGACCGTGCGGCATGTATGAGGGACATCGTCCGGAAATATGTTGAGTATAGCAAGTTGTGGTGACAAGGAAATTGTAATATTGCTTACGTCCCGAATAATTTTTGTAACATCTGACCAAAGGGGTTTAATATTTGGACATTGCCACAGTATGTGGAACAAAGTTCCTGTATGGTTGCAGTTGCGCCAGCACATTGGGGCAGTGCCGGGTTGAAATTTAGCGAGTCTATGGGGAGTCATATACCAGCGAAGCGTAATTTTCGACGTCAGTTCCCATAAGCCTGTGCACCGTGTGGCTTTGTAGATAGAAGTTAAGGCTTGTTGCCATTGGGCGTCAGAGAATTGGAGATGTGTGTCTGATTCCCAATCTAGGAAGGGTTTGGATTTGAAGAAGACATCTTTCTCCTGCAACAGGGGGTATATAAGCGATATACCTTTATATGTGGAATCTTGTTTGAAATAGTAATTCCATAGTTTCAGAGGTAGTGCACCTTCTATGCGGGTGTGTGTGGTCAGACAGGAGCGTAACCTATGATAATTGAAAAAATCTGACGAGGGTGCCCCATAAATGGACTGGATCTCAGGGAAAGATTTGTTATCCGTGAGGGTCCTAAGATCATTAGTGTGGGATGCCCGGGACGTGAGCCATGTAGGGATGTTTAGATCGGGGGATAAGATTTGGAGGGTCTGTAAAGATACCGGTATGTCTTTCATAGGGAAGGATGACCATTTGTTATTGCGAAGTATTTTCCATGCAGAAAGCGATGCTTTTATGGTGGGTGAGTAGATGTTGAAATTTGTTACCGATACTAGGGAGCTAAACAACCAGCTTTTGAGGTGGTCTGGCTTTTGATTGGCTTGCTGCTTTTCTAGAGGTCATTCATTGGTGCCAACGCTGAAGGTGATCATGTGATTGGGGCAGGAAGACCCTCAGGAGGGGAGATGTGGCTGAAGTTCATGAGTTGGTATACACAGAGCTGAAATGGGTAAGAGGGGGGTTTGCTAAAAAAAAAAACTCCCGGCAATGGACTGGAAGAGGTTTGGGGTCTTTCTCAGCAAAACTGTTTTTTTTTTCCTTCAAAAGGATGCAAATCTAACTGTGGGGGGCTAAAAAAAAAAAAAAAAAGGATAGCCCTTTAAACATCTACAGATATAACCATAGAGCTGGGCCAGTCGTGGTCAATCTACTGGATGAAGAAGTTTCAAATGCAGTGCCTGACATCAGCAAATGGCCACAGTGTATTTAAAGCAATTGGACATGTTACAGGAGATGGTCAGAGACTGTGGTATATTATAGGAGATGGTCAGAGACTGTGGGTATATTATAGGAGATGGTCAGAGACTGTAGTGTATTATAGGAGATGGTCAGAGACTGTGGTATATTATAGGAGATGGTCAGAGACTGTGGGTATATTATAGGAGATGGTCAGAGACTGTGGGTATATTATAGGAGATGGTCAGAGACTGTGGGTATATTATAGGAGATGGTCAGAGACTGTGGTATATTATAGGAGATGGTTAGAGACTGTTGTATATTGTAGGAGATGGTCAGAGACTGTGGGTATATTATAGGAGATGGTCAGAGACTGTGGTATATTATAGGAGATGGTCAGAGACTGTGGTATATTATAGGAGATGGTCAGAGACTGTGGGTATATTATAGGAGATGGTCAGAGACTGTGGTATATTATAGGAGATGGTCAGAGACTGTAGTATATTATAGGAGATGGTCAGAGACTGTGATATATTATAGGAGATGGTCAGAGACTGTGGTATATTATAGGAGATGGTCAGAGACTGTGGGTATATTATAGGAGATGGTCAGAGACTGTGGGTATATTATAGGAGATGGTCAGAGACTGTGGGTATATTATAGGAGATGGTCAGAGACTGTGGTATATTATAGGAGATGGTCAGAGACTGTGGTATATTATAGGAGATGGTCAGAGACTGTGGGTATATTATAGGAGATGGTCAGAGACTGTGGGTATATTATAGGAGATGGTCAGAGACTGTGGTATATTATAGGAGATGGTCAGAGACTGTAGTATATTATAGGAGATGGTCAGAGACTGTGATATATTATAGGAGATGGTCAGAGACTGTGGGTATATTATAGGAGATGGTCAGAGACTGTGGGTATATTATAGGAGATGGTCAGAGACTGTGGTATATTGTAGGAGATGGTCAGAGACTGTGGTATATTATAGGAGATGGTCAGAGACTGTGGGTATATTATAGGAGATGGTCAGAGACTGTGGTATATTATAGGAGATGGTCAGAGACTGTGGTATATTATAGGAGATGGTCAGAGACTGTGGTATATTATAGGAGATGGTCAGAGACTGTGGTGTATTATAGGAGATGGTCAGAGACTGTGGTATATTATAGGAGATGGTCAGAGACTGTGGGTATATTATAGGAGATGGTCAGAGACTGTGGTATATTATAGGAGATGGTTAGAGACTGTTGTATATTGTAGGAGATGGTCAGAGACTGTGGGTATATTATAGGAGATGGTCAGAGACTGTGGTATATTATAGGAGATGGTTAGAGACTGTTGTATATTGTAGGAGATGGTCAGAGACTGTGGGTATATTATAGGAGATGGTCAGAGACTGTGGGTATATTATAGGAGATGGTCAGAGACTGTAGTATATTATAGGAGATGGTCAGAGACTGTGGTATATTATAGGAGATGGTCAGAGACTGTGGTATATTATAGGAGATGGTCAGAGACTGTGGTATATTATAGGAGATGGTCAGAGACTGTGGGTATATTATAGGAGATGGTCAGAGACTGTGGTATATTATAGGAGATGGTCAGAGACTGTAGTATATTATAGGAGATGGTCAGAGACTGTGATATATTATAGGAGATGGTCAGAGACTGTGGTATATTATAGGAGATGGTCAGAGACTGTGGGTATATTATAGGAGATGGTCAGAGACTGTGGGTATATTATAGGAGATGGTCAGAGACTGTGGGTATATTATAGGAGATGGTCAGAGACTGTGGTATATTATAGGAGATGGTCAGAGACTGTGGTATATTATAGGAGATGGTCAGAGACTGTGGGTATATTATAGGAGATGGTCAGAGACTGTGGTATATTATAGGAGATGGTCAGAGACTGTAGTATATTATAGGAGATGGTCAGAGATTGTGATATATTATAGGAGATGGTCAGAGACTGTGGGTATATTATAGGAGATGGTCAGAGACTGTGGGTATATTATAGGAGATGGTCAGAGACTGTGGTATATTGTAGGAGATGGTCAGAGACTGTGGTATATTATAGGAGATGGTCAGAGACTGTGGGTATATTATAGGAGATGGTCAGAGACTGTGGTATATTATAGGAGATGGTCAGAGACTGTGGTATATTATAGGAGATGGTCAGAGACTGTGGTATATTATAGGAGATGGTCAGAGACTGTGGTGTATTATAGGAGATGGTCAGAGACTGTGGTATATTATAGGAGATGGTCAGAGACTGTGGGTATATTATAGGAGATGGTCAGAGACTGTGGGTATATTATAGGAGATGGTCAGAGACTGTGGGTATATTATAGGAGATGGTCAGAGACTGTGGGTATATTATAGGAGATGGTCAGAGACTGTGGTATATTATAGGAGATGGTCAGAGACTGTGGATATATTATAGGAGATGGTCAGAGACTGTGGTATATTATAGGAGATGGTCGGAGACTGTGGTATATTATAGGAGATGGTCAGAGACTGTGGGTATATTATAGGAGATGGTCAGAGACTGTGGGTATATTATAGGAGATGGTCAGAGACTGTGGGTATATTATAGGAGATGGTCGGAGACTGTGGTATATTATAGGAGATGGTCGGAGACTGTGGTATATTATAGGAGATGGTCGGAGACTGTGGTATATTATAGGAGATGGTCAGAGACTGTGGGTATATTGTAGGAGATGGTCAGAGACTGTGGGTATATTATAGGAGATGGTCAGAGACTGTGGGTATATTATAGGAGATGGTCAGAGACTGTGGGTATATTATAGGAGATGGTCAGAGACTGTGGTATATTGTAGGAGATGGTCAGAGACTGTGGTATATTATAGGAGATGGTCAGAGACTGTGGGTATATTATAGGATATGACAGAGACTGTGATATATTATAGGAGATGGTCAGAGACTGTAGTATATTATAGGAGATGGTCAGAGACTGTGGGTATATTATAGGAGATGGTCAGAGACTGTGGTATATTATAGGAGATGGTCGGAGACTGTAGGTATATTATAGGAGATGGTCAGAGACTGTGGGTATATTATAGGAGATGGTCAGAGACTGTGGGTATATTACAGGAGATGGTCAGAGACTGTGGTATATTATAGGAGATGGTCAGAGACTGTGGTATATTATAGGAGATGGTCAGAGACTGTGGTATATTGTAGGACATGGTCAGAGACTGTGGGTATATTATAGGAGATGGTCGGAGACTGTGGTATATTATAGGAGATGGTCAGAGACTGTGGTATATTATAGAGCAGTGGTCATTAACCCTGTGCTCAGGGTCCACTAACAGGCCAGGTTTGCAAGATAACTGAAATACATTGCACTACCACTTAGCACTTTATATATATATATTTTTTTATTAGTCACCATATATTCTTTTGGACTTATTTATGATGCGTGCCTTTCTAATATAATTATTTATACAATTTTTTGCATCGAGCACGTTGCACTTTATATGTTTATTATTCACTGTTACACATTCCACTTGCGCAGGATCATTATTAATTATATGTATATGTTACAGGGGATGGTCAGAGACTGTGGATATGTTACAGGGGATGGTCAGAGACTATGGATATACCACAGGAGATGGTCAGAGACTGTGGATATACCACAGGAGATGGTCAGAGACTGAGGGTATATTACAGGGGATCAGGGCCGTCTTTAATATTGATTGGACCCTGGGCAAAACTTTTCTTGGCCCCCCCCCCATGCATTTTTGCTCTCCATCTGCTCTGAGACATAGAACAAATAGCAGCTAGACTCGAAATCAGTTTACTGAATCAGATCAGGCAGCTATTGCGATTGGTTGCCAGAGGTTACAGTGTATCATTACCGCTCACTGACTGGTTGCTAGAGGTTACAGCACACATTACGGCTCACTCATTAGTTGCTAGAAGTTACAGCACATGATTTCTGCTTGTTGATTGGTTGCTAGAGATTACTGTGGATATGACCTCATGGGGGGCAAGATATACATATCAATGCCACTGGCCACCGCTGTTTACATATGAATGCCGGTAATTTACTTGTAAACACAGGGTCTGCAGGTGAGTCATCTGTACGTAACAATAGGGCAGAGCTGGGCAGCATTAGTAGCAGCGCTTCACACTGAGATATTGGGACACAGCACGGGACTAAAACCTTAAGGGACGAGGGAATTTAAACCAGGATAGTTTAGCAAGTATGGGGCAGCTGTTTTGGGCCCCACAACAATTACAGGGCCCAGGGCAGCTGCCCCCTTTGCCCTGCCTTAAAAACGGCCCTGCAGGGGATGGTCAGAGACTGTGGGTATATCACAGGAGATGGTCAGAGACTGAGGGTATATTACAGGTGATGGTCAGAGACTGTAGATATGTTACAGGGGATGGTCAGAGACTGTAGATATGTTACAGGGGATGGTCAGAGACTGTAGATATGTTACAGGGGATGGTCAGAGACTGTAGATATGTTACAGGAGATGGTCAGAGACTGTAGATATGTTACAGGAGATGGTCAGAGACTGTAGATATGTTACAGGAGATGATCAGAGACTGTAGATATGTTACAGGAGATGATCAGAGACTGTAGATATGTTACAGGGGATGGTCAGAGACTGTAGATATGTTACAGGAGATGGTCAGAGACTGTAGATATGTTACAGGGGATGGTCAGAGACTGTAGATATGTTACAGGAGATGGTCATAGACTGTAGATATGTTACAGGAGATGGTCATAGACTGTAGATATGTTACAGGAGATGGTCAGAGACTGTAGATATGTTACAGGGGATGATCAGAGACTGTAGATATGTTACAGGAGATGGTCAGAGACTGTAGATATGTTACAGGAGATGGTCAGAGACTGTAGATATGTTACAGGAGATGGTCAGAGACTGTAGATATGTTACAGGAGATGGTCAGAGACTGAGGGTATATTACAGGTGATGGTCAGAGACTGTAGATATGTTACAGGGGATGGTCAGAGACTGTAGATATGTTACAGAAGATGGTCATAGACTGTAGATATGTTACAGGGGATGATCAGAGACTGTAGATATGTTACAGGGGATGGTCAGAGATTATGGGTATATTATAGAAGGTGGTCACAGACTGTGGCTATATTACAGGAGATGGTCAGAGAGCAATGGAGGTAACAGAGGTAATGTAGTGGAGGTAAGCAAGGGATGTAATGTAAGTAATGGTGGTAAGCAATGCTGGGGGGGGGTCCACTGGAAGGTTACATTTTACAGTAAATTGCATATTACCCGATTATCATTATCCTACAGGACCAACCAAAGTAAATTACTGCACAAAATAACATCTGTAAACAGACCCTAATACCTCGCAAACACTACAACTGTGCAGTTCGGTAAACTCTACACATTGCTTAATATTCCCACCTAATTTATGTACAGGGAAAAGAAAGAGGATTTAGCCGAATGGCTGTCAGGAAAGCCTGTATGCCGCCCGACTGAATGACTTGTTTGACACAAACACAAAATCAGTTACCGCTATAGGATCAGATCAATGAAGAGTTTAGTGCATATAATGGCGAATAGATTATCTAGGCAGTTACCCTCTAATAGTCCACCGTTTATTGCCATTTATTGCCTCCTGGATTACGCTGCTTTGCTATATATCAATCCGCACCCGATATTACACTTTTATGTTATTTATAGAGAAAGCGCCTTGGCTGAAAATATCTGCATGGGAATGGCAGAGTTTTATGATTATGTGGAGTAAGAATGTACAACACAGAATCATTTGCAGTTGCTTCTAAAGATGGGAATGGAGACCTCTTGGCGTCAATTAAATAACACATCCTTGCCATCTCCATAAACGTACCTTTTAGTGAATAGCTGCATTGGTGAAGCATAGACAAAAATCTATGTAGACCTCAGTGTAGGTGGAAATCTATGTAGATCCGAGTGTAGATGAAAATTTACATGAACCCCAGGGTAGACAGAAATCTACACAGACCCCAATGTTGATGAAAATCCACATTCAGTAAATCCCAGCGTAGTTGAAAATCAATAAAAAAAAATAAAAAAAAACAGCATAGATGTAAATTTATGTAGAGCCCAGCATAGGCGAAAATCTACATAGACCCCAGTGTAGATGAAAATCTACATAAACCCAAACATAGAAAAGATCTACATAGACCCCAGTGTAGATGAAAATCTACATAAACCCAAACATAGAAAAGATCTACATAGACCCCAGTGTAGATGAAAATCTACATAAACCCAAACATAGAAAAGGTCTACATAGACCCCAGTGAAGACAGAAATCTACATAGACCCCAGGGTAGATGGAAGTCCACTTAGACCCTTATGTAAATGAAAATCTACTTAGATCCCAGTGTAGATGGAACCAATCTAGACCCCAGTGTACACAGAAATCTTTATAGACTCTAGGGTAGATGGAAATCTATCAATACCTCAGTGTAGACAGAAATCTACATAAACCCCAGGGTAGAGGGAAGTCTATGTAGAACCTTATGTAAAGGAAAATCTACATAGACCCCAGGGTAGATGGAAATCTATCTAGACTCCAGAATAGATGGAAATCTATCTAGACTCCAAGGTAGATGGAACGCTATCTAGACCCCAGGGTAGATGGAACTCTATCTAGACTCCAGGGTAGATGGAACTCTATCTAGACTCCAGGGTAGATGGAACTCTATGTAGACTCCAGGGTAGATGGAAATCTATCTAGACTCCAAGGTAGATGGAACTCTATCTAGACCCCAGGGTAGATGGAACTCTATCTAGACCCCAGGGTAGATGGAAATCTATCTAGACCCCAGGGTAGATGGAACTCTATCTAGACTCCAGAATAGATGGAAATCTATCTAGACTCCAAGGTAGATGGAACTCTATCTAGACTCCAGGGTAGATGGAACTCTATCTAGACTCCAGGGTAGATGGAACTCTATCTAGACTTCAGAATAGATGGAAATCTATCTAGACTCCAAGGTAGATGGAACACTATCTAGACCCCAGGGTAGATGGAACTCTATCTAGACTCCAGAATAGATGGAAATCTATCTAGACTCCAAGGTAGATGGAACTCTATCTAGACCCCAGGGTAGATGGAACTCTATCTAGACCCCAGAGTAGATGGAAATCTATCTAGACCCCTTTGTTGACCCCAGTGTTGATAAAAAACTTTGCACAATCAAGTGTAGATGAAAATGTATCTAGACTCCAGCATACAAGAAGATATACGTAGAAAGTAGAAACCAGAGTAGGCAAACATCCCAACAAAGATGAAAAACAATGTAGACCCAGCAAACATAAAAATCTACTTCAGCATACACGAAAATCTACATAGACCCCGGGATAGATTAGCAAAAATCTATGTAGACCCCATTGTAGATGAAAAATCTATGTAAACCCCAGTGTGGTCAAAAATCTACTTAGACCCCAGGGTAGATGGAAGTCTATGTAGACCCCAGGGTATATGGAAATCTACATAGACCCAAGGGTAGATGGAAATCTATCTAGACCTCAGGGTAGATGGAAATATACATAGACCCCAGGGTAGATGGAAATCTATCTATACCTCAGTGTAGGTGGAAATATATCTAGACCCCAGGGTAGAGGGAAATCTATTTAGACCCCAGTGTAGACCAACATTTACACAGACCCCAGGGTAGATGGAAGTCTACGTGGACCCTTATTTACATGAAAATCTACATAGACCCCAATGTAGATGGAAATCTATCTAGACCCCAGTGTAAACAGAAATCTACATAGACTCCAGTATAGACGGAAATCTATCTAGACCCCAGAATAGTTGGAAATCTGGTCTACACCCCAGAGTAGATGGAAGTCTATGTGGACCCTTATTTAAATGAAAATCTACATCCAGTGTAGAAAAAAATCTATGTTGACCCAAGTGTTGATGAAAAACTTTGCAGAATCAAGTGTAGATGAAAATGTATCTAGACTCCAGCATACAAGAAGATCTATGTAGAAAGTAGAAACCAGTTTAGGCAAATATCTACATAATCCCCAGCAAAGATAAAAAAACAACGTAGACCTAGCAAAGCTGAAAATCTACTTCAGCATACACGAAAATCTACACAGACCCCAGGGTAGATTAAAAAAAAAATCTACGTAGACCCCAGTGTAGATGAAAAATCTATGTAGACCCTAGTGTTGATGAAAGTCTATGTAAATCCCAGCATAGACAGAAATCTACTTAGACCACAGGGTAGATGGAAGTCTATGTAGACACCAGGGTAGATGGAAATCTACATAGACCCCAGGGTAGATGAAAATCTATCTAGACCCACCAGGGTAGATGGAAGTCTACGTGGACCCTTATTTAAATGAAAATCTACATAGACCCCAGTGTAGATGAAAAATCTATGTAGACCCTAGTGTTGATGAAAATCTATGTAAATCCCAGCATAGACAGAAATCTACTTAGACCACAGGGTAGATGGAAGTCTATGTAGACCCCAGGGTAGATGGAAATCTACATAGACCCCAGGGTAGATGGAAATCTATTTAGACCTCAGGGTAGATGGAAATCTATTTAGACCTCAGGGTAGATGGAAATCTATTTAGACCTCAGGGTAGATGAAAATCTATCTAGACCCACCAGGGTAGATGGAAGTCTACGTGGACCCTTATTTAAATGAAAATCTACATAGACCCCAGTGTAGACAAAAATCTATGTTGACCCCAGTGTTGATGAAAAACTTTGCATAATCAAGAGTAGATGAAAATGCATCTAGACTCCAGCATACAAGAAGATCTATATAGGAAGTAGAAGACAGTGTAGACAAACATCTACAAAGGCCCCAGCAAAGATGAAAAACAACGTAGACCCAGCAAAGTTGAAAATCCACTTCAACATACACGAAAATCTACGTAGACCCCAGTGTAGATGAAAAATCTATGTAGACCCCAGTGTGGTCAAAAATCTACAATGATCCCAGCATAGATGAAAATCCACAATGACTCCAGCATACACAAAAAACTATATAGACCCCAGTGTTGATGGAAATGTATCATTCTAGACCCTATTGTTGATGAAAATCTGTGTAGATCTCAGTGTAGATAAGAATCTACGAAGACCCTTTCATAGGCAAAAATCTACATAGACACCAGCATAGATAAAAATCTACATGGACCTTAGTGTAGGCAATAAAATCTGCACAGACCCCCACCATGGATGAAAAACAACGTAGAAGCTGAAAATCTACTCAAGCATACACGAAAATCGACACAGTCCCCAGTGTTGACGAAAATCCATGTAGATCCAGCGTACAAGTGTACATGAAAATCTATGAAGACCCCATTGCTGACAAAAGTCTTTGTGGACCACAGTGTAGACAAAAATAGTTACATTGTTAGGTTGTCCATCAAAGTCCATCTAGGGAAAAAAACATACATAGACCCCAATGAAGGTAAAAACCTAAGTAGACCCCAGCGTAGTAGAAAATCCATCCCTCGGGTGATATATTGAATCAGGGGATATATATATATATTTATGGTCAAAGCCCTATGGCCGATACGGATATGAACAAGTAGCCTCTACCATAAGATTAACCACATGAAATGGACCTGAAGTGTGCCCTGGTCTGATGGTCGGTATACCAAAATAAGGGGGCATACCCTAGATTAGAATTTAACATAAGTGAAGAGAAATGAATTTGAGAAATGCCCTGAAAAGGGGAAGGGAGGGTGGGTGCCGCGCACCGGAAACCGACAAAGACCACAGGCGAGCGGGCTGGTTAAATACCCTCCGGGCTCCTCCCATAAATTCAGGCCACCACACTGGCCTTCTTACTTATGGTCAAAGCCCTATGGCCGATACGGATATGAACAAGTAGCCTCTACCATAAGATTAACCACATGAAATGGACCTGAAGTGTGCCCTGGTCTGATGGTCGGTATACCAAAATAAGGGGGCAAAACATTCAGGTAGGGGTGCAGTTTTATTAGTTTTAGCTTAATTAGTTGAGCAAGTTTGGTGAACGCTTGTGCCATTTCCACCCGAGGATTGGGAATGTACCGGGCGAGGTAGGCAGGGTCCCAACTGCTTAGTCTTTCAATGACGTGACTTGGGACCCACGCCAACATGCTACCAAGGGTGCTCAGATACTAAAGAGTGTCCATGGTATGGACCGGGGTCGAGGTGTAGGCTGTGGAAGAACCCCATGTGTTTGGGAAACTGGCCGGTACACAAGTGTTGGCACGAAAGCAATAGGGAACTAGAGTCTACGCGTTCCGGTAGGAGTGACAGTAGGTAGTCGAGTACGGTTACTTGATACCAAGCCCTGCTTTTCTATAGAAATGGACGTCCATCCTGGAGTCAGATTGCTGGGTTTTAGACACTGCAAGGAGGAGGATGAAATGAAGTTGGTAGCGAGCCAAGTAACGACTATGCAGAACTTGGCCTGCGGGATTGCTGAAGGCCTGGAATGAACATACAATGGACATTAAACTGGTGCCACCGGGCTAACTGCAGCAGTCTGCGCCGGAAGGACACAACCGAGAGCGGTCCAGACCTGGCTTCAATGACAAGATGAGCCTCGGCCCAGTTGTCGGTGGTGAAAGCCACAGCCTGTCCTGTCCTGACATGACCCCAGATACGAGAGGCTGTCATGACCGGGTATAGCCTGAAGAGGGAGGAAGTCCAGGTAAACCGGGGTTTAGGAGTATCCCTGATGCCATGGTCCTGTAAACCAGTGGTGGCCAAAAATTCCCGCGAAGCCTGTGGAGGCTGTGGCATCTGTCACTACCAGGGGCGACAGGGGCATCGTAGATGGTTTAAACACCGATACATCAATCCATGCAGTAAGGAACCTTCCGACATAGACAGGTCTGCTATTGCCACGGCATCTAAATTACGGATCTGAGAAGGGTCCTGTGTCCGTGAGAGGAGGACCAGGAGGCGTAACATAAAGATCGATCCTGGGGAATGGCCCGTATTGCAGATTTGAACATTCGTCAGGTAGTGTCTGTGTAGAACCTGGCTGCCAGTGCTATCAACAATAAATTGGCTAGGCCATGTAAAATCACAAAGGGCCAGGTAGATGGCCGCTTGGATGACTAGACTGGGGAATATGCGAGGATTTCATGTCCCTAAAGATGGCAGTTGTGATGGGCGAGCGTTTTCCGTTGGCTATGGGTGATGCCTCTGGATGCCTCGAAGTGGGGATCTTGCTGTATGAGCCATAAAGACAGGTGGCTCTCCGGGCCCTGTAAGGATGAGAAATGCTGAACGCTGGCTAGGTATAGCCTGAGCGTGTTACAGGAAGAAGCCAGTTGCGTGTGTCGACACGATCCAGGTGCTGGATGGAAGTTGAACTCAACTATCCTAAGAGAGAGACCAACAGACAGGAAACGGTGAGTGGCTTGTAAGAAAAGCCACAGGAGACAAGTGGCCAACTAAGTGCTGCTGAAAACGACGTGTAGCCAGTTTGTGTGCCACTGAGAATGTGTGCTTGCAAAAGAATGATTGCAAGACGTTATGCTAAGTCGCGAGCCTTGGCACGATTGCAAAAGTAGTGTTTAAACGTGTGCTTGCGACAATTGCGTGGGAGTTTGTCACTGGAAATGTGTTCATAGTGACTGTGAGAAATTCGTGTTATCGCATGTGCTTTGCGAAGACTGCAGGAGTTGTGCTTGAACATGTGTTTGGATGCGTGCTTGCAACGATTGCAAGATGTTATGCCAAGATGCGTGCTTGCAACGATTGCAAGATGTTAAGCTAGGATGCGTGCCTGCAACGATTGCAAGGAGTTACACCAGGATGCGTGCTTGCCATGATTGCAAGATGTTATGCTAGGATGCGTGCCTGCAACGATTGCAAGGAGTTACACCAGGATGCGTGCTTGCCATGACTGCAAGATGTTATGCTAGGATGCGTGCCTGCAACGATTGCAAGGAGTTACACCAGGATGCGTGCTTGCCATGACTGCAAGATGTTATGCTAGGATGCGTGTGTGCAATGATTCCTAGAAGTTATGCCAGGATGCATGCCTGCAACGATTGCAAGAAGTTATGGTAAGATACATGGGTAGCCAGGTCGGAAAAGACAGAAGTCCATCCAGTCCTAACCACAAATCAAACAAATAAATATTGCACAACCTGACACACCCAATTCTACACCCACAGCTGATCCAGAGGAAGGCAAAAAACCCCAGCAGAGCATGGCCCAATTTGCTACAGCAGGGAAAAAATTCCTTCCTGATCCCCCGAGAGGCAATCGGATTTTCCCTGGATCAACTTTACCTATAAAATAAATACCCCGTTACAACGTACATTTAGGAAAGTATCCAGGTTTTTCCCAAAGCAATCTATTGAGCCAGCCGGAACTGCCTTCTAGCAATGATTGCAACCAGTTTGTGCCTGGACATCTGCTCGCAATGATTGCAAGAGGTCTTATGCTCGAATGCGTGCTAGCAATGATTGCCAGAGGTCTATGCCTGAATGTGTGCTTGCAATGATTGTAAGAAGTCTATGTTTGGATGCGTGCCTGCAACGGTTGCAAGAAATCTACGCTTGGATGCATGCTTGCAATGACTGCAAGAAGTCTACGCATGGATGCGTGTTTGCAATGATTGCAAGAAGTCTATTCTTGTATGCGTGCTTGCAACGACTGCCAGACTTCCATGCTTGAACGCGTGCTTGCAACGATTGCACGAAGATTATGCTTGATGCGTGCTTGCAATGATTTGCAAGAAGTCTATGCTTGGATTCGTGCTTGCAACGATTGCAAAAGTCTACGCTTGTATGCGAACTTGCAACGACTGTACGACGTCCATGCTTGAATGCATGCTCGCAACGGTTGCAAGAAGTCTACACTTGAATGCGAGCTTGCAACGATTGCGAGAAGTCCAGGCTTGTATGCGCACTCGTACCAACTGCAAGACGTCCATGCTTGACTGCGTACTAGCAACGATTGCCAGAGGTCCATGCTAGGATGCGTGCTTGCAACGATTGCCAGAAGTCTACGCCTGGATGCGTGTTTGCAACGATCGCAAGAAGTCTATGCTTGTGTGCGTCCATGATTGGATGCGTGTATGCAAAGATTGCAAGAAGTCTATGCTTGAATGCGTGCTTGCAACGATTGCCAGAAGTCTGTGCCTGGGGATGTGTTTGCATGTCAGATGCGACCGACTCGAAACGGGGCGCTGTATACTACGGTCTATTTAATGAAAACCTGTTATGACAGAGGCATAAGCCGGTCATGCCGTGACTGTGACTGGTGATGAACCGGACTCTGGAGCATGCACTGAAATGAGGCTAAAGCACTGGGGCACACCGTAACGAATCGGTGCATATACGCAACTGGATTCGAAACGGAGCGCGGTACGTGGCGGTGAAATTTATTTGATTGCCATGACAGAGGCATGAGTCGGTCGTGCCGCTGATGCGACTATCCGTTAATCGTGCATGCTCTAAAGCAAGTACTGGAATGTGGCTGAAATACCTGGGGCGCGCCGGGACGAATCGGTGCATCGTAGATGCGACTGGATTCGTATCGGACGTCCTGCGTGACAGTGAAATTGATTTCCCATGACAGAGTCATGAATCAGAGAACCGAAACCTGCAACCAATAATGAATCCTGACTCTGGAGCATGTACTGAAATGAGGCCGTAACCAACTGGGGCACACCGAAACGAATTGGTGCATCACGGATGCGACTAGATTCGAATCGGAGCGCGGTGAGTGACAGTAAAATGAGTGACAAAGTTTGCCATGACAGAGGCCCGAATCGGTCGTGCCGCGATTGCGACTGACAACGAATGGGACTCCGGAGCATGTACTGAAATGAGGCCGAAAATACCTGGGGCACGCCGGGACGAATTGGTGCATCGTAGACGCGACTGGATTCGTATCGGAACGTGATATGTGACAGTGAAATGATCCCATGACAGAGACCCGATCGCTTAGCAACGAGCGGGCTCTGGAGCATGTACCGAAATGAGGCCAACACAACTGGGACACGTTGACCGAACCTGTGCGTTTTCTTGAGAAATGCGACTGGTTTCGACTCGAACGTACTAGGTGACAGTGAAATGATTCCCATGACAGAGACCCGATCGATTAGCCACAAGCGAGCTCTGGAGCATGTACCGAAATGAGGCCAACGTAACTGGGACACGTCGATCGAACCTGTGCGTTTTCTTGAGAAATGTGACTGGTTTCGACTCAACGTACTAGGTGACAGTGAAATGATCCCCATGACAGAGACCCGATCGATTAGCCACAAGCGAGCTCTGGAGCATGTACCGAAATGAGGCCAACGTAACTGGGACACGTCGATCGAACCTGTGCGTTTTCTTGAGAAATGTGACTGGTTTCGACTCGAACGTACTAGGTGACAGTGAAATGATTCCCATGACAGAGACCCGATCGATTAGCCACGAGCGAGCTCTGGAGCATGTACCGAAATGAGGCCAACGTAACTGGGACACGTCGATCGAACCTGTGCGTTCGAGAACTGCGACTGGTTTCGATTCGAACGTACTAGGTGACAGTGAAATGAATTCCCATGACAGAGACCCGATCGATTAGCCACGAACGAGCTCTGGAGCATGTACTGAAATGCGGCCAAGCAGTTAGGGGCACACCGGAATGAATCGGCGCATTTAGCGGATGCGACTGGATTTGAATCGGAGCGCCGTGCGTAACAAAAATGAGTGAAATGATGAAATGACCCACGTGAGCCAGCTATGGCAGAGGTAGGAGTCGTTGTGCCGTGAGACACGACTGGCAACGATTTTGACTGTGGAACACGGTAACGAGACTATATAACAAGTACTAAAACAGTGCAGTTTTTCCCCTACCAGCAATATCTACCGAAATGACGCCCGTGAAATGAAGGGCGCTGCGAAATTGGAGCGTATTGAGTGATAACAACCGGTATCATAACGAACGATTCGATATTTCAGGTTTTAACGACACTAAAAATAGTACAGGAAGGTCAAACGAGACCCTTACCTGCGGCAGTCGAACTGGCGACGTTGTACAGAGCCGGCGACGTTGTACAAAACGAACGGGAAAGAAAACCACGAGAGAGACGTTTTGCCTGAATGGAAACGAAACACGAGCCGTCGGCCTAGTGACGTAGTGCCGCGCACCGGAAACCGACAAAGACCACAGGCGAGCGGGCTGGTTAAATACCCTCCGGGCTCCTCCCATAAATTCAGGCCACCACACTGGCCTTCTTACATATATATATATATATATATATATATATATATATATATATATATATATATATATATTTTTTATATCATCTATTCCGACACGCTGTACATCCCTTTTTAAATAAACCCAATGAAGGGCAAACAGATAAAGTCCAATAACTCTAGTAACCAATCACGATTTACTTTTCCGACCTAAGCCGAAGCAGTTCAAAATGGACCCCGATTGGCTTCTAGTAAACTTTTAACTTTTAAACCATTTTACTGAATATTCCCGATCAGGGCCGCTGATAGAAATCATGGGGCCCCGTACAGCCTACCTGACGGGGCCCCCTTCAGCTCCACCCTGGCCCCGCCCCTAGTCCCTCCTCCAGCCCCACCCCGGGCCAAACTCATTGCCCCTCCCCAGACCATACATAGTGAAATGTAATGTTAGTTCAACATCTTTAGGCTGGGTTCACACTGCTGCGGCTACGAGAACCGGATGTGATTCGCACCGCACTGCAGTGCAAATCACATGCGATCTCTGTGCGACGCGAGTTCAGCCATACAGATAGTATGGCTGAATTCGCATCGCACCCGGCCCAAACTCGCACAGGACCCTTTTTTTGGTCCGCAGCAGAATCGGATCACATGGGTGTTCACACCATGCGATCCGACTCCTGTCTGAGTTTGCAGATCGCAGCTGGGTTCACACTGCAGCGATGCAGGAACGCCGCAAGTCCGCGGCGGGTTCCCGCATCGCATGCCTCCCGCCGGCAGTTCACACTGCCCTATGCGGACTGCTGGGAGTGTCAGTGAAATGTTAATGACACCCCCAGATCAGTTCGCATATCGCAGTGCGATCTACAAACTCGGACAGGAATCGGATCGCATGGTGTAAACACCCATGCGATCCGATTCTGCTGCAGACCAAAAAAAGGGTCCTGTGCGAGTTTGGGCCGGGTGCGATGCGAATTCAGCCATACTATCTGTATGGCTGAACTCGCATCGCACAGAGATCGGATGTGATTTGCACTGCAGTGCGAATCACATCCCGTTCTTGTAGCCGCAGCAGTGTGAACCCAGCCTTAAAGTACAAGCTTGAGGTTGGATGTTATCTGCTGATAGCATTATTTATGGCGATCACTGATCGGTGGAGGAGGTACTTTTTTTTTTTTTTTTTTTTTTTTTATACATAGCATTTTTTGCAGTTCAGGTTGCCCGGGCCCCCCTGTTGGTCAGGCCCGGTACAGCAGGGCCAGATGTACTGGCCTATCAGCGGCCCTGTTCCCGATAACCGCACATGGCCTACCTTCCTCTAGTCTCCAACTTACCATCACGGCGTGACACTGCGGTGTTCGGATAAGCGAGACTCTCGCTTTTTTATAACATCATTTTTACAGATCGTTAAATGAGCGCTCTTTACCTTGCGTCTGTAATACATTTTGCTTTGACAAATATAATTGCTATTGTCAGTTTTTTTTTTTTTTTTCCCCTCTATAATGTTACGACAAGCTGCTTATGGCAACTGTACAAAAAAAAAAAAAAACTCAATTTCGGAACGGGTGCGATTATTAAACGTTTAAAAAAAAAAAGAAAAAAAGTACAATTTAATTCTAGCCTTGCACACAACAAAGTCCATTATGACCAACCAAATAATCTGACAACTGTAATAATACCTTCAAGGAGCAAGGGCTATTTCACCTTCAATAAGTTTCTTTTTTTTTTTTTTTTTTCCTTTTGCCTTAGTAGTAGAAGTTTTAAATTGCTTCGATGGCTTTGACATTTCCTCAAAACATCGCAAACAGGTTACATTGAAAATGAACTAAAAATAAAAAGCAACATTATTATTACATATTTGTAATTTGTTCCCCCCTGTCCGCGTGCACGTTAAAAGGCACTTTAATGCAAAACTAAGAAGCTAAGAACGCCAAGTGGTTTCTCCAAGGTTTCCAATTTTAGCTTTTTGCAAAAATGAATAATAAAAAAAAAAATATATAGATCAGTAAAAATAATATAGACAAACGTTTTCAGTTTTATTTTTTTCTACTGAAAAAAATAAATAAAAAAAGCACAAAAAAATAAATCAGTAACAATAATATAAACAAATGTTTCCAGTTTTACTTTTTCTACTGCAAAAAAAAACAAAACACAAAAAATAAATATAAATATATATATATATATATATATATATATATATATATATATATATATATATTTATATTTATTTTTTGTGTTTTTTTTTTTGCAGTAGAAAAAGTAAAACTGGAAACATTTGTTTATATTATATATAATATATAAATATATATATATATATATATATATATATATATATATATATATATATATATATACATATATACATACATATATATATTATTATTATTATTATTATTATTATTATTAAAAACTATATATATATATATATATATTTTTTTTTTTAAATAATTATATATATATATTTTATATTTATATATATATTTTATATATATATATATATATATATATATATATATATATATATATATATATATATATATATATATATATACACACATATATATATTATTATTATTGTTTAAAAAAATATATATATATATATATATATATTTTTTTAATAATTATATATATATATATATATATATATATATATATATATATATATATATATAATATTTTTTTGTGCTTTTTGTATATATATAGATATATATCTATATATAATATTTTTTTTTGTGCTTTTTGTTTTTGCAGTAGAAAAAGTAAAACTGGAAACATTTGGGCTGCTTAGTTCTGCATTAACGGGCCTTTCAGTGTGCACACAAATGATAACAGTTAATTTATTTTGAGGAAAAAATGATTAGGAGAAAAACCCCTGTGAATTTCCAAACTGTGCTTTGGAAGGATATGAGATTAGCGAGCAATTCCCTTTGTCAAATGTATTTACCGTTAAAATATTGGACGAGTAATCTTGTTAGGCAATGTTTTGAGATTAGAATTTTGCGATTCTAAAAAAATAAATAAAAATAAAATAAAAAATAGAGGGGGGGGGGGGGGAGGGTATAGGATGTTATTATATTCCAGTCTCTCACAATGTATATTAAATGTTGGTTGTCAGATGACAGATCCAAAATGTAACTCATGTTGGGGATCTGATTGTGTTCAGATGACCGGTAGAAAAAAAAACGAAAAAACATAATGTTGGCTACATCTTTCTGTTACGCTCACCACAGACACCCACCTCCAGCTGCTGAAAAATCCAAGAGAACAAAAAAAAATTCTCATTGGATAAATTGGATTGGATACTTGGCATCCCTATACCTGGGGGGGGGGGGGAGACAAGAATGTAGCACCACGTTATAAATTGAGAGTCCGAATATAAAGTGCTTTCTATTAAAACCGTATGATATGTTGCATATGAGTTATGTATCCAACGCGTTTTTGGGGATCAGAAATGCCCCTTATAGGGGGGGGGGTTTATGGTGCAAATGAGTATGCCCCTCAGCAGCTGGTTGTTGTAGCTGTTTTGAACTGTAATGGAATAAATGTTATATTTGGACCCTCGTTTTGAGATGTGGCCCCCTGTTCTTAGGTTCTTCTAGCTCCTGCAGAAACTTAAGTGAAGGTGAACTGTCGTCTGTCCTCATTTCTGAGCTCTGGAAGGCAGGAGATGGGGGATCTGATGTCAAACACTGCACAGCATAGAGCAGGTAGCTGAGTGTGTAATCTGAGACCTGAGTGAAGGGAATGGACACTCTCCACTGAGCACAATCTTATAAGGAATTATACACGGCTGAGGCTGTCAATCACCTGCTGTGTGCTGGGGGGGGGCGGGGTCATCTTTGAAGTACACACTATAGGATAGTCTCTACTGTTCCCCAGCCAGTCTCTGCTAATCATCTACCTGCCTCCCAGCCAGTCTTTGATAGTCACCTGCCCACTGCCCCACCAGTCTCTACTGCCCAGCCAATCTCTGCTGTTCTTCTGCCTGCTGTCCAGCCACTCTCTACTCATCATCGACCTGCTACCCAGCCAATCTTTGCTAATCACCAGCCTGCTGCCCAGCCAGTCTCTACTGAGCACCTGCCTGCTGTCCCGCCAGTCTCTGCTGAGCACCTGCCTGCTGTCCCGCCAGTCTCTGCTGAGCACCTGCCTGCTCCCCAGACAGTTTCTACTGAGCACCTACCTGCTGCCCAGCAAGTCTCTACTGATCATATGCCTGCTCCCCAGCCTTTACTTCTCATGCCTTGACTACTCCTGTTATCCACCTGTGCTGATCTTGGCTTGCTCCTGGATTATGCTTCTGCCTGTTCCTTCTGTTCCTGACCTGCTCATCTATTACTGACACTGGCCTGAATTCCAACTACGCTTCTACCTACAGTACATGTTTATACTCAATTTGACCATCAGTTACCGACCGAGCTTGCCAGACTTCATTGATCACCTGCCTGCTGCCCAGCCAGTCTCTGCTGATCACCTGCCTGCTGCCCAGCCAGTCTCTGCTGATCACCTGCTTGCTGCCCAGCCAGTCTCTGCTGATCACCTGCTTGCTGCCCAGCCAGTCTCTATTAATCCTCTACCTGCTACCCAGCCAGTCTTTGCTAATCACCTGCCTGCTGCCTAGCTTGTCCCTGTTGATTATCCGTCTGCTGCCCCACCAGTCTCGACTGATCACCCACTTGCTGCCCAGCCAGTCTCTGCTGTTCATCTGCCTGCTGTCCAGCCACTCACTACTCATCATCTACCTACTACCCAGCCAGTCTTTGCTAATCACCAGCCTGCTGCCCAGCCAGTCTCTACTGAGCACCTGCCTGCTGCCCAGCCAGTCTCCACTGAGCACCTGTCTGCTGTCCCGCCAGCCTCTGCTGATCACCTGCCTGCTGCCCAGCCAGTCTCTACTAATCACCTGCCTGCTACCCAGCCAGTCTCTATTGATCATCTACCTGCTACCCAGCCAGTCTTTGATAATCAGCAGCCTGCTGCCCAGCCAGTCTCTACAGAGCATCTGCCTGCTGCCCAGCCATTCCCTACTGAGCACCTGCTTGCTGTCCTGCCAGTCTCTACTGAGAACCTGCCTGCTGCCCAGCCAGTCTCTACTGAGCACCTGCCTGCTGCTCAGCCAGTCCCTGCTGATCATTTGTTTGCTACCCAGGCATATTTTAAGATGTTGCAGAGGTTGATGTAGCATGATTTTGTACAGTGATTGGACATGGGGTCTAAAGGATAGATCAGATTCCAGGATTACACCATGGCATGAGGTGATTGACTGACTCTAGGGGACTTTCAGAGACTATGAGCAAGAGAATGCTATAGATCATTGCTGCTACAGTCAACGCTCCCTAAAGCCCCCATGTACAGGCGCCATATTTGGTATTCCTCTCAGTCACATCCGTTATAAAATTATGAAGGCGAAAAAATGCACAAAAAAAAAAGTATAGCCAGCATAGAGCAGGTAAGGAAGATGCAAAAAAATAAAATAAGCCCATTTCGATAGTAGAATCAAACTTAATTAATATTTTCCTTTTAGTAATCACCCAAGAATGGATAATGCCAACTTACGTCCAGTGGGGGTCTGAGGTCCAACCAGATTCGGGCACCAGGGCTGAATAAAGTGAGGCTCTGTGCCAAAGATTTAGAACAATGAACGTTGGGTTTTACATCCATTTTAAATCCCGAAAATGAACCACTTTTCAGTCCGGATGACTTTTATAAATGACTCTCCCAAAAAAACACGCTCCATGTTGAGACAATGCGCTGCAAGAGAGACCGTTTATCATAAGAAAAGAAGCGCGTCTCAGCTGTTCAGTATCACCGAGCGCAAACAAATTTACTTCCCAAATCACAGCACAATTATACTTGGATGGCGTCTGCGTCTGAATGAGATTATTTTTCATTTTCGCTAAATGGCAAAACAAGAAACCAAAATACTCAAGCTTCTGAACGCATGAATAGGCTGGGGAGCTATAGTTCTTGTTTTCTGTGTTCTTTGATTCAAATCAGGGCCTTTAAGGGGTTGGCTCAGGCACAATAAACGAGTCTAAGTTGACGTTTTATCTGACATTGTGTGTTAGCAAAATCATCGGAGGTGAAAAGGAATTGAGCAAGTATCCCGGCAGGGAAAAAGTCGAAAATCTGCCTATCACTTTTATGAACTGCGAAGCACTAATCTGTTTTGTACTGATGCCAGATAATTCTGGTTGTGTTCATACTTCCTTGGTCCCTCTCCACCAACCAGTGCCAAGGCTCCAGGGCTCTGGTGCCAAAGCCTGATGCCCAAGCATTCCTATTTGTGTGGCCCTGGAGCCCAATAGTCAGCAGTGGAAGCCCTGGGACAGCAATGGCAGTGATCTCTAGCAGTGACATGCTCTTACGCCACGTACACACGGTCAGACTTTAAACCAGAAATCATTTCATCGAATATTCCGATCGTGTGTGGGCTTCAGCTGACTTTTTTTTTTCGAAAATTCTGACGGATCTAGAAATAGAACGTTTTAAATCTTTCCGGCGGAACCAATTTCTATCGGGAAAACCGTTTGTCTGTATGCTGTTCCGACGGACCAAAAAATTACGCAAGGGCAGTTATTGGCTGCTAGCTATTGAACTTCCTTTTTCTAGTCCTGTCATACGCATTGTACGTCACCGCGTTCTAAACGATCGGACGTTGGACGTTTTCAGTGAAACCCCGTCAGAAAAAACTGTAATGCCGCGTACACACGATCGTGATTCTCGTCGGAAAAAAGCTCTGATGGTTTTCCCGACGGAATTTCCGACGGAATTCGGCTCAAGCTGTCTTGCCTACACACGGTCACATCAAATTCCGATTGTTTAGAACGCGGTGACGTACAAAACGTACGACGTGACTAGAAAATGGAAGTTCAATAGCCAGTAGCCAATAGCTTCTGTCTCGTAGTTGAATCTGAGCAATGCGTGATTTTTGGCGTGTCGGAATTGCACACACACGATTGGAATTACAGATAGAAAGTTTTTCCGTCTCGAAAATTGAGAACATGCTATCAGTTTTTGGCTGGCGGAAATTCGGACAGCTAAATTCAGATGGAGCGTACACACGGTCGCATTTTCCGATGAAAAGCTCTCATCTGTCTTTTTCTGGCCGGAATTCCGATCGTGTGTACGCGGCATCAGAGTTTATTCTGATGGAAAAACCGGTCGCTTGTACGCGGCATTAGTCTCCAGTATCCAACCACCCCTATAGCATATGAGCCATCTCTGACCATCCCCACAGACAGTCGTCTGTAGAATAATAACAAGACTCTATTGGTAGTCATGGACTTTATGTGGATTATATAGAAGCAAACTGAGTATCACTAAAACAATTATTTATTAAATCTCATTAAAACAATACAAAACATATTAAATACGCTGTGCTTAGAGGTTCACATCATGTACAGATTCCAACAAAATTTACAAGTAGACTCGATGAGTTTCGGGAAGCCTTCTTTAGGAGCACATGTGAAGGAATCAATACACTGGAACCCAAGATTGATCTTTAAAAAGGGGATAAAAAACAATGCCATTCAATGCTGGAATTCACATCCTGGAAACCTTTCCCATGGAGGTATATCCCAATTCCCCAAGCTGGGGGCCACTGGCTCTCAGGTAAAGACATCTACATACAGCCAAGGGTCAGCAGATGATCTAACAAACACAATATTCCGCCCCCCCCAATTCATGCACCCAGCCCCTAATCTACATGCAGGGTGCCGGACACATGGCTTTCAATGGGTGTTTTTTTTTTTAAACATGTGATTAGAGCCTAAGGCTCTAATTGGCTTAAAAAAAGGGTGGGCTCGGGACGCAGAGCACTACGCCCCAAGCCTACCCAGTTGTGTGACAATAGTGAATTAATACTCGCAATTGTATTCTTGATTCTCCTCCCAGCCAATGAGGAAGCAGGTCCTGAGACCTGTTTGGCCAAGAGGAGAAGTGTTCGTATTGGCCACCGAGGAGGAGGAGGAGACACAGGGGAAGCCGCAGAGGAGGAAATGCCAAGCAGGAGACACAGAGGAGGAGACGCAGGCCTGCGACCTAGACGGGGTAAGTGTTTGCTGACCAGCCGACAGAGAGGGGGGGGTGTTTAACTGACCGACCGGTGCGGTGGCGGGTTTGGTTTGTTTCTCCCCCCAACAAAAAATGGAGCACCAGCCGTCACTTAATATAAGAATGATTCAGTGTCATTAAAGCATTTCTTAACCTAAAAAAAAAGAAATTGGATCCTGTTCCCTTAAAGCAGAGGTGCTCAACCTGTGGCTCTCCAGCTGTTGCAAAACTACAAGTCCCATCATGCCTCTGCCTCTGGGTGTCATGCTTGTGGCTGTCGGAGTCTTGCTATGCCTCATGGGACTTGTAGTTCCGCAACAGCTGGAGAGCCACAGGTTGAGCACCCCTGCCTTAAAGCATGTTATACAGCACAGTGCTTGTGCCATGTAATCCCCCCCCCCCCATATCACCTGAAATTCCTGGCAGATTCTGCCGGTTTCTGCCCTCCTCTTTATAAGCTGATCATGGTATATCATGGCTGCTGAGCCTTGACATTGTGGTCAGTTTACGTGCCTCCGTCATCCGCAGCCCTGCTCTGTGCTCTTCCATCCTCTCCCCCTCCCCTTCCTGCCTGTTGGCTCCTGTGTCAGCCCCTCCTCCCACCCCGCCTACCTCCTGCTGCTGAAATAACTTTGAGTACTTTATATAATCTATTCTATCTCCTAAGGATATGTCCCCCTGTGTCCTATAAAAAAAATGTCAATGTCAGTACCTCATTTCAGAGCGGAGCTTGGCGATCACGTGACCTGCCTGCTCTATCCTCCTCTACTACTCCCCAACTGATGTCAGCGGTGGAATCTCGGCCCTGCCCACTGCATCTGTCAGACAGGGAGAGGAGGGAGACGGCAGGTCACGTGATCGCCCAGCTCTGCTCTGAAGTTAGGTATAATTGTCTTTTTATTTTTTATAAAACACAGACACAAGGGGACATATCCTTAGGAGACAGAGCAGATTATGTAAAGTCCTTAATTAGAGTGGGTTAACAACCACTTTAAAGGCTAATATTTCAAGATGGTAAGACTTGTGTATCCTAATGCCCATCGAAAGGATATCTCATTGGCTCAAATAGTCAATCTAAGGGTGTCTTTTTTGTACGTTATTTGCTGAGAAGAACTTGGATGGGAATGGGAGAGGATACACGGGATACCCCAAAAGAAATGATACAGCTTAGGACACTTCTCCCCACTATTCTGACAGAGGCCTTCCTCAAAGGTTGCTGCTTGCTGAGAGAATGCTTAGGTCTTGCTTCTTTGTAGAACTGAGAACTTCACACATTCTCCAGGGCACATGACTTGGGTCAGTGCTCACAAGACCACAGAATCATGAGTGGCAACCTCCTGATATCCACCAAACCACTGGACACTATTCCTTCCAGCCTCCCCTGGTTATCCTACAGTGAGCTCTCCAGACCGTAATACAGAAAAACCCAGACTTTAGAGAATAGGCTTCCCATCTTAATCTATAGCTGGGACCTTGATGACCTCCAAGCAGTGTCAAACTGCCCAGAAGAGCAGAGACCCAAATACAGAGGACTCCTCTGGCAGGGCTGAGCCCAGGATCCAAGAACACCTCTTCTCCAAGCTTTAGACTACCCATGGGCTCTCCAGCCACCTACTGGACACACCTCTCCAGGGATTAGCTGGATCCCCATAAATATTCAGGCTGCTCTCCTATTCTTCCTCCCACTGCAGTTCTAGAATTCTCTAAAAAGCAGGGGGAAGCAATCAGACCAGCAACCTGTAAAATACTGAGCAGACTAGAACAATCAAACCCTGCTTCACCAATTACAGAGGAGCTAAACTAGATTTACCTAGCAGCCTACACCAGCTGGGAGGGTGCTACAAATGTAATTCACCCAACAGAAACCATAGATGTCAGGTTCACAGTTTGGTGGAGCCTACATACGTCTAACGTACAGTAGCGATGGTCATCTCCATCTGGCGGGTGATGAGCACACTACTTAGTTCAATGCAATCCCACTAGAACGCGCATGAGAAACCTCCAGGAACCTGCGAAGGAGGCCCCACAATTGTGACTGCCTAGAGGCCTCCACAGGGTTTAATCAGGAGCTGGTAGCAATCAGCTTTTCTTCCCTTCTTTCTTCCATTATTCTGACCGTGTGCTTTTGTTACATTGTATCATAAACAATATCAAACCTGATGGCTCAGCTTTCTTCTCCTCTTTACATGTGATTGGCTAGCATGAGTACATAGGTGTGTGCAACCTATTGCATTAGGGTGTGCACCCCAAAGCTCAAATACACGTGCATGTGTGTATGTTTACTGTATATATCTATATAGATAGATCCGTTCAAAAGGGGGGTCCAGGCACCTGCTAAGTAAGAGGGCTGGCTGTACTGTCTTATTGCAGACACCAGTCCTCTTCTGCCTCCCCTTGCAGTGCTGCCAGCTTCTTCTCCTCCTGTTTCTTACTCCAGCTACACTGCGGAGGGGGGGGGGGGGGGCTGGGGGAATTGGTTCTAGCACATGCAGCCCTTCGATATGTCCAGGTCCCCCTGTGTGCCCCTTTCCTCTGCAGTGCTTCTGGCTTCCCTCCTCTCCCACTGTCAGCTGCTGCAGACACACAGATTAATGTTTCAGGATGGAGAGCAGGGGAAGGAGTTGGTAAATATGTCATTTTCTGGGCCCTTCCTTTCCTGAATGAACACAGCTAGTGATCCGTACCAATCACTCACTGTGCCCAGTCATCACTGAAGCATAGAAAACTGTATTTTGAATGAGCAGGAAGCTTCAAGACACTTTCTATCCATTAATCTGTGCTGCTGAGGTTGCTGAGGTTGCAGAGAATCTCTGTCCTCAGTCACTGTGGGGGGGGGGCAGTCAGGTAAGCTGTATGGGGTTCCGTGATTTCTAACTTCAGCTCTGCCTCTGAAGTATAGGTGGGGTCTCCTTCGCAACCCTTAAGGCTCTGCCAGTGGGGATAATGCTAATGTGCATGGGGTGATTAGGGTGTGCCCAGGCACGCCTATGCTTGAGTGGCACTTATATGGCTCTAGCAATGAGCTTTTTTCCCTCTTCTACCTTTTTGCTTTTGTTAGATTGAGAATTTCTTCTCTTCTCTTGTTATTTGGAGTTTAAAGTGGGAACTGTGATAGGAAACATTTCTATTTTTTTTTTCCCATTTAGACAGGGGTTATATGTCCCCTTTTGTTCTACATCTATACACTTTATAGATATTTTCTTTCATTTTGAAACGATGCAATACATATGCTTTGTGTTGCAGCGTGTCTCGTCTGCGTTAATCTTGAGATGTTCTATCATGCATGTAACGGGGAGAAAATCTCACCGCAACAAGACACGCTGTTAAAAGCGTGCGGCTTTGTCAGACGTCTTCAATCTGACAGCCACTTGTGAGATTTTCCTCTCTTTTTTTTTTACAGTCATGTAACATTTTATGAAAATGGCAGCTAAATGTTATTGAGAAACAGACTGCATTGTTATCCCTTCAGTGTGTCAGATGAAGAATGTACTTGTTATGCTGATTGTGTGATGTACAGATGTAGCTTGTCAGGATGGGGGAGCCCGGACCAGCCTCTGGCTATGCTGGCATTTAACATAGCAACAATTCGCGAGGAGATCTCTTCTGTTCAGATACCTTCCACGCTTTATACCTCATGCCCACAGGTATAGTCATTATGTCCCTCATTCAACCCCCACCAGTATAGACGAGGTTGCTAAACTACTTGCTAACGTCCAACTAACCACCTGCCCTCTGGATCCTGGTCCCTTACAAATGCTGTGTTCACACTTTGACTCTACACTCTCGAACCCACATGTTCAACCTCTCCCTCTCTTCTGGAATCTTCCCCAACTCTCTAAGACGCGCACTAGTCAACCACATACTTAAAAAGGCTTTAATGGACCCAACCAATCTTAACAACCTAT
Source organism: Lithobates pipiens (assembly GCF_037356315.1). Lineage (NCBI taxonomy): Eukaryota > Metazoa > Chordata > Amphibia > Anura > Ranidae > Lithobates > Lithobates pipiens. The sequence continues at coordinate 259,508,279 of NW_027507685.1, read as the reverse complement.
GCCCCATCTCTTTGCTCCCCTTATTTATCCACACTCCTTTAATGTCTGGTCTACAACCGACTGAGCAACCACCTTGCCAAGACCAGCCTTCTTGATCCCCTTCAGTCTGGATTTCGTCCTCAATACTCCACTGAAACTGCTCTCCTAAAACTAACAAATGATCTACTAACAGCCAAAACCAATCGACATTATTCTGTACTCCTGCTCTTGTACCCTTCCGATGCCTTTAATAAGTACCCCTTTGACTCTACACTCTCGAACCCACATGTTCAACCTCTCCCTCTCTTCTGGAATCTTTCCCAACTCTCTAAGATGCGCACTAGTCAACCACATACTTAAAAAGCCTTTAATGGACCCAACCAATCTTAACAACCTATGCCCCATCTCTTTGCTCCCCTTTTTTATTCAAACTCCTTTAACGTCTGGTCTACAACCGACTGGGCAACCACCTTGCCAAGACCAGCCTTCTTAATCCCCTTCAGTCTGGATTTCGTCCTCCATACTCCACTGAAACTGCTCTGCTAAAACTAACAAATGATCTACTAACAGCCAAAATCAATGGACACTATTCTGTACTCCTGCTCTTGTACCCTTCCGATTCCTTTAATAAGTACCCCTCTGAATCTACACCCTCAAACCCACATGTTCAACCTCTCCCTCTCTTCTGGAATCTTCCCCAACTCCCTAAGCCAGTGATGGCGAACCTTGGCACCCCAGATGTTTTGGAACTACATTTCCCATGATGCTCTAGCACTCTGCAGTGTAGTGGAGCATCATGGGAAATGTAGTTCCAAAACATCTGGGGTGCCAAGGTTCGCCATCACTGCCCTAAGCCCTTGTACACACGGTCGGAGATTCCGACGGAATGTGTCCGATCGGACCGTATTGTCGGATAATCCGACTGTGTGTGGTCTCCATTGGACTGTTTCCGTCGGAATATCCGACGGACCAAGTTTTCCAACTTGTCTATAAAATTTTCCAACAACATGCTCCGATCGGACCTTGTCCGATCATGTCTAGAGAATTCCGATCGGACAAAGTGCCACGCATGCTCAGATCAAATTCCTACACCAAAGCTATTGGCTACTAGCCTGAATGTAGTCCCGTCATATCGAAATAACGTCATCACGTTCTGAACGATTGGATTCTCTGACAACTTTGTCCGACCGTGTGTATGCAACAGTTTCGGACAAAATCCGTCGGAAAAAATCTGACGGATTTGGTTGTCGGAATGTCCGACCGTGTGTACAAGGGCTAAGACGCGCACTAGTCAACCACATACTTAAAAAGCCTTTAATGGACCCAACCAATCTTAACAACCTATGACCCATCTCTTTGCTCCCCTTTTTTATCCAAACTCCTTGAACGTCTGGTCTACAACCGTCTGAGCAACCACCTAGCCAAGACCAGCCTTCTTGATCCCCTTCAGTCTGGATTTCGTCCTCCATTCTCCACTGAAACTGCTCTCCCAAAACTAACAAATGATCTACTAACAGCCAAAACCAATGGACACTATTCTGTACTCCTGCTCTTGTACCCTTCTGATGCCTTTAATAAGTACCCCTCTGACTCTACACTCTCAAACCCACATGTTCAACCTCTCCCTCTCTTCTGGAATCTTCCCAAACTCACTAAGTCGCGCACTAGTCAACCACATACTTAAAAAGCCTTTACTGGACCCAACCAATCTTAACAACCTATGCCCCATCTCTTTGCTCCCCTTATTTATCCAAACTCCTTTAACGTCTGGTCTACAACCGTCTGAGCAACCACCTTGCCAAGACCAGCCTTCTTGATCCCCTTCAGTCTGGGTTTCGTCCTCAATACTCCACTGAAACTGCTCTCCCAAAACTAACAAATGATCTACTAGCAGCCAAAACCAATGGACACTATTCTGTACTCCTGCTCTTGTACCCTTCTGATGCCCCTGCGCCCGGAATTCGAACCGCCACTGGTTGCTCTGTTCAGGGTTTTCTGAGAGTTTGATTACTCCCACCTGCCTCTGAAAGAAGTTTCCAAAACATACAGCTGGGAGATTCAAAGGATTAGTTGAACATTTATCATGCCTCAGCCAATCCCTGGAAGAACTCATCCAGATGGTGGCTGAGGAGATGAAAAATGTGCAGGAAGTCTGAGTGTTCTTTCTTCTCCAGGGAGGGTCCCAGTTCTGTGATTGAGATTAGAGATTGCAGTCTGGGCCTTAGAAGGAGCTGGACTGAAGGGTTGAAGGCCTGAAGGAGAATGGACTTGCTGGGCAGCACTGTCCTGAAGTAAAGAAGGGTGACCCCTGAATGCCACACATTCATAGTATCCTACAAAGATGAGTGAAGTGGCAACCTCAGCCTGGACTCCAACTGCCCCTCAGAGCTTAGTCATGGGGAATGACTAAGCTCCCCATGACTAAGCTCTGGGGGGAAAAGTTAAATGCATTAGGGGCGTGCCCTGGTCGGATTCCAGGCTAAGGTTGCCACTTCACTCATCTCTATAGGACACCATGGATGTGCAGCATTCAGGGGTCACCCTTCTTTCTTTGAGCCATAGCAGGAGCCAGGATGGGCTCCATCTCCTGCCAGCAGTATGAGCAGCAGTTGGGGACCCCTTTACCAAGCCTGATGGGCACACTAACCATTTACAAGTGACTGTCCTGAAGTCCTGGTCTGAAGAAGGATATTTTATCTTCCCCCACTGAGGATCTACCTTTGGGGTCTGGGTGGTAAAGGCCTGGGACATTGTGAATAATCTGTGAAAAATGATGGCAACCACCCCAATTTACACATGTCAAGTGATGGAAACTGTAACCCAACCAAGAAATAGAAATTACGTCCAGTCTACAATTACACCAAAGTCCAATCGGTCATATCAATGTTCAAACTGATGTTCATATTTGTTCCATTCTGGGGAGCCAGCGCATTTTGCAAGGCTTGCTCACTTCCTCAGGGCTTGATGGGCAGTGGACGATTGTCAGGAACCATGAAATCAGTCTGTTTAATAATAAAAGTAAAAAGAACAAACATAGTCAAAACATAGTCAAAGTTCAGTAACCGAAACGGATAGTCAGGCAAGCCAGAAGTCAGGGATCCAAGTAGTGGAACAGCAAGCAGGATCTGGAGCCAGAAAGGATGCCAGAAAAGCCAGTCTTTAAACAGGAATGCAGGAGATAGTGTCCTGTGATGTTGACCATAGCGAAGGCAGAGCTCCTCTGGACTGGACGGCTTAAGTAGGCAGGACTGACGAGCAGGATCATCAACAGCTGAGTGACTGTGGACAGAGATAGGAGCTGGCAATTAGCCTACAGCCTACGGCCATCTCGGAGAAGGAAGGGCTGAGCCCTGCGCTGACAACGATGTCAGTAGGACAGTGAATGGTGGACATCCCAGGAGTCTTTATCTGGAGGAGGGGAGGAGGGACTTTCTTAGCTAAGCACACCCTCCTGTCTGTATGCCTGAGCTAAGGGCAGAAGAATCCTAAGACGTAAATTCTACATTTATCATTTGCCCTTACTCAAGATGGCTGCAGCAAAAAATGTAAGGAGATGTTTTTGAAAGTGATTTATCCCCCCCCCCCCCCCAAAAAAAAAATGCATGCAGACATGGATGGATGGGCAAGTTTGCTTTGAATATTAAAAATGAATTTTCAGGTTGTAGTGCTCAAATAACATAGTTCCACTTTAATACATGCACATTTCTATATTTTATCAATGTGGGTGCACTTATTAGTATTTATTTATTTATTTGTAGGGGAAAGGTGGACTAGGCCTCAAAACTTTTATAAATGGAAAAAAAAACTATGGCCAAACTAGTGGAAAGTGCAGATAAGTATTTAAGGACAACAAGGAGGCAAAACAAAATGTTCTTAGTTTGCTGATTTCTCTAAACGGGGGGCCTGGAGGGGATTCTAGCAGCAGCTCCTATCATCTTCCTCCTTTTCTCCAGAAGTAGACAAGAAGAGTTCTCCTCTCCGTCCTCCAGAACTTTCTGAACAGGCGAGTCGGATCTGAAGCGTCTGTTTTACATGCCGACCAACAAGCCTCATACCGGACAAGTGCTAATTACATCTCCATCTCCTTCTTTCCCTTCACTAGGAACTCATTTCTTCTCTACGTTCATGACCTTCACAGATCCCAGAGCATTTAAGGCTTCGCTTTTGGCAGTTTGCTTTATTTATTATATATATATATATATATATATATATATATATATATATATATATATATATATATATATATATATATATATATATATATATATTTTTCCAATGAAGAAAAAAAATAATAATAATTTCTCCGACTGGTTCTGTATATATCTGACTTCTGACTTTGAACCAGGAACTCGGCAGGCGGTGAGCAGTCTGAATTTATTTATTTTTTATTTTTTTCTCTTTCCTAGGAATGTCTTTCGGATCTGCTAATCCCGACTCCGGAGACCGACTTACGCCTTCTCTTTATTTGATGATGTAAGTAATTATTCTTCCATAAAATCACCGAGGGCTCAGCGCGAAGTTCTGTTCGGGAATGATGAGGGAATTATAGAGCAATAATGGTATGGAGAACAATGCGTTAACCCTTTCCCGGACTATCTCATCTACCATCGCAATCCGCTGGAAAGGGGAATGTTTTGTTCGGGAGGGGGGGGTGGGGGGTTATTGACTCGGAAAAAGAAAAGGGACCGATTTGCATAACAATCAAACCCGATGGATTACCTCGGATGAATGTGGTGTTTATTTAAAGCTGAACTCCGGACTTCCTTTCAGTCTTGCGCAGTGGTACGCGGCTTCTCTCCTGTATTGAAATGGCTTCCTCTGATTTCACCGCACACTGTGAGCTTCTCGCAATGTGCAATTAGAAGCTGCAGAACCCCGTCCCAGTTCCTGGCTGGAAGAACTTCAGCATTGTTTAGCCTGACTGTCCCAGGCCCCGCCCCCTTTCATTCATTGGATTACAGTTCTTCCAATCATGTAAAGAAGAATCCGACACTCACCATGTGATACCCAATCTCCCAATCAGCATGTCCTCTCTATGTTGGTCTACCACATGGTACAGACTTTCTTTTGTCTTCCAAGGCTCTGATGAATAGGGAACCCCTTGAAACGCGTCAGTCAACCATTGAGCACTTGTCCGTGCATGGGCATGTCTAATTTTTAATATATATTTTGTAGCCTAGTTTTTATGAATACATAGCAACTTTTTTTGTATTTATCCACTTTGTATAAGAATAAACTGTATTATCTTGATTCAAGTGTTAGATCATGCGCCTTCCACCCCTTTCTTTCAGCCATGCACCAGTACAGCCTGCCTTGGAACACCGAACTGCTCCACACTGACATCCACCTATCAAAAGTTTCTGATATTTGCATAACTCCACCCAAGAGCCAGCCCATTGCTTGCAGCCAGATTAAGGGCACTTTAGAGGAGTACTGAGGATGGGTGCTGTGAGGCTTTCAGTAATCGATGTACGGTGCTCTGCTGGCTCCTCCCACCAGAGAATCACAGAGGCCCCTCCTACTAGAGAATTACTGAGACTCCTCCCACTAGAGAATCACAGAGACACCTACCACTAGAGAAGCACAGAGACCCCTACCACTGGAGAAGCACAGAGACCCCTCCCACTAGAGAATCACAGAGACCCCTCCGACTAGAGAATCACAGAGATCCCTCCCACTAGAGAAGCACAGAGACCCCTCCCATTAAAGAATTACAGAGACCCCTCCCACTAGAGAAGCACAGAGGCCCCTCCCACTAGAAAAGCACAGAGACCCCTCCCACTAGAGAAGCACAGAGACCCCTCCCACTCGAGAAGCACAGAGACCCCTCCCACTCAAGAAGCACAGAGACCCCTCCCACTAGAGAAGCACAGAGACCCCTCCCACTAGAGAATCACAGAGACCCCTCCCACTCAAGAAGCACAGAGACCCCTCCTACTAGAGAAGCACAGAGACCCCTCCCACTAGAGAATCACAAAGACCCCTCCCATTACAGAATTACATAGACCCCTCCCACTAGAGAAGCACAGAGACCCCTCCCACTAGAGAATCACAGAGACCCCTCCCATTACAGAATTACATAGACCCCTACCACTGGAGAAGCTGCTGGCTCCTCCCACCAGAGAATCACAGAGGCCCCTCCTACTAGAGAATTACTGAGACTCCTCCCACTAGAGAATCACAGAGAACACCTACCACTAGAGAAGCACAGAGACCCCTACCACTGGAGAAGCACAGAGACCCCTCCCACTAGAGAATCACAGAGACCCCTCCGACTAGAGAATCACAGAGATCCCTCCCACTAAAGAAGCACAGAGACCCCTCCCACTAGAGAAGTAAAGAGACCCCTCCCACTAGAGAAGCACAGAGACCCCTCCCACTAGAGAAGCACAGAGACCCCTCCCACTAAAAAAGCAGAGAGACCCCTCCCACTAGAGAAGCACAGAGACCCCTCCTACTAGAGAAGCACAGAGACCCCTCCCACTAGAGAATCACAAAGACCCCTCCCATTACAGAATTACATAGACCCCTCCCACTAGAGAAGCACAGAGACCCCTCCCACTAGAGAATCACAGAGACCCCTCCCACTAAAGAAGCACAGAGACCCCTCCCACTAGAAAAGCACAGAGACCCCTCCCACTAGAAAAGCACAGAGACCCCTCCCACTAGAAAAGCACAGAGACCCCTCCCACTAGAAAAGTACAGAGACCCCTCCCATTAGAAAAGCACAGCGACCCCTCCCACTAGAGAAGCACAGAGACCCAGTGATGACTTTGTTGGGTCTAAAATGTAATAAAAAAAAAAGGCAAGGTTTATTTAAAATATCATTCAAATGGTGATGAAAAGCGGGAGGGGGGGGGGGGGGGAACCAGGAAGAGCAACATATAACAATATAACAAACATTAGCTGTAAGGAGAAATTTTGGTTTTGTTGAGGAATAAAAAAAACTATCTTTATGTTTCTCTCTATCTCCTGTCTGATCAATGTTTATAAACAATGTTACTTTGTATCTCTATATCTCCCGTCTGAACAATTTGTATACATAAGTGGACAGATTTACTAAGATGCACACAGAATCTGGTGCAGTTTGTGCATAGTAACCAATAAACAATGTTACTTTGTATCTCTCCATCTCCTGTCTTGTTAATGTGTATAAACAATGTTACTTTGTATCTTTGTATCTCCTGTCTGATCAATGTTTATAAACAATGTTACTTTGTATCTCTGTATCTCCCATCTGAACGACTTGTATACATAAGTGGAAAGATTTACTAAGATGTAGACAAAATCTGGTGCAGTTTGTGCATAGTAACCAATAAACAATGTTACTTTCCATCTCTCTGTCTATTTTCTTGTTAATGTTTATAAACAATGTTACTTTCCATCTATCTTTCTACTGTCTTGTTAATGTTTATAAACAATGTTACTTTGTAGCTCTCTGTCTCCTGTCTTGTTAATGTGTATAAACAATGTTACTTTGTATCTCTCTATCTCCTGTCTGATCAATGTTTATAAACAATGTTACTTTGTATCTCTGTATCTCCCGTCTGAACAACTTGTATACATAAGTGGAAAGATTTACTAAGATGCACACAGAATCTGGTGCAGTTTGTGCATAGTAACCAATAAACAATGTTACTTTGCATCTCTCTTTCTATTGTCTTGTTAATGTTTATAAACAATGTTACTTTGTATCTCTATATCTCCCGTCTGAACAATTTGTATACATAAGTGGAAAGATTTACTAAGATGTAGACAGAATCTGGTGCAGTTTGTGCATAGTAACCAATAAACAATGTTACTTTGTATCTCTCTATCTCCTGTCTGATCAATGTTTATAAACAATGTTACTTTGTATCTCTGTATCTCCCGTCTGAACAACTTGTATACATAAGTGGAAAGATTTACTAAGATGCACACAGAATCTGGTGCAGTTTGTGCATAGTAACCAATAAACAATGTTACTTTGTATCTCTATATCTCCCATCTGAACAATTTGTATACATAAGTGGAAAGATTTACTAAGATGTAGACAGAATCTGGTGCAGTTTGTGCATAGTAACCAATAAACAATGTTACTTTCCATCTCTCTGTCTCCTGTCTGGTCGATGTTTATAAACAATGTTACTTTATTTCTCTCTATCTTCTGTCTGTAGAATGTTTAAAAACAATGTTACTTTATTTCTCTCTATCTTCTGTCTGTAGAATGTTTATAAACAATGTTACTTTTGGATCTCTCAATAGTAAACTCTTCTTTAGAAAACAGCCACCGCCTGATTATAAGAGATAAGAGCCTGTCCCCCGCCAGCATGCTGCATGGCCCTTGCTCTCTGCATGTAAGCAGTGGTCCCTCTGCAGAATTTTACCACTCAAACTTCTGAATCCGACCTGTAGCTCTGCAAACAGAAAAGATCCCCCCCCCCCTCCGTGCTGATCTAAGAGCTCCCACTGTGACTCAGCATGGGGTGTGTCAGACCACTGCAGAGAAACCACTGCTTCCACATGGAGAGTGAAGGGTCCTGCAGCATGCTGGCAGAGGACAAGCTTTTCTAATTCATGCTGTGGCTGCTTTCTACAGGAAGCAAACTGAAAATCTTTGAACCCTTTTTTTTTGTTTGTTTGTTTGTTTTGATGCACCTGGAATGTTTTTAGTGGATTCCAACTGAGAGCTCCAATGAGCTTTACATCCTGAATTTCTATTGGCTGTAAGCTTTTGCAGACAAGGACCTTTGACCTTTGCTTTATTGCATGTAAAGTTGTGTGAAGCCTCGTAAACACAGTCGGATTTTCCGACGGGAATTGTGTGATGTCTGGCTGTTGGCGGTAAATCCGACCGCGTGCGTGCGCTCCGTCGTACAATTGTTGTCGGATTTTCCGCAGACAAAATGTTGGACGGCAGGTTTTCTAATTTTCCACGGACAAATGAGTGTACACAAGTCCGTCGGACAAAAGTCCAAAGTACAAAACGCGCATGCTCGGGAAAGGAAAGACGAGCCGGAAGCGGCCGGTGTTGTAAACTCGCGTTCGTAATGGAGAATTAACATTCGTGACACGGCAAATTATGGAATGTGGAAATGCAGCGCAACAATTCTCTTCTTCTTTAATTGGATAATAATGAAGCTGCTCTGCTGGTGATACTGATGGAGTTATTGCAAATTAATTTGCAAAAGCTTTTTTTTTTTCTAGTGATATCAAGAATAATATTATTATGTTTTTTAACATTTTTTTTTTTTTTTTAAATTTGGGCAACACCATTATCCCGGAGTTTTTAAAGCGGGAGTCCGCCGGGACTCCGCGTTTTTTTTTTTTTTTTTTTAAAAGCCAGCAGCTACAAATACTGCAGCTGCTGACTTTTAAAATAGTGACACTTACCCGCCCAGCACGCCCGCGATGTCGGCACCCGAAGCCGATCTGTAGATCGTCTCTCGGGTGCTGCCGCCGCCATCTTGGGTATGGGAATCAGGAAATGGAGCCTTTCGGCTTCATTTCCCGGTTCCCTACTGCGCATGCGCGAGCCGCGCTGCGCAATAAGGACGGTCCCCGCTGCCTCTGGGATCTGTGTGTTTTCCCAGCAGGCAGCGGGGCACTTGCGGAAAGGGGCGGGCACTTGCGGAAAGGGGCGTAATCTACGCCCCTTTCCGCAGAGAGCTATCCCGGAAGTGGGTGCAGTTACCTGGATTATCCAGGTAACTGCACCCCCCTCCCCCCTGAAAGATGCCAATTGTGGCGCCGGAGGGGGGAGGATTCCGATGAGCGGAAGGTCCATTTTAGGGTGGACCTCCGCTTTAAGATCAAAGATACCACTATGTTGGTGTCTCTTGTCAATTTTACATTGTATTTTTTTTTTTATGTAACTGCCGACTCCCCAACTGTCATTTGAAGTAAAACACACAGCAAAGTATTACTCTACACAATTTTTTTTATTGTGCATTAAAAAAAAAAGAAAACAAATAAAATTAGACATGCTATCTGCCAATAGAACTTAACCAAAAAGTACATTCTATGCATCCAACAATATAGAAAATATACCAAATCAAATCATTATTATTCAACCAAAAAATAAAATAAAAGCCTCATGGATGTGTCCTGCTTCTTCATATAGGGTAGGGATCCTCAAACTACGGCCCTCCAGCTGTTGCGAAACTACCCATCACATGAGGCATTGTAAAACTCTGATGCCGCGTACACACGACCGGACTTTTCCACGGACTAGGTCCGACAGTCTTCCTGGCGGACTTTCTGAAGGAACAGACTTGGCCACACACAATCACAGCAAAGTCCGACAGATACGAACGCGATGACGTACGACCGGACTAGAAGAAGGAAGTTCATATCTAGTAGCCAATAGTTGCCCTCGCGTCGGTTTTTGTCCGTCGGCCTAGCATACACACGAACGGATTTCTCGGTCCGGCGGAGTTCCGGCGGGAAAATGTAAAACACGTTCTATTTCTAAAGTCCGCCGGATTTTTAGCAAGCAAAGGTCTGGTGGAGCCCCCACACACACGATCAAATTGTCCGACGGACTCGTTCCATCGGACCTTTGCTGTCAAAAAGTCCGCTTGTGTGTACATTCACAGATGTGACTAGGCATGATGGGAATTGTAGTTTCTGAACAACTGGAGGGCCGTAGTTTGAAGACCCCTGAAACAGGGGGTCAGCAATGCCAAGAGTTCCATCATCCGGAGATAATTTCCGAAAGCATCTGAATTATTCTCCTGGAGCTCCCGCAGCAAAGGCATATGATATAATTGGTCACGATTTAACCACTTCAATACCAGGCACTTAAACACCTTCCTGCCCAGACCAATTTTGAGCTTTCAGCGCTGTTGCACTTTCAATGACAATTTCGTGGTCATGCTACACTGTACCCAAATTACATTTTTATCATTTTTTTCCCACAAATAGAGCTTTCTTTTAGTGGTATTTGATCACTTCTATGGTTTTTATTTTTTGCTAAACAAATAAAAAAATACAGAATTTTTTTTTTTGTTTCAGTTTCAAAACTTTGTAAATAAGTAAGTTTTCTCCTTCACTGATGGGCACTGATGGGGCTACACTGATGGGCACCGATGAGGTGGTACCAATGAAGTGGCACTGATGAGGTGGCATTGATGGACACTGATATGTGGCACTGATAGGCGGCACTGATGGGCACTGATAGGTGGCACTGATGGGCACTGATAGGTGGCACTGATGGGTGACACGGATGGGCACTGATAGGTGGCACAAATTGGCATTGATAGCTGGCACGGTTTGGCATGGATAGGCGGTACAGATGGGCATGGATAGGCAGTACAGATGGGCATGGATAGGCAGCACAGATGGGCATGGATAGGCGGCACAGATGGGCATGGATGGGCACTGATAGGTGACACGGATGGGTAATGATAGGCAGCACAGATGGGCACTGATAGGCGGCATTGTATTGTATTATACTGTACTAATTGATGCCAATCAGTGCCAAACAATAATGCATGCCAATCAGTGATGCCCATTGTGGGCACTGATTGGCATCCATTGTGGGCACTGATTGGCATCCATTTTGGGCAATGACTAGAATCCCTGGTGGTCTAGGGGGCATACCTGGTGCTGGGCATCTCCTGGTGGTCTGGTGGCGGCCCTGGTGGTCCAGTGTGGGCATCCTCGGGGGGGCTGTGCTGATAATCAATCAGCACAGACCTCCCCCCCCTGTCAGAGGAGCAGCCGATCGGCTCTCCTCTACTCGCATCTGACAGACACGAGTGAGGAAAAGCCGATCACCCGCTCTTCCTATTTACACTGTGATCAGTCATGATTGGACACGGCTGATCACATGGTAGAGAGTCTCCGTCGGCGAATCTTTACCGGGATCGTAGTTGCGGGGTGTCAGACTGACACCCCGCAACAACGATCGCCACGATGCGCGCCCCCGGGGGCGCGCAGTGGCTCAAAATCCTGATGTCATATGACATCCGGTCAGGAAACCACTTTGCCGCCATGTTTTTGTTATAGGGCGGGCGGCAAGTGGTTAATAAAGCAACCAATTTTTGGTGCAAGAAATCCTCCTCCTCCTGTTCCTGGACCGGTTTTGGGTCAAGGCAATAACTCCAAGGCCAATAATAAATAACACATTATCTCCTCCGATTCCGCAACATGTCTAGTTGACAAACGGCCGTTCAGAAACGTACTGAAAAGCACGAAATGAAAAGCGCGTAATGAAAAGTGCAAAATGGAAAGCACGAAATGAAAAGAGCAAATCAACACTCACCAAACTTCTACTAACACGAAATTAGCAGAAGGAGCCCAAAGGGTGGCGCTAAAGAGCTGAAAAACAACGTAGTATGTCACTACATTTGTGTTTGTTGCCCAACAATTGTGCGGCCGTGTGTATGCAAGATAAGTTCGGGCCAACGCCCTTCGGACGAAAGTCCACGGTTTTGTCGGCCAGCAATCCGATAGCGTGTACGAGGGTTAAATCTTTCTTCCTTATTTTGCTCATTTCTTCATATTGTGGAAAACACTTCAGAAAATGCTGGCGCTGTACAAAAGTGCACTAATCATGCTAATATTGCGGTATACAAACCATACCCTCCTTGCCAAGGAGCTGACGTGAACCGGTGTCCTTGCAGAGACGTCTGTCAGTGCCAAGCTGCAGTCCAGAAATGGAGACAGATGCCGGATTCCTGCAGCCCCGGCCCCCCTACCGTCTCCGGCACCACTTTATAAATTGATTGGCCTGGGGGGAACCAACAATGCTGAGCCGTGGAGGGAGAATTCTGCCTTTCTAAATAGTAGTGACATAATGGACAGCGAGAGACAACGGTATATGTGGAATTAATGAATCCCTGAGATAAAGTTGATGCTGGTTTACTGTCAGGAAGGGTAGACATGGGTCTTTTACTTCAATTTACTTGTGTGTGTGTGTTGGATTTATTGGTATTTAAGCCTTTCAAGCTATAAAAGGTACATTATACACTTCGGAGCTCCTTTAACCAATTCAATCAAGCAAGTTTGTAACTACAAGCTCCATTTTCTTCTTTCCTTCCTCCTGCCGTCCTCGGTAGATTGGCTGTAAGTAAGTGACCTCATATACAGATTGAAGCTCATCCCATTCATCTGCCGATTAGCCGCTTGCCGACCAGCCGCCGCAGTTTTACATGCGGCAGAATGGCACGGCTGGGCGAAACGGGGCGTTACCTTGCGTCGCTTTGGCTTTTGGCCACTAGGGGCGCGTGCCCGGAGCCGATGCGAGTGTCCAGCCGGCGTGATGACCGCCGGGCTCCCATGATCGCTCGTGACAGAGCGAGAACTGGGATCGGTGTGTGTGCAAACACACCGATCCCGGTTCTTTCAGGGGAGAGGAGACAAATCGTGTGTTCCTACTAAGTGTGAACACCGATCTCTCTCTCCTCCTAGACAGTCCCATCCGCCTAAAGTTAGAACACACCCAGGGAACAAAGTTAACCCCTTGAGAGCCCCCCTAGGGTTAACCCCTTCCCTGCCAGTGACATTTATACACTAATCTGGGGCGGCACAGTGGTGTAGTGGGTAGCACTCTTGCCTAGCAGTAGAAAGGGTTGATGGTTTGAGTCCGATCCCCCTACAGTTAAAACACACCTAGGGAACCATGGGAACACAGTTCAAAATTGTCACTCTTCTTTTGTTTATAGCGCAAAAAATAAAAACCGCAGAGGTGATCAAATACCACCAAAACAAAGCTCTATTTGTGGGGAAAAAAAGGACGTAAATTTTGTTTGGGTACAACATCGCACGACCGCGCAATTGTCAGTTAAAGCGACACAGTGCCGTATCGCAAAATAAAAAATGGCCTGGTCATTGAGCAGCCAAATCTTCCAGGGCTGAAGTGGTTAATGAAACAGAATAGATGCAGAGCTGACCGGGGGGGCGTAGCTAATTGGGCCGGAGGCCTAGTATCATGTGACGGCTTCTTGTGGGGATGCAGGGAGGGGAATTCCCTGGGCATAGCTGATTGGGTTCTGGTCCTGGTATCATGTGACACCTTCTTGTGGGGATGCAAGGAGGGGAATTCACTTGGGTGTAGCTGATTGGGCCAGGGTAGGGGGGCCTGCTATCATGTGACGGCTTCCTGCCCAACCACCAGTAGTCCATGGTCAACTACTGATGGTCAGGAGGTAGGCAGTGCTCTTGATAATGTTATTACTATGTAGCTAATCACAGTGTGGAAAAATTGAGAACCCCACCTTCTGGCTCTGAGCACCGCGGTCTACTAAGAGGAGTTGCCTAGGCTATGTTGCCATTTTTTCAATAAAAAAGTCTTTTAAATCATATCTTTTTTTTTCTCAACGTCTATATTTCTGCTGCAAAAAATCCTCACTGGGGGAGATTTTCCCATATTGAGAACCCCGCCTTCTGGCTCCGAGCACCACGGTCTACTAAGAGGAGTTGCCTAGTTTATAGGGTGGCACAGTGGTGTAGTGGTTAGCACTCTTGTCTTAGCAGTAAAATGGGTCACTGGTTCAAATCCCAACCATGACACTACCTGCCTGGAGTTTGCATGTTCTCCCTGTGCCTGCGTGGGTTTTCTCTAGATACTCCACTTTCCTCCCATGCTCCAAAGACATGCAGGTAGGTTAACTGGCTTCTGTCCAAAGTTGGCCCCTAGTATATGAATGGGGACCTTGGATTGTGGGCTCCTTAAGGGTAGGGACTGATGTGAACGTGGGACAATTGTAGACACTCACTCAGGATGGACTGGTGTCTTTATTCAACCTTACTAACTATGTAGTTGCCTAGTCTATGTTGCCATTTTTTCAATAAAAAGTTATTTAAATCATATATTTTTTTCTCAAGGTCTATATTTCTGCTGCAAAAAAAACCCCACTGGGGGAGATTTTCCCATATTAATGTAGCACTGACCCCCGAAGGAGCTGCTGGTTTGATTGGGCTTACCATTACCTTCTTCACCTCGATTTGTGTCTAGGGGTTTCCCGTAGTAGATGCCCAGAAACTTTAGAGACTGACGACAGATCCGCATAAATGGATTTTTATTTGCAAAAATGTAGTTAACGAACAGTCTCTTAGTATAGAATCAGAGGGTTAGGAGGAAAAGTTCAGGTACTCTTAGTGTCAAGGTCAACAACAAAGAACTCTCTTATGCCGCGTACACACGATCTAATTGTCCGGCGTACTCAGTCCGGCAAACAATCCGGCGGATAGTCCGGCGGACTTTCTACCGAACGGACTTGGCCACACACGGACACACAGAAAGTCCGGCGTTTGCTAGCGCAATGACGTACAGCACGTATGACGGGACTAGAAAAAGGAAGTTCAATAGCCAGTAGCCAATAGCTTCCTTTTCGTACTTGCTTCTGAGCATGCGTCATTCTTAGTTCGTCAGACTAGCATTCTGACGAACGTATTGTCCGCTGAAACTCAAGTCCGGCGGAAAGATTGGACTGCAAAAATACTTTCTAAGTCCGCCGGACTTTACGCTGAGAAAGTCCGCTGAAGCCCACACACGATCGGATTGTCCGGTGAAATGCGTTTCGGCGGACTAAGTACGCCGGACAATTCGATCGTGTGTAAGCGGCATTACTTTGACTAAATCCAGAGAATAGCCATTCCCAGCTGGATGATCACTCAGGTTGGACAGTCCCTCTCTCACAAGGCCGAGCAACCAACAAGGTGCTTAAATCGGGAACAAGTCTCTGCCACAGACGTTGTTGTAGAACATGTAGGAAACTAGATCTTGTAGAACACTCGTGTAATACCTGGATCTTTGAGCCCATCCGGCGATACCCACGAGACTGGATTCACTTAGGTCCATCAGCCTCACCAGGCTCTTGCTAAGAAGCCAACCCGTACGTGGCCTTCTTCTGAACAGTCCACCCCTGGATAGCTACGAAGTTGCTGGGCCTCTCCACGACCGGAGACGGCACCGGACCACCTCAGAATCTTTCTTTAGTTTCCTTGCCTTGGGCTAGCCAGCCCCGAGACATAAAGTCGGGTGGATCCGCACCCCAGGCCATAGCCTTCCTGGAGGCTGGTCAGGAGGACCAGGACCATTGAGTCAGAACATACTTCTGGACCGGAACCCTGAACCACGTGACATCCGCATCTTAAGTACCCTCTCCCAGAAAGCACAGCAAGAGTGACACTCCCACTGGACGGGCTCTGAGAGAAAGTAACCTTAAAGCAGCCAACCAGCCTGTGGTTCCATGCCTGCCAGACGAGACAGTGCCCCCGGTGGCCAGGCTGAACACCCTATAGTCCAGTCAGACTGATGCTGAGGTCATAATGGAATAATTATTTTTAATTTTGGTCTAGACTACCAGAAAACACCCATATGAAGTAGGCACCTCACCCCAATTACAAAACTGGTTTATTAAATATAGAGAATAGGGATGGGATTTTTACGGTGCTTATATATGGTCAATACATACCAAATACATAGAATATATTAAAAGAATTTCATTTATTGAAGTACAATTAAAAAGTCACACATAGTGCACGAGTCCAACAATTTGCACAAACAGGTTACACTTAGCCCTTGTACACGCGGTCGGAGAATCCGTCGGAATGTGTCCTATCAGACCGTTTTGTCGGATAATCCGACTGTGTGTGGTATGCATCGGACTGATTCCATCGGAATATCCGTCGGACCCAATTTTCCAACATGTTGGAAATATTTCCCGACCAACTGGGCCGATCGGACATACTCCGATCATGTGTAGCGAATTTTGATCGGACCAAGTGCCACGCATGCTCAGATCAAATTCCTACATCAAAGCTATTGGCTACTAGCCTGAATGTAGTCCCATCATAACGAAATTACGTCATCACATTCTGAAAGATCGGATTTTTCGCCAACTTTGTCCGACCGTGTGTATACAACAGTTTCGGACAAGATCCAACGGACAAAATCTGACGGATTTGGTTGTGGAAATCTCCGACCGTGTGTACAGGGACTTATAGAGGGTCCTGAAGGCAGAAGAATAAGGTACTTGCTACATTTTATCCTGACATGTTTCGCAATAGCTTCTTCAGGGGATGTGCAAGGCCCTGCCAAAATGACCCCCAGATGAACGGGAAACCAGCCTCTATTTGTTGGAAAATATGTATGACCCTATGCCCTCAATTGGCCACTCCACCACAGGGGGGCATAGACGGAGGTAAGTCTGAGTGCTAGAAAATCAGTAGTATCCATAGAGTTAAAGCAGCTGACGTAAAAAGTTGTATTAAGTGCATGGTGAGCAGTGTGTTTACACTCGGTGGTACAGTGAACATCGGTGAATGGTGAGTGTGCCTCTCGCTAAGACATCGGCCCCTCGGGCTTCATACCTAGAAATTAGCTGCAATAAGCTTTATGGCTTTATACAACTTTTTACGTCAGCTGCTTTAACTCTATGGATACTACTGATTTTCTAGCACCCAGACTTATCTCCGTCTATGCCCCCCTGTGGCGGAGTGGCCAATTGAGGACGTAGGGTCATACATATTTTCCAACACATAGAGGCTGGTTTCCCGTTCATCTGGGGGTCATTTCGGCAGGGGCTTGCACATCCCCTGAAGAAGCTATTGCGAAACATGTCGGGATAAAATGTAGCAAGTACCTTATTCTTCTGCCTTCAGGACCCTCTATAAGTGTAACCTGTTTGTGCAAATTGTTGGACTCATGCACTATGTGTGACTTTTTAATTGTACTTCAATAAATGAAATTCTTTTAATATATTCTATGTATTTGGTATGTATTGACCATATATAAGCACCGTAAAAATCCCATCCCTATTCTCTATATTTAATAAACCAGTTTTGTAATTGGGATGAGGTGCCTACTTCATATGGGTGTTTTCTGGTAGTCTAGACCAAAATTAAAAATAATTATTCCATTATGACCTCGCCATCAGTCTGACTGGACTATAGGGTGTTCAGCCTGGCCACCGGGGGCACTGTCTCTTCTGGCAGGCATGGAACCACAGTCTGGTTGGGTGCTTTAAGGTTACTTTGTCTCAGAGCCAGCCCAGTGGGAGTGTCACTCTTGCTGTGCTTTCTGGGAGAGGGTGTGACTTTTTAATTGTACTTCAATAAATGAAATTCTTTTAATATATTCTATGTATTTGGTATGTATTGACCATATATAAGCACCGTAAAAATCCCATCCCGATTCTCTATATTTAATAAACCAGTTTTGTAATTGGGATGATGTGCCTACTTCATATGGGTGTTTTCTGGTAGTCTAGACCAAAATTAAAAATAATTATTCCATTATGACCTCGGCATCAGTCTGACTGGACTATAGGGTGTTCAGCCTGGCCACCGGGGGCACTGTCTCTTCTGGCAGGCATGGAACCATAGTCTGGTTGGGTGCTTTAAGGTTACTTTCTCTCAGAGCCCGCCCAGTGGGAGTGTCACTCTTGCTGTGCTTTCTGGGAGAGGGTGTGACTTTTTAATTGTACTTCAATAAATGAAATTCTTTTAATATATTCTATGTATTTGGTATGTATTGACCATATATAAGCACCGTAAAAATCCCATAACTATTCTCTATATTTAATAAACCAGTTTTGGAATAATTATACCCAAACCAAACTGCACTTCAGGCGTAACATTAAATTTCGAAAAAAAAATAGCGCGTGCTCTTCAGGAGCCGGCGCTACATTGAGAACCCCACCTTCTGGCTCCGAGCACCATGGTCTACTAAGAGGAGTAGCTTCATCAAGCATAAAGGGGTTAAAATGACCCCGTTGCTCTTATACTAATTACATAACCACACCTTTCCCCTCGATAAAAATACTTGCAATATATGAACACGATACGCAATACGTCAATCTACTTAAATATTTTTGTAAACTATCCATGATTAGATCCATAGAACGGTCACAGGTAAGTCGCAACCACCACAAACAAGAGAGGAGGATAGCATCTCTCCGGTAGGGCACCTTAATAACCAGAAAATAAATAAATTCAGAAGACAAATCCAGGTATATTTCACTGCAATCGGCTGACGGCACAATAAAATCCCCAAGACAATGTTACAACTTGTGCCCAAGAGGTAGGTAATTTGCTATGCCTGGCACTGTAATTTCAACACAATGATCATAAAATACACTCTCTCCCCTCCACAGACCAAAGCCCGCCTAATGAAAGATACTCAATAGCAGAACATAAGTCAAACAACAACGCGCAGCTAATTTCCCTCTCCATTGCCAGAATGGTCTAATCAGTTATGCTGTTCCTTGATTACATTTCTTCTCCGTCCATCGATACAGCAAATTATATCTTGTTCAATCAAACAAACATTCTCAGAGAAAATGAACTTTCGAGGCACTGTCTGACAGCGTCGGAGCGCCGGCTACATGAATCCGAAGAGGCTGGAGGGCTCTCAACAACAAGGGAAGGAAAAACAAAGCAGATGTCGGGAAATAAAGGTGAAAATCTTGCTTTTTGATGGGCATTTGGTGTTTGTAGACATTGGGGGAGGGGGTCGGGTCATTCAATTACTCTGCAAAAGCTTTCGTTTTCCAAAGATTAGTGTAAAGGCCTATGTTGGAGGGTTTTTTGATCGTATCAGAATGGCTTTGCTTCTCATGCAAGTCCACGGGAATGTAAAAGTGAATGAAGCAGGTCAAAAAAGCAGGTCAACTGCACCTGGTATGATTTCTGAAGGATCTCAGAAGCTTCTGAAATCAATGTCAAAAGCTTATGTGGGGTAAAATGCCGCTCAAAACTGATCCGGTGCTTCAGATGTGGATATGGCTTTGTATGGCCTTAGCTAATGCTGCTCTGGCCACGCCCCCCCCCCCAACATGTTTCACCTGGCCTTCCGGGGCTTGGTCACAGAAAAGTCAAGCCCGGGTAGGTGGGGCGAAACATGTCAGGGGGTAAGGCCAGAGCAGCCGTGTACACATCTAAAGCACGGTTTTAAGAGGAAACTTATCCCACATATGTCCACACTTCTGAATTAGTGCTTGATGCCCGATCCCACTTTCTGCATACTGGTAGGGACACCTGTTATCCTCCATCTTCGATCGGCGCTCAAAGTCTACACGTGATCATAATGTCAAAAGCACCCTGCATTTGCCAATCAAAGCCCATCCATGGAATGGCGACATCATTGACCTAATATGGCCATATCACGTGGCCCTTTGTTATGTGGAGATGCGGGTGAGGGGAGATTTCCTAAGCATAGCTGATTGAGCCGACGGCCTATTATCATGTGGCAGCTTCTTGCATAGCCATTGGCAACTCACGGTCAACTACTGATGATCAGGAGTCGGTAGTGTTGTGGAAAATTTGATTGTATAACATTTTATTCTAGGATGTGTGTTTTATAGATTGTCATCTGTCTCCCTGTGTCCGGTTTGATCGAGGAGCGCTCTAGCAGAGCGCACTTGGGTCAAATCGAGACCAGTGGTAAAAAATCAGTATGAAAACCTTCTCATGGGATGTGAGACGTGTTCTGTGTGTCTGTGGATGTTTGTTGGTTTTGTTGGGCTTCTTGCCTTCAAATGAATATGGGCATTAGAGAAGCGAAGTCTACATAATAAAGACCTATTATTTTATCTCTGTGTGGCTACGTTATCCTTTTTGGATACATATCTGTCTTAATAAGAGGACATTGGTATCGGCCTTGTTAATATACTAGTACCGTATGTTGACAACACCAGTAGCAATGTCCCCGCAGATTGTCTCAAGCTTTTAAGAATCATAATGAGCTCACCCCATACTGTTTACTTTGAAAGCACTATGGTCTGTGCGCCATACTGACTAAAAGGGGGCGTGTGCATTTCCTCTTGTGAATGCCCTCCCCTTTAATGTATGTCATTTCCTGTGATGTCATTTTCTGTACTAAGGAAGTGCCTGCCTGTTGGGGGCAGGACTTCCTGTTTGTCATTCTTTGGGAGATAATAAGAGGCGATGTTGAGCCCCCGGGGGGGGGGGGGGCATAAGCATGGAACTGAGAACGTAGAAGGATGGTTGAGTCTGTTCATTGGGATGAATGTGTTGGAAGGTAAACTTAAGCATTATATCATTAAGACGTAAATGGGTGCTTATTGGAAGCACAGCAGTAGATGGGGCTGTGTGGATAGCATACAGCCAAATTTCTACAACAGTAGGCACAACTGTCAATGATGTCAGCATTGTTTCGCTAGCTAATAGCAGTGTGCATTTGCCCATCAAAGACCATCAACAGAGGCCCTTAAATCTAACCTCTGGGCCCCTTGATTATTTTAATGGTTTTTAAACCCATAATATATATTTTTTCAAAGTAGTTTAATTAGTAAAAAAAAAAATCTAATTTTAATTGCTGTCCTAAGCTCCATTGAGCTGCTGCCATACATGCTTCCAGTTCTCAGCTGGATCAGAAGGATGTCTATGACAGACATCTGTTCCGGTGCTGTGCCTTTGCCCCCTCACTCTGCCTTGTCATTCACAAAGCACAAATACGGCATCACCACAGGAATAGCAAAGCAGAGGGATGGGGGGCAGAGGCACAACACCGGAGTTGGTGTCTGTCACAGAGCCCATTCCAGATTGCTGGTAGCACTATTCCTGACGTTCTCTCCAGCAGTAGCTCAATGGCGGTTGGAGACAATCATTGAAGTAAGAAAACACTTACCGTATTTTCCGGCGTATAAGACGACCTTTTACACTTAAAAAAACTGGGCAAAAAGCAGGGGTCGTCTTATACGCCGGGTCAGCTGCTGGGATGCCTTCTGGATGTCCGGTAATACTGTATGTAGCTTCGGCTGCATACAGTATGTACCACTGAGCCAATCCCAGTGAGCGATGTATTCAAATGAATACAGAGCCTGCTCGGATTGGAGTAGCAATCTCTGCCAATCCGAGCAGGCTACACACATTAGCCTGCTCCGATTGGCTTTGAGAGTGAGAGAGGCGCGGGCTGATGATGTTACAGCCTCCGCCAATCCCAGCAGGCTTTGTATTCATTAATAGAATACATTGCTCGCCGTGATTGGCTCCAGCACCATAAGAAGGAAGAAGGAAATGGCTCCAGCAAGAACAAAGAAGAGGGATATGAAGCGTCGGAAGCCTCGGAATGGGGGGTCGTCTTAAACGGTGAGTACGGGCAAAACATTTTTAAAACCTGTACAGTTAGGGGGTCGTCTTATATGCTGGGTCGTCTTATACACCGGCAAATACGGTATCTATCAAACAACTGTTGTTGAATAGAGAGGGTTCAAAAACTGTAAAAATCAAGGAGCCCTCGAGTTGGGCTTTAGGAGGCTTTTTGAAATGGGCTTCTACTTTCACTTCAATTCCTCTGTATGTGAATTAATGGCAAGCACGTCTCGAAGGTACACTAGCCCTAAATTGACCCTTCATGGCCCGTGTCCACCAAGATTTTTGGAACTACTTCTCCATAAAAGTCCATAAGAATGCAAAAATAGATGAAGCAGGTCAACGGCACATGCGTGAATTCTGAACGAATGCAGAACCTTCTCAAACTGATGCCAAAAGCACGCTGGATTTGGCCATCCAAGCTGGTCGCCCTATGCTGTTAAAGGCCAACTTTGGGCACCTTGATTTTTTTTTTGTTTACAAATGTTTTATTGAGGTAGATTTTTGGAACTACGGTACTTCTGTCTCCATACAAGTCCATAGGAATGCAAAAATAGATGAAGCAGGTCAACGGCACATGCGTGAATTCTGAACGATTGCAGAACCTTCTCAAACTGATGCCAAAAGCACGCTGGATTTGTCCATCCAAGCTGGTCATCCAATGCCTTTAAAGGCCAACTTTGGGCACCTTGATTTTTTTTTTTTGTTTACAAATGTTTTATTGAGGTAGATTTTTGGAACTACGGTACTTCTGTCTCCATACAAGTCC
This sequence comes from Lithobates pipiens, assembly GCF_037356315.1. Classification (NCBI taxonomy): domain Eukaryota; kingdom Metazoa; phylum Chordata; class Amphibia; order Anura; family Ranidae; genus Lithobates; species Lithobates pipiens. Next base: position 259,485,487 of record NW_027507685.1, on the reverse strand, counting down.
ATAAGAATGCAAAAATAGATGAAGCAGGTCAACGGCACATGCATGAATTCTGAACGATTGCAGAACCTTCTCAAACTGATGCCAAAAGCCCGCTGGATTTGGCCAACCAAGCTGGTCATCCAATGCCTCTAAAGGCCAACTTTGGGCACCTTGATTTTTTTTTTTTGTTTTACAAATGTTTTATTGAGGTAGATCAGGTAAATACAAGTCATACAGGCACAGAGAGGTAGTCATTACTATCAAGAAATAAGATAAAAATGGTACACAAATACATCTCTCACGTTACCTTTTGACCGGTTAAACCGTAAATAGTGTGAAAAGAAAACAAAGAAAACCAGAAAACAAAATATATGTAAAGAGAAATGCAAGAGTGATAATGTACGTAAACCAAATTGTGACAGGTAAATAGAAGGTGACTATGTATAGGCCAAAAAGTTAACAAATAAAATCCTCATCAGTACTGGGTATGTTGACATGGGAGGCCTCAACCTATCTGGTCATTGGGATTAGGGACTAAGCCCTTGTACACACGGATGGAGAATCCATCGGAATGTGTCCTATCGGATCGTGTCGTTGGATAATCCGACTGTGTGTGGTATGCATCGGACTGATTCCGTCGGAATATCCGTCCGACCCAATTTTCCAACATGTTGGAAATATTTCCCGACCAACTGGGCCGGTCGGACATACTCCGATCATCTGTAGCGAATTTTGATCGGACCAAGTGCCACGCATGCTCAGATCAAATTCCTACGTCAAAGCTATTGGCTACTAGCCTGAATGTAGTCCCATCGTAACAAAATTACGTCATCACATTCTGAAAGATCGGATTTTTCACCAACTTTGTCCGACCGTGTGTATGCAACAGTTTCGGACAAGATCCGACGGGCAAAATCCGACGGATTTGGTTGTGGAAATCTCCGACCGTGTGTACAGGGGCTAAGAGGTCTCCAAGCCTGGTACATATTTGGTGAGTTGACCAACTTCCCCTGATGGACTCCATATGTAGGACTAGGAGCATCTGTGACCATGTTACGCCAGTTTAGGGCGATGGCCCATTGGATAGCACTGACAAGCGTATGCACTAGCTTCTGTTGAGGAAGGGAGACCCCTGGCAGATCACATTTGAAACGTCAAGGTCACCGTTACTCCAGTAAACTGGAGTGGGCACCTTGATTTTTTTACAGTTTCTAATTCCAAAATGATTTTTTTGTAGTTTATTTAGAAAGTATTTTTTACATGGATACCTGTCGCTTTGCTCCATCGGGCAACTGCTGGGTGTGGAGCTCTCCAATGGAGCTTGAAGAAAACTGTAAAAGTAAGAATAAATTTCTCATTGTCTCAATCACTACCCAAAAAAATAGTAACAAGATGGTATTTTACGAATCTTAATGTTTAGCTCAGTTTTTTCCCACCAACTCCTCCTTATGCTGGCGAGGGTGTGGTCATACGGGAAACATAACGCATATATGTTGGTCCTGTAAAAATAGCTTCTGGCTACAAATCTTACAAATTCTCTCAGGTATTTTCATGCCTCCTAACTCTGCTTTAGCAATTTTCAATTTAGAGATAGAGGGCCTTCTCACCCCTATGCCGTAAGATTGTCGCTAACCGCGTTCACCTAAATCAACAATCCTGAGACATTGGCTTTCTTTTATGAGGAGGTAAGTAAATCTTGGCAGGGCTTTTTTTTCTCAAACGATAGGTGCTGGAACTTAAACTTAAACACGGTCCCACAAAAACCCCTCCCCCTACACACACCCTCAAAATCACATCAAATAGTAGGTGTGTTCAGTCAAATTTCACGAAAAACAGTAGGAGGGTCTTAAAGGGGCATTAAATACCAGGATTGCATTACATACAGAGTGCAGAGCTGTCACTTGTAAACACAGAAACCAGACTTCTGTGTTTACAAGTGATTGTGGTGAGCAGGCACCAAAGGGTCTGAGCCAGAGATGGTGGAACTGAGTCCCATCAAGTTCCCCCTGAAAAAAAGCCCTGAACCTTGGACAAGGGGGTGGCTGTGGACGTGGTATAGTTGGATTTTGCCAAAGAGTTTGACACTGTGTCAAACGTTTTGGCAAAATCCAAGTATGGAACTGTCCCCCACACACAGCTGATGCGTAAGGTAAAGTCTACAGGACTGAAAAGATCAGTTTTTAAATGGATAGAAAAATGGCTAAAAGACAGAATTCGGAGAGTAGTGGTTAATGATTCCTTCTCTGAATGGTCTAAGGTTTTCAGTGGTGTTTCCTCCCGAGGTTCAGTGCTGGTACCCTTACTTTTTACTACTTCTATAATTGATAATAGGAAAGTAACATTTCTGTCTTTGCAGATGACACCAAGCTATGCAGTGGAATAACGTCCTTACAGGGTGTCTCCAACTTTCAAGTCGACCTCAATGCTCTGTTTAATTGGGCAACTATGTGGCAGATGAGGTTTAATGTTGATACATTTAAAGTTTTGCACTTGGGGGCTTAGAATATGCATGCATCATACATACTATGGGGAGTATAACTGGGGGAATCCATAGTGGAGAAGGATCTGGGGATTTTGGCAGATCATAAGCTCAATAATACAGTTCCCCCGAAAATAAGACCTAGCGTGATTGTCAGTAATGGCTGCAATATAAGCCCTACCCCCCAAATAAGCCCTACCCTGTTTCCCCCAAAAATAAGTCCTACCCTGAAAATAATTAGGGCTTATTTGGGGGGTAGGGCTTATATTGCAGCCATGGCTGACAATCACGCTAGATCTTATTTTCGGGGAAACAGGGTAGCATGCAATGCCAAGCTGCAGTTTCCAAAGAGAGCAAAGTCCTTTCTTGTATTAAGAGAGGTATGGACTCCAGAGAGAGAGAGATATCATTACTATTACTATTTATCACAAATCATTAGTCAGACCTCATCTGGAATATGCAGTTCAGTTCTCAAAAAGGATATCGGGGAACTGGAGAAAGTGCAGAGAAGGGCAACCAAACTGATAAGAGGCATGGAGGAGCTCAGCTATGAGGAAAGATTAGAGGAACTGAATTTATTCCCTCTTGAAAAGAGGAGATCAGGGGAGGATATGATCACTGTGTATAAATATATAGGAGGTCCATATAGTGAACTTGGAGTTGAGTTATTCCCTTTATGGTCAACACAGAGGACAAAGGGGCACTCTTTACGCCTAGAGGAAAAGAGATTTCAGCTCCAGAAATGGAAAGGTTTCTTCACAGTAAGAGCTGGGAATATGTGAAATAGACTTCCTCCAGAGGTGGTTCTGGCTGGCTCAGTAGATTGCTTTAAAAAAAAGGCCTGGATTCTTTCCTAAATTCACATAATATAACTGGGTACTGACATTTATATGTAAAGTTGATCCAGGGAAAATCTCATTTGCTTCTCGGGGGATCAGGAAGGAATACAGTATTCAAATTCTAAGTACAAGTCAATGTGAATTCATAGCAAACACAACGCAAAGATCAAAGGTCCTCTAACCCCAAATTGACCCATTAGGGGGAGGTCAACCAGACTATTTGTTCCCTCAGAACTGCTTCTGTCCTCAAACAAGTCAATGGGAATGCAAAACCAGTTGAAACAACTCAAATGCAGGTCAACTTGCACCTATGTCGAATTCCGAAAGATCTCAGAAGTATCTCAAAGAAGCATTTGCCCATTAAGTCCATCAAAAGAGGTCCTCACTGGGCCAAAGAGAAGATTGTGTCTATAGTCAATAATAGGGATGAGCTTGATGTCCGGGTCAGGCATACTTTCAACTCGAACATCAGGTGTTCGTCCCGTTCGCCGAAGAGTGAACATTATGCAGAGTGTGTGGCAAATTTGAGCGCCACGGAACCTTCCGTAATGGGAGATCGCAGTGCATTGCTGTATGATGATTGGCCAAAGTATGCACCTGACCTGCAGGCTTTGGCCAATCCCAGCGTCTTCTGCTACGAGAGCCATAATTAGCCAATAACTTGCATATAAGCCTTTAAAATTAGCACTAACTTTTGATTTTTCACATAGACTTTAACGGTGTTCACGTGTTAAAACAAATGTTTTGCCTGTTCACATGTTCTGCTGCGAACGGGTGGGGGGGGGGGGGTGTTTCAGCTCTTCACTAGTCAAAAAATACACTTATAGGAGTCACTGAAGATGTTGGCCCAAACAAACTGACCCCAGCTATAAAATATAACAAACGCCAATCTTCTCACAAATGGCCGAGTTGTCAGATCTAGGCATACTGCACAGACATGGGCGTCCGCAAAACTTTTTTCAGGGGGGGGCATCATTTTAGGGTCACCAATGCACCACCCTTTTCGACAATGTCATGATCACATTATCATGATCAGAGACTGCAGGCGTAGTACAGTCCCTAGGATAAGTAATGGATAATGGCCAACAGTCCCTCTTACCAGACCCAGCAAAACTACAGCAGTAATCCCTCCGGCTGGATGATCGCTCACTCTGGGTTCCCCTGGGGCGCCTCTGGTCAGTAGTGTAGCATGTCTGTACCCTGGTAGTGGCTCATTTTTTCTCTCTGGTGGCACTGGGCAGCGTTTCTCTCTCTGGTGGCACTGGGCAATGTGTCTCTCGGGCAGGAAGCTGGGCAGGAAGCTGGGCGGGGAACCTGGTGAAAGCCGCCGTCTCTTGTCCCTGATGGGAAAAAGGGGGGGGCAAGTGGGGGAAACATTTGATAGCCTGCAGCACGCCTTTCTCCTGTCACAGCAACACTGAGTTCTCTGCTGGACTGAGCAAGGAAAAGAGCCCGAAGTCACACTACACTGATAGGGGGCTTGACAGCACCTGGATGGTGTTACCCCACTGGTGGATGGCACCCGGGTGCGGGCTGCCCGCACCCTGATAGCGATGCAACTGTGCTGAATTTAAGATCTGATCCCTGATTCCAGGGGGGGGGGGCTTGACCCCCCTTGCCCCTACCTGCGGACGCCCATGTGCACAGATAAGACCTTCACTACACAATAAAGTGGTCAGGGATTTCTAAGATAACCTGAAATAATTGTGAAACTTTGAGAAACATTTGTAAAATGCAGATCAACTACACCCACATTGAATTCCAAAAGATCTTATAAGGGTGTATCTAAGAAACATTTGCCAATAAAGTCCATTAACATCCTTACTGGGCCAAGGAGAAGATTATGTCTATAGTCCACTTATAGGGACTATTGATGCAGTTGGCCCAAAGAAAGTGACTCCAGCTCTAAAATATAGTAAACAACAACAATTTTACCAAAAGTTGTCAGATAACCAGTCTAGGCATACTGCAGAGATAAGACCTTGACCGCTCATTGATTTAGTCAGAGATGTCTAAGATAACCCGAAATAATTCTGAAACATTTGTAAAATAAAAATATTGATTACCGGTGGTTGAATCCAATTCTCAAGGTTTGATTCTTTCAGGGGTGATTGAAGTTTTCCAGTTTCTTTTCCATGCTAAAAAAAAGAACAGAAGGACACTGTTATAGGCTACAATATTATGTTTACATAATTAACGATTAACATCTTTCTTTATTTTTCAAAATGAACCTTCACAAATATTACTCTTATGATAATTGGCAAAATACCACTTTTCCATAGTAACACTTTTCATAATATTGCTTTGGATACCTTCAAAGCTTGTTTAAACCATGACTATATCACTTAATGACCAGACCTAATTGATACATTGACATGTGGACCTTTTTATTCAGTGACAACGCCATCATTTCTTCCAGATATGTTAAATTGAGAGTTTTAATTTTCACAAAACCTTGGCAACAATCAGGAGATTTTGCTGAAATGTTGCCATTTTGGTAAAATGTATCAGAGTCCACAGGGGAATTACATTTAAATTGGTTGCAAACCCTTACCTATACCCAGTGGAGAAAGACTAGACAATGCTAAATGTTCTCCATTCAGGAAATGAGGCAGAGCTCTATCTGACTTGCTACAACTTCTCAATCAGGAGACTTTGCTGAAATGTTGCAATTTTGGTAAAATGTATCGGAGTCCACAGGGGAGTTACATTTAAATTGGTGGCAAAACCTTACCTATACCCAGTGGAGAAAGACTAGACAATGCTAAATGCTCTCCATTCAGGAAATGAGGCAGAGCTTTATCTGACTTGCTAAAACTTCTCAATCAGGAGACTTTGCTGAAATGTTGCAATTTTGGTAAAATGTATCGGAGTCCACAGGGGAGTTACATTTAAATTGGTGGCAAAACCTTACATATACCCAGTGGAGAGGGACTAGATCAGGGGTGGCCAACCAGACGAAGACCAAGAGCCACATTTTTTACCGAGTTACCACAAAGAGCCACATCATACGCATGCTGGATAAATAAGTGAAAAGAAGCTGAAATGGTTAACAGCCAGCAGTGTGTCACGCTATCAACAGACCCAGAATGTGCTGAACAGATCTTATCAGTGTTCAGGTGAAACGTTATTAAAAAAAAAAAAAAAAAGTACAGAGCAAGACAGAGGGAGAAGGGAGGACAGATCAGTAACCTGCACACTTGTGGCCATACCTTTTTGTATCTCATCGGCTTCAGATACAGCGTGTTTCTCCTTCCTCTGCCCCCCTTCAGCCTCACTCCAGCGCCTATGTATTCAAATGTGGCGGGCTGGGGGACACTACACGCTGATTGGCTGTTGATGTGTGGGAGGAGCGGAGGAGTGCAGAGACTCGGGCTGCCTGTCACCGCAATGAAACAGCCCGAACCAGCCCGAAGAGCCGAAGGAAACCGATCGACACAGCCCGAAGAGCCGAAGGAAACCGATCGACACAGCCCGAACCAGCCCGAAGAGCCGAAGGAAACCGATCGACACAGCCCGAAGAGCCGAAGGAAACCGATCGACACAGCCCGAACCAGCCCGAAGAGCCGCAGGAAACCGACCAAAGAGCCGCATGCGGCTCGAGAGCCGCGGGTTGGCCACCCCTGGACTAGATGATGCTAAATGCCCTCCATTCAGGAAATGAGGCAGAGCTCTATCTGACTTGCTACAGCTTCTAATGCACATTGTGAAAAGCTCACAGTGTGCAGTGAAATTTAGAGGAAGCTATTTCAGTACAAGAGAGGAGCCAGAAAGAACTATGTCGGTACAACTGTGTAAGACTGAATGGAAGGTTGGAGTTCAGCTTAAAGGGTGCACAGATTGGCAGTCCATCTAATTTCTTTAGTACACCAGCTGAGACTTGTCAGTGGGGAAAGAGGGTGGGGGGGTCATCGAACACATTGTCAAACTCATATCTTATTTCTTGTACAACACCAGTTCCAGGCCTCTGATGTGATTGAAGGTCAAGAGCTGTGTATGTAAAGATGGGGGTTACCAAATTTTCTTCTTGCAGCCGTAAAGGGTGCAACAGGCCAAAGATGGCTCCTGATAATTTTGGCAACTCCTTGCATTATACTTTATTTATCATATGCAAAGCACATTAGGAAGTGAAGGACAGAAAAGGTGCTTCTCAGTGCAGTATAACAACAGTTTATTATGACACAAATTGAGGAGAATTTACAAGCAATAGTAGAAAACAGCCTAGTAATTCATAGCCTTCTTGTGAAAGTTTCTCTGTGTAGCACAGCTGACCAGCAGCCGTGGAGATGGTGGAACGCACGGGCAAGATGGTTGCCGCACTTCCGGGTTTTGGCGTGGAAAGAACACACCGGATGTAACATCAAGAGGGGGCAGTAATGCGTTTCGGAGCATTCTCAGAAGCTCCTTTTGGTCTAACGAAAGAGTTTCTGGGCTTGCTCCAAAACGCGTTACCGTCCCCTCTTGACGTCACATCCAGCGCGTGAGTACTGTGCCAACCTGAAAGTGCAGAAGCCATCTTGCCTGTGCATTCCCACCGTCTCCACAGCTACTGGTTGGCTATGCTACATGGAAGAAATTGTCACAAGAAGCCTATCCGCAAGCTATGAATTTACGAGCCTGTTTTCTACTATTGCTTGTACGTTCTCCTCAATTTGTGTCATAATAAACTGTTGCTATACTGCACTTAGAAGCACCTTTTCTGTCCTTCACTTTCTGCTAGAGTCTGCTTCAACTCCCTGGAAGCGCCACTCTAAGTGCCTTCTCGAGTCCTTCCCATCCTCTCCCTGGATAGTGACCAAGAACAGCAGGCTACATGAGGTCTCCTTCATGCAGATGCGCCCTGTGAACATTTATCTAAAGGCACATTTGGAACTCATCGTAATCGTCAGACACATTTCTCAATTATTTGTAGAGTCGTTTTTGTATTTGTATTTTGCTTTTAATTATCCTCGGCCTGTCCTTGAGCCAAAACATGGCCCCATATTAGACTCCAATATTTAACATTTTTTGTGTACAAAATAATAAAATAAAGCATATTAAAGTGACATCACACAAATAAAAAGCTAATACATAAAAAAGGCCAAAATTAAATGTTATATCTTCCTGGAGTTCCACTTAATGACCGCGCTTATTTTTCAGACTCGCAAGTTAAAAATGTATTTATTTATTTTTTGCTAAAAAATTACTTTGAACTCCCAAACATTATATATATATATATATATATTTATTTTCCCAGACACCCACACCCTAGAGAATAAAATGCAATACTTTCTGACGCATCGTATTTTCGCAGCGGTCTTACAAGCACAATTTTTTGGGGAAAAAAAATATACTTTTTGGGCCTAAAAAATAAGACAACACTAAAGTTAGCCAATTTCTTTTTTTTTTTTATATTGTGAAAGATAATGTTACGCCGAGTAAATTGATACCTATGTCATGCTTCAAAATTGCGCCCGCTGGTGAAATGGCGACAAACTTTTACCCTTAATAATCTCCATAGGAGATGTTTAAAATTTTCTACAGGTTACATGTGTTAGCCCTTGTACACACGGTCGGAGATTCCGACGAAATGTGTCCGATCGGACCGTTTTGTCGGATATTCCGACTGTGTGTGGTCTCCATCGGACTGTTACCGTCGGAGTATCCGACGGACCAAGTTTTCCAACTTGTTGGTAAAATTTACCGACAAAATGCTCCGATCGGACATACTCCGATCATGTGTAGAGAATTCCGATCGGACAAAGTGCCACGCATGTTCAGATCAAATTCCTACATCAAAGCTATTGGCTACTAGCCTGAACGTAGTCCCGTCGGAATGAAATAACGTCAACAACTTCGTCCGACCGTGTGTAAACAACAGTTTCGGATAAAATCCGACGGATTTGGTTGTCGGAATCTCCGACTGTGTGTACAAGGGCTTACAGAAGAGGTTTAGGGCAAGAATTAATGCTCTCACTCTAATGATCACAATGATACCTCACATATGTGGTTTGAACACCTTGTTCATATGCGTGCGTGCTTACGTATGTACCTGCTTCTGCACGCGAGTTCGGTGAGACGGGCTGCTTTACTTTTTTTTTTTTTTATTATTATTATTATTTATTTTACTTTTTTTTTTTGGACTGTCCTTTTAGAAAAAAATAAATAAATTGGTCACTCTTATTCCTATTACAAGGATGTAAACATACTTTGGAATAGAAAAAAAAAAGCATGATAGGGCCTCCTAAATATGAGATCTGGGGGGGTCAAAAAGACCTCAGATCTCATATCTACACTAAAATGCAATAAAAAAAAAAAAATGAAAATTAACTTTTTTTTTTTTTTTTTTTTTTTTACAAAAAAGATAAAATTTCCCTTAAAGAGCGTGGAGGCCATTTTTCCCTCCCTCGGCAACCAGGCAGTGAGGGAAGCGGATGCGAACGTCTCCACCGCTACTGATGGCTTCGGTAATCTGCGGAGATGACTGGAGCATGGCAGGAGAGGCCCTCTCCCGCCCCGATAAAACTTATCTTGCAGGGGCGGGTCATTAAGGGCTGTATTTATCGGCGTATAACATGGGTATATAATCAGGGGGAATAAGGGAAAAATTGGGGGTGCGCTGCCTCGGAGGGTAAGTAGGGAATGAGCGCCGCCGAAATAGACAGAGCATACTGTGTACTCGGCTAGATTCGGCTCTGCTCGCAGTCACGTCCAGTACCGTCTCATAGCCTTTTACATCCCGCCATTTGACTGGTGTTGTGTCCATCATAGGAGACGGGCCAAGGGGCGGGACTGGGTGGGACTGCAAGGGGAGCCGAGAGGAGCCGAATACACAGGACATCCGACTCTGTCTATCTCGGCGGCACAATAAGTTAAAAGATCAAGCTGCAATTTTGGACAAGGCTGCAGATGGACACTGGGCAAGACTGCATAGGGACACCGATAAGGCTGCATTGATGGGCATTTAAAATGGACGTTTTTTTTTCCTTAATCTTCCCTCGTAAAAGTTTTTTTTACTTAAACTTCCCACCTAAAAGTTTTTTTTTTTCCCTTAAACTTCCCTCCTAAACTTTGGGTGCGTGTTATACGCTGATAAATACGGTATTTACTGGTCATTGCAACCATTATCTGCCATGGCTGTAGTTGCCTTATGGAAACCACCTTGGCTTCAGAAGAGATCATACCTATGCGACATTACAAGCACTGATGCTTCTGTCCCAGATGTAGCTCTTCCAAGAGCCAAGTGCCATAACAGGTAGAAATGGTCCTAACAGGTCCTCAATGATAGAATAAATGGAGCTTACAACCCAACTACCATCCCAACCCCCCCCCCCCCCCCAACTGGCACCAAGACCTCCGGAGCATTGAGGATCAGAAAGGATAGATGATTGCAGCAGTTAAAGAGGAGAGTGAATAGAACCTCTTCCACTTAGTAACAACACACTCTTTGCAAGTCATCAAACAATCTCCGGAGAATTCTATTGCAACCCGAAATGCACACTTCATTAAGGGCTGTTCCATCAATTGATTAAATGTGTGTTCATCATTTTATGTTTCACAGGCTGCTTCGAGTCACTAGAAGGCATTAATGTGCCAACTCAGGAAGATCAAATTATGTGGTCTGTCTAGAGTGGAAAAGCTTTCTGAGAAGACAACCCAAATCGTAAAAAAATTATAATAATAATAAAAAAAATTAAAAAATAAATGTATAAATAAATAAAATAAGCTGCACTGATGTGTCCCTTGCAGAAGTGATGATCCCAAGCTTTAGCTTTTAATTAAAAAAAAATAAAAAAATAGTGCTACTGTATTTGAGAGGAGTGACGTCAATACTGTAGCTAGCAACAGTACTGCGAATGGTAAAAAGTAAAAATAAATAAAATCTGCTGTAAAGGGGTCATGTTCAACAACTAAAGTCACCTGCACAAGTTAGGATTGCGTTTGATTTTTTTCCTAATAAAGTAGTTTTAATGTATCTGTTTAGTCACCCAACGAACCCAACGAGGACACAGCATTCACCCAGGAGAATTTTGTGAATGTGGTGGGCCTGTGTGCCAGAATCTTAGGTTGGGGGCCCCCTTCTCCTTCTTGTGTCCAGGCTCAATCAGTGGGAACAGGCAGTACAAAGGTGACAGTTGATGGTTCGGCAGGCTGTGCAGAGAGCCTCCGTTGATAGTGGGGACAAGTTGTACAGAGAGGGGTTGCTGTTGTTGAGGGAGGGGTAAGTGGTACAGAAAGGGGTTGCTGTTGTTGAGGGAGGGGTAAGTTGTACAGAAAGGGGTTGCTGATGTTGGGGGGGGGGGGTAAGTTGTACAGAGAGGGGTTGTTAATGGTGGGACAAGTTATAGAGAGAGGGGTTGCTGATAGTGGGGATAAAGTGTACAGAGGGAAGCAGTACAGAGGGAGCAGTTGATGGAGGGGTCAAGCAGTACAGAGGGTACTTTACATGCTGTGGAGGGGTAAGGCAGCTAATATTGGGGCCCAGCAGTTAATGGGGCCGGCAGTACAGAGGAGGAGACAGTAACCAAAACCTCCATAATTTTTCCCCAACATACAGTTGTCCCCCATCACAGGAAAGAAAAAAGTAAAGGAAAAGGAAAGAATGCATTGGAGAGGAGAGGGTATGGCAAGGGAAAGAGAAGGGATAAGGGCAAAGGACAGGGGAAGGAGAGGGGAGAAGAAGAGAGGACAGGAAAGGGAGAGGACAGGAAAGGGAGAGGGCAGGGAAAGGGAAATGCAATGCAAGGAAAGGATAGGGAAGGGAAGTGTAGGATAAGAGCAAGGGAATAGAGCAGAGGAGAGGGGGTAGGAGAGTGGGTGGGACGAGAGGAGTCGAGCAGTACAGCGGGTCAGTTGTTGGTTGGGACATACGGTAAAGGGATAAGGCAGCTGATGGTAGGGACAGGCAGTACCTGGGAGGCAGTTAATGGGGGTGGCACTAAAGAGGAGGAGACGGTACACAGAGCCTCCATCATTATTCCTAAACACTCAGTTGCCCATCATCGTGGGAAAGAAAAAAAGGAAAGGAAAGAATACAAGGGAGAGAAGAGGGTATAGGGTGGGTAAGGGAAGGGATAAGGGCAAGGGACAGGGGAAGGAGAGAAGAGGAGAGGAGAAGAGAGGACAGGGAAGGGAAAAGACAGGGAAGGAAGAACACAGAGAAGGAAGAGGAAAGAGAAGGGAGAGGACAGAGAAGAGCAAGGACAGGGAAGGAAGTAGTCAGGGAAGAGCAAGGACAGGGAAGGGAGTGGACAGGGAAGGAAGAGGACAAGGAAGGAAGAGGACAGGGAAGAGGGAGGACGGGGAAGGGAGTGGAGAGGGAAGGGAGAGGACAGGGAAGGGAGAGGACAGGGAAGAGCAAGGACAGGGAAGGGAGAGGACAGAGAAGAGCAAGGACAGGGAAGGATGATCACAGGGAAGAGCGAGGACAGGGAAGGAAGAAGACAGGGAAGGGAGAGGACAGGGAAGGGAGAGGACAAGGAAGGAAGTAGTCAGGGAAGAGCAAGGACAGGAAAGGGAGTGGACAGGGAAGGAAGAGGACAAGGAAGGAAGAGGACAGGGAAGAGCAAGGACAGGGAAGGGAGTGGAGAGGGAAGGGAGAGGACAGGGAAGGGAGTGGACAGGAAAGGGAGTGGACAGGGAAGGGAGAGGACAGGGAAGAGCAAGGACAGGGAAGGAAGAGGTCAGGGAAGAGCGAGGACAGGGAAGAGCGAGGACAAGGAAGGGAGAGGACACGGAAGACAAAGTACAGGGAAGGGAGAGGACAGAGAAGGGAGAGGACAGAAAAGAGCAAGGACAGGGAAGGAAGAGGTCAAGGAAGAGCAAGGACAGGGAAGACCGAGGACAGGGAAGGGAGAGGACAGGAAAGGAAGAGGACAGGGAAGGGAAAGTACAGGGAAGGGAGAGGACAGAGAAGGGAGAGGACAGAGAAGGGAGAGGACAGAGAAGAGCAAGGACAGGGAAGGAAGAGGTCAGGGAAGAGCAAGGAAAGGGAAGGGAGAGGACAGGGAAGGAAGAGGACAGGGAAGGGAGAGGACAGAGAAGGGAGAGGACAGAGAAGGAAGAGGTCAGGGAAGAGCAAGGACAGGGAAGGGAGAGGACAGGGAAGGGAGAGGACAGGGAAGGAAGAGGACAGGGAAGGGAGAGGACAGGGAAGGGAGTGGACAGGGAAGGAAGAGGACGGGGAAGGAAGAGGACAGGGAAGAGCAAGGACGGGGAAGGGAGTGGAGAGGGAAGGGAGTGGACAGGGAAGGGAGTGGACAGGGAAGGGAGAAGACAGGGAAGGGAGAAGGGGACAGGGAAGGAAGAGGACAGGGAAGGAAGAGGACAGGGAAGGGAGAAGACAGGGAAGGGAGAAGACAGGGAAGGAAGAAGGGGACAGGGAAGGAAGAAGGGGACAGGGAAGGGAGAGGACAGGGAAGGGAGAGGACAGGGAAGGGAGAAGACAGGGAAGGGAGAAGACAGGGAAGGAAGAAGGGGACAGGGAAGGAAGAAGGGGACAGGGAAGGGAGAGGACAGGGAAGGGAGAGTACAGGGAAGGGAGAAGACAGGGAAGGAAGAAGAGGACAGGGAAGGTAGAGGACAGGGAACGGAGAAGACAGGGAAGGGAGAAGACAGGGAAGCGAGAGGACAGGGATGGGAGAGGAAAGGGAAGGGAGTGGACAGGGAAGGGAGTGGACAGAGAAGGGAGAGGACAGGGAAGGAAGAAGGGGACAAGGAAGGGAGAGGACAGAGAAGGGAGAGGACAGGGAAGGAAGAGGACAGGGAAGGGAGAGGACAGGGAAGGGAGAGGACGGGGAAGGGAGTGGAGAAGGAAGAGAGAGGACAGGGAGAGAAGAAAAGGAAAGACCAAGTAAAGGCAAAAGTTGAAGGTAAAATAACAGAAAGCGAAAGGTAAATAAAAGTAAAGTAGTAGGCAACGAAAGGGGAAAGGATGGTAAGGTTGAAGAAGATGAAAGTAAGGAGAAAATGAAATGGAAGGTGAGGAGAGGAGAGGAGAGGAGAGGAGGGAATAGCGGAATGTCTTATTAGGTTGCAGTCTATAACTCTTCATATACACATATTTTGTATCAAGGTCACATTTCCATAATGCATGGTGTGATGAGACCTCTAAGAGTGGTTTAATGTTTTCATATATCTCTCTGAAAGTCTCTAATACTCTTTACATATGTCATTGTAATTATAAATTCTTTCGCTCTGCTGGCTCAGCTTTTCCTGGTAAGTGGCTGGGCAGGTTTTCCGTCAGCACAATTATCGGAGCGGCCTGCTGTAGGGGCTCGACAGAGCCATTCTTATAAGATTTTAATATTAAACAGTTACAAAATATCGATTCAAATATTCCGTCAGATTTGAAAAGCTCTGTTCGACCCGCAGACGTCAGCCAGTTCAAAGCAATTGCCGCGTTACTTTAAAAGAGAAAACCCAGGTGACGGGTGCAAGCCGTCTGTAAAGTGCTGTCCAGGAAACAAGTCAAGTCTCCTAAAGTCAGAAGGTCCACTCGGGGGACCATTGATCGGGGCAATATCTAATCTTCTGCAGATTCATACAACGTGCCAGCAGATGGAACTGCAGCTGCTTGTCACATGATTCTGGGCCGCATGGCCCCCCCAATCCAACGCCGCATTTCAACATCTTAAGATCAATGAGACAATTCAGAAAGAGAAGAACTTTGGTAACTAAAGCACATCATGAAAGTGGGGCAACCGGACCGACATGAGGGTGACTAGAACTAGAGATGGGGGGGAGGGGGGGGGCTATTCCCCACATCCGACAATCTGACTTTAGAGGAACCAAAAGCACCCATATATATATATAAAAAATATTGAAAATATGGAAGAGCGAATACTCAATATCGTATGCCAGAGGTTGCATATAAAGTTTCTCTATACAAAATTTGTAATAAATCATATGTATGTATATTATATATGGAAAGAAGAGGGGAGGCCAAGGGAAATGGAAAGAGGAGGGAAAGGGAAAGAAACAACTAGATGGGAAGGGAGGAGGAGAGAGGAGAAGAGAGTTAAAGAGAAATGGGGTAGGGAAAGGGCAAAGGAAATGGAAAAAGGGGGGGGGGGGAGGCAATAGAAATGAGAGGGGAGGGAAGGGAAGGGGAGGGCAATGGAAATGGAAATAGAAATAGAAGGGAAAGGGAAGGGAGGGGGATAGAGAGTAGAGGGGAAGGAAAAGGGAAAACAATTGGGAAAGGAAAATGAGAGGGGAGGAGAGGGGAGGAGAGGAGTAGATGAGAGGAGGGGCGGGGAGGGGAGATGAGGAGAGGGGAAGGGGGAGAGGAGAATCAAAAGGTAAAGGGCAAAGGTAAATGGAAATGGGAGGGAGAGGGAAAGAGTGAAGAGGAGACAATGTAATTGAGAAGGGAGAGGAAGTGAAAAGGAAAGGGGAAGTAGAGGGAAGGAAGAGGGAAGGAGTGAGGAGGGGAGGAAAGGAAAAGAGAGGAAAGGATAGAAGGCAATGCAAAGGAGAAGTGAGGCAAGGGGAAAAGGGAAAGAGAAGGGAAGGGGATAGAGGGGAAGGGAAAGGGAAATGGATTGGGAAAGGAAAAGGAAAATGAGAGGGGAGGGGAGAGGAGGAGAAGAGAGGAGAGAAGGAAGGGGAGGGGAGATGAGGAGAGGGGAGAGGAGGCAATGCAACTGAAAAGGGAGAGGAAGGGAAAAGGGAAGGGGAAGTAAAGGGGGGCGAGAGGGAAGGGAAAGGAAGGAGTGGGGAGGGAAGGGGAGGAGAGGAGAGGGGAGAGCAGGAGAGGGGAGGAGAGGAGAGAGGAGGGCAGGGAAGGGGAGGAAAGGAGTGGAGAGGGGAGGGCAGAGGAGGGGAGGGCAGGGGAGGAGAGGGGAGGGCAGAGGAGGAGAGGAGAGGGGAGGGCAGAGGAGGAGAGGAGAGACAAGGGCAGGGGAGGGGAGGAAAGGAGAGGAGAGGGGGCAGGGGAGGGGAGGAGAGGGGAAGAGAGGGCAGGGGAGGGGAGCAGAGGAGAGGGGAGGGCAGAGGAGAGGGAAGGGGAGGAGAGGAAAGGAGAGGAGAGGATGGGAAAAGGAAAGAGAAGGGGAATGGAAGTGGGAGGAAAGAGAAGGGGAGGAGAGGAGATGGGAAGGGATAGGGAAACAAGAGACGAGGCCCATTGATAGCGCAGATAATATTATATATATATATACAGTGTAAATAGGTTTTACATTGGGAACATTGGTACAAAAGGGACAAGAACAAGGATGACTGGTGCTGCTCCCACACCGTCCAATCATCAGGCTGGGAGAAGAATAGGAATATAGAAGTCACGGTTTCGATATCACCCATCAGATGAAAAATAACGGCATTGCAATGGTTTTGGGGAAGGGAGGTGTTGAACTGTTCACACGGAGAACGCCGGCAGCTAGACGAGTCATTTACAAGATATATATGGGACAATCCATTGACAACTTGAAATCCTGCGACTACTTTTGTGCTTGACTACCTTTAATTCTTCCCAGTAATGGTATTACGACACGAAAATCCATTTAGGAAACAAATACATCAACATAAAGGCCCAACGATGCAGCAGAATTCCCTTCCCATTGTGCAACATTTTTCAAGGTAATAAACATAATGCTTATGAAACTACACATCATTATTACACCAAACTCCATCCCATTAAAGCGTCGCATTTACTCTGCAGAGGGTGCCGTGCGCGCCAATCGCTGATTACAAGACACTAACATTGTTAGCAGGTTGGGACTAATTAGTCCTTTTGCACACGGACACCTAAAAACGCCACGTATAAGCCATTCAGGGGTGTTTTAAATGCAGCCTATTGTTTTTAATGGGCCTGTACACACATACACGTAAACATGCGCTACATATAGATCAGTAAAAAAAAAAAAAAGAAAATAGAAAACCACGAATTGCCCGCCAGCATTTTTTACGCGTGCATACGCACACAAATACACGCATGATACATGATTTTTAATGTGCAAAAAGCACAAATACACTCAATAAATATACAGCCCATCTTAGCATTTTTACACAGATTTTGTTTGGCAGGAATAACCGCTGTTTTTTTTTTTTTTTGTGATAGAAATGAAAAAAGACCGAATAGAGGGCGCACACATGCATGCCCGCCACCCTACATTTTGGCCTCAATTATGAAGAAATCTTTTTTTTTTTTATTGGATATGTTTTATAGCAGAAAGAAAAAAAATACTATATATATATATATATATATATATATATATATATATATATATATATATATATATATATATATATATATATATATATATATATATAATTTTATTTTTTTATTTATTATTTTTTTCGCTTTTTTTATTTTATTGGATATGTTTTATATGTTTTATAGCAGAAAGAAAAAAAATACTATATATATATATATATATATATATGTATATATATATAAAAATTTTAATATTTTTTAGCTGGATATGTTTTATAGCAGAAAAAAAAAATATATATATATATATATATATATATATATATATATATATATATTTATTTATTTTTTTATTATTATTTTTTAGCTTTTTTTTTTTTTATTGGATATGTTTTATAGCAGAAAGAAAAAAAAATACTATATATATATATATATATATATATATATATATATATATATATATATATATATATATATATATATATATATATATATATATATATATATATATATATATACATACTTTTACTTTCTGCTATAAAACATATCCAATTTAAAAAAAAAAAAAAAATCTCACACTAATTAAAATTGTAAGCTTACAGTCCTATTCATTTTTTTTTTTTTTCATTTGCTTTGCTTCAAAAAGTATATCCCATGTTGCTTTCTTGAAAATTTAAAGCATCTCCAAAGCTATTCACTGTGGCGGAAGGTGAACAGGGACGGGAGAGAGAGAGAGGACTGAGTGGTGGAAGGATCAGCAGAGCTGGGGGACCAGAGCAGGAGAAGCTAGCAGATTTCACACATGGTGTATTGCATGAGAGCAATATAGCAGGAGGTGAGTGGGGACCAGAGAGAGAGGAGGATAAGAAAACCAGAAGATCAGTAGAGCTGGGGAATACTACTGAGTGAGGATTAGTGCAGCTGGGGGTTACTACTGAGTGGGAGATCAGCAGATCTGCAGGTTCCTAGGGAGTGGGGATCAGCGCATCTGGGGTTTCCTACTGCGTGGGTATCAGCAGAGCTGGGGGTTACCACTGCGTGGATATCAGCAGAGCTGGGGGTTACTACTGCGTGGATATCAGCAGAGCTGGGAGATACTACTGAGTGGGAGATCAGCAGAGCTGGGGGTTATTACTTATAAGGATATTAGCAGAGCTGGGAGTTACTACTGAGCAGGGGACCAGCAAAGCTGGGGAAACTATTGAGTATGGCATCAGCAGAACTAGTGGTACTACTGAGCAGGAGATCTACTGAACAGGGATATGGATGAGTTAGGGATCTGCTGAACAGGGGTACTAATTAGCTGGGGATCTGCTGAATGAGGATACTGATGAGCTGTGGATCTGCTTAACAGGGGTACTAATGAACTTGAGATCTACTGAACAGAGGTACCAATAAGCTGGGAATCTGCTGGACAGGGATACTATAGAGCTGGGGATCTACTGAACAGGGATACTAATGAGCTGTGGATCTGCTATATGAGAGTACCAAGAAGCTGGGGATCTGCAGAACAGTGGTACTAATGAGCTGGGGATCTGATTAAAGGGGATACTAATGAGCTGGGGGTCTGCTGAACAGGGATAATAATGAGCTTTGGATCTGCTGAATGAGAGTACCAATAAGCTGTGGATCTGCTGAACAAGGGTACTAATGAGGTGGGGATATGCTGAACAGGGGTACTAAAGATCTGCTGAATGAGAGTACCAATAAGCTGGGTATCTGCTGAACAGGGGTACTAATGAGCTGGGGATCTGCTGAACAAGGGTACTAATGAGCTGGGGATCTGCTGAACAAGGGTACTAATGAGCTGGGGATCTGCTGAACAGGGGTACTAATGAGCTGGGGATCTGCTGAACAAGGGTACTAATGAGCTGGGGATCTGCTGAACAGGGGTACTAAAGATCTGCTGAATGAGAGTACCAATAAGCTGGGTATCTGCTGAACAAGGGTACTAATGAGCTGGGGATCTGCTGAACAGGGGTACTAATGAGCTGGGGATCTGCTGAACAAGGGTACTAATGAGCTGGGGATCTGCTGAACAAGGGTACTAATGAGCTGGGGATATGCTGAACAAGGGTACTAATGAGCTGCGTATCTGCTGAACAGGGGTACTAATGAGCTGGGGATCTGCTGAACAAGGGTACTAATGAGCTGGGGATCTGCTGAACAAGGGTACTAATGAGCTGCGTATCTGCTGAACAGGGGTACTAATAAGCTGGGGGTCTGCAGAACCGGGGCACTGATGAGCTGGGGATCTGATGAACGGGGGTACTAATGAGCTGGGGATCTGATGAATGGGGGTACCAATGAGCTGGGGGTGTGCTAGACAGGAGCACTAATGAGGTGATGATCTGCTGAATGAGGGTACCAATTAGCTGGGGATCTGCTGAACAGGGGTACCAATGAGCTGGTGTTCTACTGATGCCCCTTTAAAACACATAGAAAATCAACACACACACAGGGCATTTGCCAAGCTTCATTAAAGCTTCAAAAAAGCATCACAGAAGTATCAAACAACGCATAAAAAAAAAAAAAAAAAGCATGTAAAAGTGGTAGACTCTTCAATGTGTGTTAAAGTTGCAGCAAGTGTGAATCTCACACCTTATTAGTGCCCCTCTATGAACAGTTTCCCTACTCAGCAGATCCCCGACTTATTAGTTCCCTCGTTCAGCATTCACAGTGATGTCATCACCAGGTCTCTGTGCTTCTCTATACAATGCAAAGATCAGAAAAAAATATATATAAAAATGGATGGACAGCACAGAAAATAGCACAGTATATATATATATATATATATATATATATATATATATATATATATATATATAGATAGCTAGATAGATATATATACCTAAAAATGAATACATGTATGTATTTTTTATTTATTTTTTAAATCCAGCCCAAAGTTTAAAAACCTTGTAAAATAATGAAAGATAAATGAGAACCTTTTTTCCTTTTATATTTTTATTTTTATATTTGTATTATGTTACAAGTAGGCCTAATTCATCAAGCAAAAAATAAATAAATAAATACATAAATAAATATATATATATATATATATATATATATATATATATATATATATATACTGTCAGCTCCTAGGTAAGGAAAAGACGGACTGCGGTCTGCAGGGACCCCGGGAGCCAACAAAAAGTGCTGAAGGGCCACACATTGGGCACCGGAGTTTTAGGCCATGTACATAGATTTTAATTACTGTATATAGAAGAGTGAAATGCGTCCATGCTAAGTGCTGGGGGGACGCATTTCGGGACCCGGGGAAATCGATAATGCTCATTTTGCCCCAGAGCTATGCTGCTGCCAACACGGCATGTTGGGTTCCGGATATAATGTTACATCTGTTTCTTTTCATTCATCATCCCGTCTGCTTCATTGTTTTGTAGAGCAGAAAATAAAAGATCGGTGAAGTTTTGATTTCTCTGAAGACCGAACGTTAAAGAAGTTTGTAACTTTCAACATGAAGCCACACGTTGTAAAACTAGAGGCAAAGCTGATTTTTTATTTTATTTTTTTTCCTTTTCCGATTGACCATAGGAGGGTTATAACCTCTGCCGGGTTGTCATAGGGGAGATTTTCCTTCATTTCCTGTCCCATAGCCACAACAGGAAGTGGGAGAAAATCCCTCCAAAGTGAGAAGCAATCCCTGCATGTCAAACAGAACTAGCGTCCCCATTGGAAGATTCCCCCTCTGTTACTGTTTCCGGTAGACATGGCACCTTTTCTTCAAGTCAAACGCGAAACACTTTAGCAGCGCACGGCAATTTTCTTTTTTTTTTTGTAGTATAAACTATCCATATATTTTGCTATTAAATAACATTTCTAATCATATGAAGTTAATAACAAGAGTCCTCCTTTACAGCAGAGTCCACAGAGTTCTCCTTTTTTACATCTGAACTCGCAGAGTTCCCTTTACCTGTGAGGGGGGACTCTGCAGACTCTGATGTAAGGGAGGACTCTGGGGACCCTGACATAAGGGATGCTCTGGGAACCCTGATTTAAGGAAGAATACTGAGAACTCTGATGTATGGAGAAGAGGACTCTGATGTAAGGGGGGACACTGTGGCCTCTGGTGTAAAGGGGAACTCTGATGTAAGGGGGGACACTGTGGCCTCTGGTGTAAAGGGGAACTCTGATGTAAGGGGGGGGCACTGTGGCCTCTGGTGTAAAGGGGAACTCTGATGTAAGGGATGCTCTGGGAACCCTGATTTAAGAGGGAACACTGAGAACTCTGATGTACAGAGAGGATTCTGATGTAAGGGGGAACGCTGTGTCCTCTGGTGTAAAGGGGGACTCTGATGTAAGGGGTGCTCTGAGAACTCAGATTTATCTTAGTGTACTCTCTCAGAGGCCGGGGAGAGAAGGGGGGGAGACTTCAGTCACGGACAGGGATGGATGGTGAGCTCACTCATCCCTTGGCAGTCAGCACTTCTCATCCAGATGTATCTGAGGTTGCGGGACTTCAAATTTCCAGCCCGCGCTTTCCTTTTCTGAGGCACAGCCCCAGGGATTGAAGCAGTGGCGGCAGGTGCTCAATGTTTTTTTTGGGGGAGGGGGGGGCGCAAACAAAATGAAAAAAAAAAAAACAATTGCCGCCACTGTGCCATCAAATGCAGCCACTGTGCCATCAAACACAGCCACTGTGCCATCAAACGCCACTATTGTGCCATCAAATGCTGCCACTGTGCCATCAAACATAGCCACTATGCCCATCAAGAGCAGTCACTGTGCCATGAAACGCCATCACTGTGCCATCAAATGCTGCCACTGTGTCATCAAACGCCACCATTGTGCCATCAAGCGCAGCCACTGTGCCATCAAATGCTGCCACTGTGTCATCAAACGCTGCCACTGTGCCATCAAATGCTGCCACTGTGCCATCAAACGTCACCATTGTGTCATCAAACATAGCCACTGTGCCCATCAAGAGCAGCCACTGTGCCATGAAACGCCACCACTGTGCCATCAAACACAGCCACTGTGTCATCAAACGCTGCCACTGTGCCATCAAATGCAGCTACTGTACCCATCAAATGCTGCCACTGTGCCATCAAACGCAACCACTTGTGCCATCGAATGCAGCCACTATACCCATCAATTGCTGCCAGTGTGCCTATCAATTGCCGCTACTGTGCCCCATCAAATGCTGCCAGTGTGCCCCTTAATTACTGCTACTGTGCCCCATCAAATGCTGCCAGTGTGCATCGCCCGGCACTTACCTGTCTCTCGGCGGGTCAGCGGCGGCGTCCTGCACGTTCCTCGATGCCTTCTTCTGTCCTCTCTATCAGGTGTCCAATCACAGCTCCTGACGTTGGGGACACAGACAGCAATAGAAACCAGACTGGGATTTCAATCCTACTCCACTCTATACAAAACTTATAAAAAAATAAAAATAAATTTGCCTTCAGTTTAAGGGGGTTTAACCACCGACCTTCCGGGCACTTTCAGCCCCCGCCCAGGACAATTTTCAGTTGTCACACTTTGAAATGACAATGGCGCGGTCACACAACGCTGTGCCCAAATTACATTTTTATCATTTTTTCACACAAATAAAGCTTTCCTTTGGTGGTATTTAATCACCACTGGTTTTTTTTTCTACACAAGTAAATATAAATAAATAAATAAATAAATCATATTTTGTTCTAAAATTTGGCAAACAGGTAATTTTTCTCATTGGGTGATGTGCGCTGCCTGAGGAAGGAGCATGCATGCTCTGGACGCACGCTCCTCCCCGCTCCTCCTAACATCCGGTAGTGATGTCAGCGGTTTCCTCCTGTGTACACCGTGGACTAGGAAGTACTGGGAGCCACCAGCACAGCCACGACCAGATGGACACCCCACATGCCGCAGTATGTCCTCCACACAGAGCGGATGAACCCTGTACTGTGCCCACACAACGCTGACCTTCTTCATCCGATTCTGTGAGTCTACATATTCCTTGTTGCCATTAAATCCTTTGTAATACTGCACTGAGATGGCACTGCTCTCTCTCCTTGCCTGATGTGCACTGATAAGGCTGCACTGATGGGCACCTATAGGCACTGGTAGGCGGCACTGATTGGCACTGAGCGGCAGCACTGATGGGCACGGATAGGCAGCACTGATATGTGACACTGATGAGGAGGCACTGATGGGCATTGATTGGCAGCACTGATGGACAATGATAGGTGGCACTGATGGGTGCTGATAGGTGGCACTGAAGGGCACTGTGAGGTAGTACTGATGAGCAGCACTGATAGGGGAACTGATAGGGGGCAATGATGGGCACTGATAGGGGGCACTGATGGGCACTGATAGGTACTGGTAGGTGGCACTGATGGGCACTAATAGGCGGCACTGATAGGAGGCACTGAAGGGCACTGATAGGCACTGGTAGGTGGCACTAATGGGCACTGATAGGCAGTGAAAGGCACTGGCAGGTGACACTGATGGGCAGCACTGATGGGCATTGATAGGCAGCACTGATGGGCACTGATCGGCAGTGCTGATGGGCCCTCATAGGCACTGATAGGCAGCACTGATATGTGACACTGATGAGAAGGCACCAATGGGCATTGATTGGCAGCACTGATGGACACTGATGGGTGCTGATAGGTGGCACTGAAGGGCATTGTGAGGTGGCACTGAAAAGCAGCACTGATAGGGGGCACTGATTGACACTGATAGGTGGCATTGGTGGGCACGGGTAGGCGGCACTGATGGGCACTGATAGGTGGCATTGATGAGCACTGATAGGAGGCACTGAAGGGAACTGATAGGCACTGGTGGGTGGCACTAATGGACACTGACAAGTAGCCCTGATGGGCACTGATAGGCAGCACTGATGGGCACTGAAAGGCACTGGTAGGTGACACTGATGGACACTGATAGACAGTACTGATGGGCACTGATAGGCACTGGTGGGTGACACTAATGGGCGCTGATAGGCAGCACTGATGGGCACTGATAGGCACTGGTAGGTGGCACTGATGGGAACTGTGAGGTGGCACTGATGGGTGAATATAGTTATTATTATTACTATTATTCATAACCAAATAATGCACAATCAGGTAATTTATTACAGCCAAAAAGAGCATTTTAGTACTTTTTGTGAGTATTTTATACACAAGGTATTAAAACAAACCCTCACTGGTCTCTGTAGCTGCAAGCGCTGTGCAGCAATTCATCTTCAAACTCCACAGCAGAAACATTGAAAATATTTATAGTGCAACTTTACTCTCTCAATCAGCATGAACTATTTGTGTAATCAATCTGCTGCTAGCTGTAGTAAATCTATAGGAAGACTACATGTTTGATCGATCACTGTGAAGACCCCCCCCCCCCCCCCCATGTTTTCTGTCTCTGTGAATGGAGAAGAGTCATTGTATCTTTCTCTGTCCTTGCAGAGAGAGGGGAAAAAAAACAGGTGTGTGTAAAAAAATAAAAATAAAATAATGACAATAATAATAGTAGAAAATACAAAAAAAAACAAAAAAATAAAATAAAATAAAACCTGGATCAAAGTTTGTTTTAGGTCAGTGCCAGGGTTAGTGTTTGGGTGAAAGGTCAGGGTCAGTATTTTTTTTTTTTATTAGTATCAGTGTCAGTGTGTTTTGGGTAGGGCAAAAAAAAAAAAAAGCGCACTATTGTTTCTGGTCTGTACTACATGTACAAACAATGGGTTTTAATTACCTTATGGTAGTAGCAAGAAATATACAGCTAAATTAGAATTTTTTTAAATTTTTTTTTACTATTTTTGGCCAGTTTTCCTTTGATAATAATAAAAAAAAAAAAAAATCAGGAGATATCCATAACCATTTATCACCAAATGAAAGCCCAATTTGTCCTGAAAACAATTAATGCGGTAAAAAAATAAATGCGGTATAATCCACCTGGATGCACAACGTAGTTGTGATGATATGTGCATTTTTACTAACGCATGTCAAAGTTGCAAAATTGTGCTTAGACATTAAGATTTGTTTTTGCCCTTAGGTGTGAAGGGGTAAAGGTAAACTGTGTGAACTTTCTGACTTTACCGCAGCTGCAGCGTGCGCTGGACGGCCTCAGCAGTTCACCTTCGTGGATTCCACGCGTTCACCTGAATTGCTCCTTGAATAACATAATAAGTCAGTTCTTTTTTTTTTTTTTTTTTTCTTCATTAATGTAACAATGTATCATATCTCCTTTATCCTGCACATAGTAATGATGAGAGATCTGAGACTTTTTCCTGGAAATCAATTCATAAAACCTTCGACTCCTCCGAAGCTCCAGTTTCAGACCGGCAGGGCCCGAGACATTGATAGATATCTCCTATTTATTAATATTTACATATCCCGAGGCCCTCCAGCCCAAACAGCGTTCTGCGCCATTTAGCATTGCAAATATCAGGTTTGGTTTTTGTTTTTTTTAAAGCAGCGCCGTCATTTTATTATTATTTTTTTAAGAAGCACCATCGCTTTTTTTTTTTTTTTTTTTGCCTTTCTCCCTCTATTTTGCTGGAACGCTTCTCAGTCCCAATACCGCTAATGGTTATTGATTAACTCGTGGAGCCAAAACAGCAAGCTAAAATTCCAACACATTATGATACATTTTCACAGACACCTCGCAAGAAAAGTGCCACCGCAGCAGTAAATAGGTTGGACCTAATAAATGTCCGATAGCCCCGAGTTTTACTGGAAACCAAACTTATCCAGGTTCTCATTTATCTTCACTATTTCACAAAGGTTTTATGTTTTGGGATGGACTATTTTTTTTATAAATGCTTGTGATGATATATATATGTACGGTTTTACTTCTTGTTACTTTTTTAAATGAAATGTATTTCATTTACAATATATATATATATATACTATAAATATATATACTAAAATATATATATATATATATATATATATATATATATATATATATATATATATATATATATATTGTAAATGAAATACATTTAATTAAAAAAAAGTAACAAAAAGTAAAACCGATATATGTATATATATATATATATATGTATATATATATATATATAGATATATATATATATATATATATATATATATATATATATATATATATATATATGTGTATATATATATATATATATATATATATATATATATATATATATATGTATGTATATATATATATATATATATATATATATATATATATATATATATATATATATATATATATATATATATATATATCCATCTTTATATATAATTTTTTTGCTTGCTAAATTAGGCATACTTGTAACGTAATTTGCAACTATAAAAAATAAAATAAAAAAATAAATAAAAAAGGAAAAAGGTTCTCATTTATATACATTTTTTTATTTTTATTTTATTCTTTGGACTGGATTAACAAAAAAAAATACTTACAGTATCTCACAAAAGTAAGTACACCCCCCAGTCACATTTTTGTAAATATTTTCTTCTTTTTATCTTTTCATGTGACAACACTGAAGAAATGACACTTGTCTACAATGTAAAGTAGTGAGTGTACAGCTTGTATAACAGTGTAAATTTCCTGTCCCCTCAAAAATAACTCAACAAACAGCCATTAATGTCTAAACCCACTGGCAAGAAAAGTCAGTGCACCCCTAAGTGAAAATGTCTGATTTGGGCCCAATTAGTAATTTTCCCTCCCTCCGGTGTCATGTGACTCGTTAGTGTTACAAGGTCCTCATGGTAAAGAACTCTCTGAGGATCTGAAAAAAAAAAAACTGTTGCTCTACATAAAGGTGGCCTAGGCCAGGGGTTGGCAACCTCTGCCCTCCAGCTGCGGTGAAACTACAAGTCCCATGATACATTGCAAGACCGTGACAATCACAGGAATGGCTCCTAGAGGCAGAGGCATGATAGGATTTGTAGTTTCACCACAGCTGGAGGGCCAAGGTTTCCTACCCCTGGCTATGAGAAGATTGTCAAGACCCTGAAACTGATCTTCAGCATGGTGACCAAGACCATACAGCGGTATAACAGGACAGGTTCCCCTCAGAACAGGCCTCGCCATGGTCCGCCAAAGAAGTTGAGGTCACGTGCTCAGCGTCATATCCAGAGATTGAAGATGAAATAGAAAATAGAGATGAAATAGACATAAGAAATAGAAAAAGAGATAAAATAGACATATGAGTGCTGCCAGCATTGCTGCAGAGGTTATAGGGGTGGGGGGGTCAGCCTGTCAGTGCTCAGACCATACGCTGCACACTGCATCAAATCATCCCAGAAGGAAGCCTCTTCTAAAGATGATGCACAAGAAAGCTGCAAACAGTTTGCTGAAGACAAGCAGACTAAGGACATGGATTACTGGAACCATGTCCTGTGGTCTGGTGAGACCAAGATAAAGGTATTTGGTGTCAGATGGTGACAAGCGTGTGTGGGGGCAACCAGGTGAGGAGGACAAAGACAAGTGTGTCTTGTCTACAGTCAGGCATGGTGGTGGGGGTGTCATGGTCTGGTGGCTGCATGAGTGCTGCTGGCACTGGGGGGCTACAGATCATTGAGGGAACCATGAATGCCAACATGTACTGTGACATACTGAAGCAGAGCATGACCCCCTCCCTTCAGAGACTGGACCGCAGGGCAGTATTCCAACATGATAACCACCCCAAACACACCTCCAAGACCACCACTGCCTTGCTAAAGAAGCTGAGGGTGAAGGTGATTGACTGGCCAAGGATGTCTCCAGACATAAACCCTATTGATCATCTGTGGGGCATCCTCAAACGGAAGGTGGAGGAGCGCAAGATCTCCAACATCCACCAGCTCTGTGATGTCATCATGGGGGAGGGGAAGAGGACTCCAGTGACAACCTGTGAAGCTCTGGTGACCTCCATGCCCATGAGGGTTAAGGCAGTGCTGGAAAATAATGGCGGCCACACAAAATATTGACACTTTGGGCCAAATTTGGACATTTTCACTTAGGGGTGTCCTGACTTTTGTTGCCAGCGGTTTAGACATTAATGGCTGTGTGTTGAGTTATTTTGAGGGGACAGGAAATTTACACTGTTATACAAGCTGTACACTCACTACTTTACATTGTAGACAAGTGTCATTTCTTCAGTGTTGTCACATGAAAAGAGAGAAGAAAATATTTACACACATGTACTTTTGTGAGATACTGTACTTTTTTTATTTTTTTTTGGTCGCTAAATTATACATGCTTTGTAAAGTAATTTGCAAATTTAAAAGTAACACTGAATAGAGCACTGCAGAACATTTCAGTTTGTAGGTGGATCCCAGTTACACAGAAGTTATTTAGGGTGATATGGAAGCAGTAAGGCCCCTTTCACACTGGGGCAGCGTCAGCAGTAAAGCGCCGCTATTTTTAGCGGCAATTTTGCGGCGCTCTTCGGCCACTAGTGGGGCGATTTTACCCCCCCCCCCTGCTAGCGGCCGGGAAAGAGTTAAAACCAGCGCAAAGCACTGCTGCAGTAGCACTATGCCAGCAGTATAGCCGCACCGCCCCATTTCAATTAGCAGGAGTGGTGTATACACGCCGCTCCTTCACCGCTTCAAAGATGCTGCTAGCAGGACTTTTTTTTAGCATCCTGCCAGCGCACCGCTCCAGTGTGATGGGGCTTTGACACTGGAATGTGAGGAGCGGCTCTTTCATGGCACTTTGCACGAGCTATTTTTAGTGCTTGCAAAGCTCCCCAGTATGAAAGGGGTATTAGCAAACTATTTACATGGGACTTTACAGAGGGAAGCCACAAAAAGGAAGTAAAAAATATATAGTATGTATATATATATATATAAATAGATAGATAGATACCAAACAATGAATAAATGTAAGTATTTTTTTTTTTTTTTTCATCCAGCCCAAAGTTTAAAAAACTTGTGAAATAATGAAGATAAATTAGAACCTTTTTTCCTTTTATATTTTTATTTTTATATTTGCATTACGTTACAGGTAGGCCTAATTTATCAAGCAAAAAATAAATAAATATATATATATATATATATATATATATATATATATATATATATATATATATATATATATATATACATACACACATAGACACACACACACACACACATATATATATATATATATATATATATATATATATATATATTTGCTTGCTAAATTAGGCCTACTTGCAACGTAATTTGCAAATATAAAAATAAAAATATAAAAGGAAAATATGTTCTCATTTATCTTCATTATTTCACAAGGTTTTTAATCTTTGGGCTGGATTAAAAAAAAAAAAAATACTTACATTTATTTATTTTTTGGTCTCTAAATTATGTATTCTTTGTAAAGTAATTTGCAAAAGTAAAAGCAACACTGGGTTCTCATTTATCTTCTCTGTTTCACAAGCTTTCTATGTTTTTGGTTGGATTTTTAAAAAAATATTTTAATTTTTTATTTTTTTTTCTCACTAAATTATGTATTCCTTGTAAAGCAGTTTGCAAATACAAAGGGAACTCTAGGTTCTCATTTATTTCACAAATTAAAAAAATAAATAAAATGCTTGCTTCATTTATTTAAAAATATTTTTTTTTTTACATTAGCTAAATTATACATTCTTTATAAAGTAATTTGCAAATATAAAAGTAACAGTGAATACGCTAACATAGTCTCCACACTGCAGAAAATTGCAATATGTAGGTGGATCCCAGTTACACAGAAGTTATTTAAGCTGATATGGAATCAGTAAGCAAATTGTTTACATGGGCCTTTCTACAGAGGAAAGCCACAAAAAGGAAGTAAAATAAATAAATAAATATATATATATATATATAAATTTTTTAGATATACTGTATATATATATATATATATATATATATATATATATATATATATATATATATATATATATATACACATATACAGTATATATAAAATATGTATTTTTTTATAATATAAAATATATAATAAAATAAATAAATATATAAATGAAATATATAATTAAATAAGAAAGATATATATATAGGTTCTAAGTAAGCAAAAAAAAAAGGCTTTTTAAAATGTTTTTTTTTTACATCTATGACAAAAATCTCAGACTTGGCCAGGTAAGCAAGACTTTAATGTTTCATAAGCAAATAAATGAAAAAAGAAAAAAGGAAATATATCTATCTATCTATCTATCTATCTATCTATCTATCTATCTATCTATCTATCTATCTATCTATCTATCTATCTATCTATCTATCTATCTATCTATCTATCTATCTATCTATCTATCTATCTATCTATCTATCTATCTATCTATCCCTCTCTCCATCTCTCTATCTATCTATCTATCTATCTATCTATCTATCTATCCCTCTCTCCATCTCTCTATCAATCTATCTATCTATCTTTCTATCTATCTATATAGGTAGATAGATAGATAGATAGATAGATAGATAGATAGATAGCTAGATAGATAGATAGATAGATATATATATACATATGTATTTCCTTTTTAATATTTTTTTTATGTGTATATATATATATATATGACATGACATCACTTTTAATGGCGCCATTTTTTGAATATTAAAAGCATTAAAAAACGCCAATCTTGGTGCTTTGAATGTTTTCAAGTGCAAAGTAGGGATTTGAGGTCTTACAGCCCCCCCCCCCCCCCCCCGAACCCTCCATGAAGAGTACCTGCCACGGGCCTATTGCTGTCGCAAGAGATGTTTACATTCCAATAAAAGTGATTATAAAAAAGAAATAAAAAGTTTAAAGCAACAGTATAAAAAATAAATAAAAAAATAAATAAAAAATTTATAATAATAAATAAATAAATTATTAAAATAAATGCTAGTGCGTAAAAGGCGAAGGCTTGCTTCGGTCCCGCACGCACCCAAACCGTGATCATCCCACACATGTGAGGTATCACCGAGACGATCAGACCGCGGGCAGTAATTCTAACACAAGACCTCCTCTGTATATCTAAAGTGGTAACCTGTAGAGGCAATTAAAGCGTTCCCTGTGGATAGTAACATTTTACATTGTTTTGTCAGCGTTTATGGAGACAAGAAGTGGCTGTAAAGAGGCTGCATAATGTCACAGATGCAACAAAGGATGAAAAAATAAAATAAAAAATAGGAGTTAGCAAACGAAATGTCAGTTGGTCGGGCTTTACACCTTGTTTAATAAACGTGTTCCAGAAAATTATAACATACATGGATCCTTGGATCCTTCCGTAGACACGATAGGGAAAAAATATATATCCCCCCCCCCCCCCAGTTGTTTCTCTTTTAAATGTCAAATTCTCTTTTGATCATTCTTTTCATTGTTTTCTTCTCCTTTTTTTTGGTTTCTAGCCCGCGGCCCGTAGTTTTAAATGGAAAAGCTAAGTGATTAGCTGGGGGTCATCGGAGGTGACCGCACGCCTTTCCTTGTTTTAGAATTGGTGTCATTGTTCTAACGAAGGTGTCAGCCCGCTCCTTTCCTCCATATCTCGCAATTATTCCTTGTAACCCGCGCCTGCACTTGGCTGTGCTGGACCGGAGCGGGGCAAGGTGACGGTGTGAGGAAAAGTTAATGGGGTGTGCTGATACTAGGTCAGGGACGTTAGAGGAGGCTCCGTAGGGGGTTATCGATCTGGGATGGTTAACTGGCCAGGGCCTGGGGGGGATGGGAGCTATTTTTCACTGTCTTCTGAAGTTCCGTATTTATGTTACCAAGGTTTTTTATTTTTTTTTATTTTTTAAACAAGATTGGGAACTCTATGTATGATGCAGGGATGAATTGAGATCCTCAACTGAAGAACAAGAAATCCAAGCAGTCAGTAAAAGATGGAAAGCTGAGCTAAATATTGTTCTTGTATCTCGGTGAGCTTTGTGTATTTCTTCCAGATCTGTGCAGTAATCCGGCGTGAGACTTCCTGTAATAAAGACCGCCCCCTCCTGTAGTTTTCTATAGGTAGCCTGTAGTGGGTGGGGACTCCTGAGCCCCTCCCACCTCTCTCTCTCTCCTTCTGCAGGGTAGCTGGTCTGGTCTCCGCCCCCCTCCTGTAGTTTTCTATAGGTAGCCTGTAGTAGGTGGGGACTCCTGAGCCCCTCCCACCGCTCTGCTCTCTCTCTCCTTGTGCAGGGTGGCTGGTCTGGTCTCCACCCCCTTCCTGTAGTTTTCTATAGGTAGCCTGTAGTGGGTGGGGACTCCTGAGCCCCTCCCACCGCTCTGCTCTGTCTCTCCTTGTGCAGGGTGGCTGGTCTGGTCTCCGCCCCCCTCCTGTAGTTTTATATAGGTAGCCTGTAGTGGGTGGGGACTCCTGAGCCCCTCCCACCGCTCTGCTCTCTCTCTCCTTGTGCAGGGTGGCTGGTCTTGTCTCCACCCCCCTCCTGTAGTTTTATATAGGTAGCCTGTAGTGTGTGGGGACTCCTGAGCCCCTCCCACCGCTCTGCTCTCTCTCTCCTTGTGCAGGGTGGCTGGTCTTGTCTCCACCCCCCTCCTGTAGTTTTCTATAGGTAGCCTGTAGTGTGTGGGGACTCCTGAGCCCCTCCCACGCTCTGCTCTCTCTCTCCTTATGCAGGGTGGCTGATCTGGTCTCCGGCCCCCTCCTATTGTTTTCTATAGGTAGCCTGTAGTGTGTGGGGACTCCTGAGCCCCTCCCACCGCTCTGCTCTCTCTCTCCTTGTGCAGGGTGGCTGGTCTGGTCTCCGCCCCCCTCCTATCGTTTTCTATAGGTAGCCTGTAGTGTGTGGGGACTCCTGAACCCCTCCCACAGCTCTGCTCTCTCTCCTTAGTGCAGGGTGACTGGTCTTGTCTCCGCCCCCTCCTGTAGTTTTCTATCAGTAGCCTGTAGTGGGTGGGGGCTGCTGGGTCCCTCCTACAGCTCACAGTGATGTCACTGCTACAGCACAGTGATGATGTCACTGCTATATTTACCAGGTAATATCTGGATTTATAAAGGCTTTGATGCGACACCTCTTCTTAAAGGAGACGTACCTGTACTCCCTTTTGCCCACCAGCGACATTCTGCCGACGTAAATCGGTGTGCGCTGGTCGGCAAGCGTTTAAAGGAGGAGTACCGGCAAAGCTTGTTTGGCTGTACTTCTCCTATAGATCACAGGAGTGCCGTCCATTTTGCACTTCTGTGACCTGCTTTTAGCAGACTGCAGGCTGAAGCCCGCTGTCGGCTGACGCTGAAGAGCCGGTCCAAAGGAAAAGATCGCCCACATGCCTGGACTGGCACCTGACTCCTTATTCACACATCTTTAAAAGTTAGCAATAAAACAGTTCAAATCACTATCCATATTTAATCCAACTGGGGTTAAAGTGTCTAAAGTGGACATCCACTTGGTCTCATTTTTTCAAACTTGTTTTCTTTTACCTATAAGAGTAGATTTATATTGACATTTGCATTTTTTGTGCCCAGAGTTTAGTCCTCATAGATCCAAGCTTAAAATAAATAGTCCCCAAACACTTGGAACATCCATAAAGTGTGGAAGTAAATAATATCAAGTCCTCCTCTATCATATGGTCCCCAGCCATGGACGCTCTTCTTCCAAAAGACACCTAAATCCAGCTGTGGATACGGCCAATTATTCTCCGCTATCACTTACTATCACGAGCTGATCTAGCCAATTTGCAAGAACGATCCCAATGGTAAAATGCTCTCGTCAGAACCGTTCTTGCAGAAAGGAACCATAATACGCTCTCCTATCTCACGTCATGGACACGCATGACAGGAGCCTGCATGCAGAGATTAAACTGATACTAAACACACGCTGTTTCATTTACATTGTCCCGTCTCGTTTTGTATGTGGATGATGGCACTGTAATTATTTTAATTAGAAAAGTACCTTTTTTTCCTAATCGATATACAGCTGTCACATGACCCGGCTCTCTCCCAGCCTGTCTGTAGGGAAACAGTGGCAGGAGGAGCTTCTAGTTCTCTGCAGCTGGTTACATTTATTGGTAGCTTTTTTTTTTTAATGATGTGGATTTAGTGACACTTTAGTAGTCATCGGTGAAGAGTCTTCACACTTCCAAAACTGTAGATTACCACCTAAGGTAAAACAACTCCAATGTACTAACCAGCAACATGATGACGGGGATTATAGGGGTGCCCATAATTAAAGGGAATGCATTTTGTATGAAAAAAAAAAAGTTTATTCATATACAATTACAACAATATTAGGTTCAATGAAAATCAGAGTATAGTATATATCACATTAGTGATATAGTTCATATATAGGAGATGATCAATATTTGATGGTATATCCCAACATGTTTCACCAACATTGGCTTCTTCAGGGGATTTCTAAAGACCACCAATTTTCCATATACTGTATATATTAGTCCATATATAGGAGATGATCAATATTTGATGTTATATCCCAACATGTTTCACCAACATTGGCTTCTTCAGGGGAATTCTAAAGACCACTAATTTTCCATATACTGTATATATTAGTCCATATATAGGAGATGATCAATATTTGATGTTATATCCCAACACGTTTCGCCACAATTGGCTTCTTCTGGGATTTCTAAAGACCACCAAATTTCCATATACTGTATATATTAGTCCATATATAGGAGATGATCAATATTTGATGTTATATCCCAACATGTTTCACCAACATTGGCTTCTTCAGGGGATTTCTAAAGACCACCAATTTTCCATATACTGTATATATTAGTCCATATATAGGAGATGATCAATATTTGAGGTTATATCCCAACATGTTTCACCAACATTGGCTTCTTCGGGGGAATTCTAAAGACCACCAATTTTCCATATACTGTATATATTATGCAGAAGATCCAGAAAGTCGACAAGAAGAACAGAGATTTCACCACTCCAGGTCGATCCACTAACAGGCTACTAGCTCTCCAGATAGGTAGGGGTTCCAGGTGCAGGCTGATTGCATAAGCCAAGTGTGCAAAATCTGAACAAAACTCTGGATAGCCGCACTCTGGATAGCTATAAGTAAGCGCTGTTTATAGCGTGAAACGCGTCAGGACTTGTTCTAATTTTTTGTTTCCCTTTGCTGTGATGTTTTGTTCAACATGGAGTTTTTGCATTTGCATTTGAAGAAATAAAGGCACTTTACTTTTTACTCTATCCAGAGTTTTGTTCAGATTTTGCACACTTTACTGTATATATTAGTCCATATATAGGAGATGATCAATATTTGATGTTATATCCCAACATGTTTCACCCAACATTGACTTCTTCAGGCGAATTCTAAAGACCACCAATTTTCCATATACTGTATATATTAGTCCATATATAGGAGATGATCAATATTTGATGCTATATATCCCAACATGTGTCGTCAACATTGGCTTCTTCATGGCATTTCTATGAAAGTTGGCAGTCCTTAGAAACCCCCTGAAGAAGCCAATACTCCTCCTGGGTAGTTGGCGCGAGTGCGTGCCACCAGCGACTCGCTCCCGCTATGATTATTCCCAGAAAAAGCCGATAAGGCGGGTACGGCAGACCCGATGACATCCAGCACCCGCCGATCTTTCGGTACACAGGCAGAACGGTGGTCTGCCTGTGTAAAAAAAAAAAGTCAGATTGGCATTCTGTCGGTAGGGAAGACATGGATCCTGCGTTCCTGCAAAGCAGGGACATGGATCCATGTCTTTCCCTAGTAAAAGCACCTCCCCCACAGTTAGAATACACTGGCTAGGCACACAGTTAACCCTAAATGTTTAACCCCTTCCCAGCCAGTGTCATTAGTACAGTGACAGTGCATATTTTTTAGTACCAATCACTGTATTAGCGTCACCAGTTCCCGCAAAGGGTCAAAAGTGTCAGTTAACGTCTGGTTGTCCGCCGCAATATCACAGTCCCTCTATAAGTCACTGTTCGCCGCCATTGCTATTAAAAAATAAATAAATAAATAAAAATATCACATAGTTTGTAGATGCTATAACTTTTGGGCAAACCAATCAATATACGTCTATGGCCATTTTTTTTTATTTTATTTTTTTTAGCAAAAATATGAAGCAGAATACGTATTGGCCTAAATTTATGAAGAATTTTTTTTTTTTTTTTTTTTTTTTTATTGGGTATGTTTAATAGAAGAAAGTAAAAAATAAAATAAAAAAAAATAGTTTTTTTTTTTTTTTTTTTTAATTGTCGATCTTTTTTTGTTTATAGCGCAAAGAAAAAAAAAACAGAGGTGATAAAATACCAAAAAAAAGAGCTCTATTTGTGGGGGGGGGGGGGGGAAGACGTAAATTTTGTTTGGGTACAGCAACACACGACCGCGCAACTGTCAGTTATAGTAACGCAGTGCCGCATCGCAACAAAAAAATGGCCTGGTCATGAAGGGGGGTAAAACCTTCTGGAGGCCAAATGGTTAATACTTTTTTGAGTTACATATATTAAACAAGCTTGCATTTTTATGACTTCCGTATGATTGCATTACATTCATACGTTTTTTTGTTTTTTTTTTGTTTTTTTTTCTGGGCCGGCGGCATCGAAGGTAATAAAGTCAGTAACATTCGGGATGCTCGCCGTCTCACAAGAGAAATTTAGAGAATGTTTTACTCAGTATAGGTTTCCTTTTCAAGCTTGTCTTGCTGTGACTCATATTTTATGTAGTTGAGCTACTTTATAATTGATGTTCGTGCTTTCACCTGTTTTTTTCCCTTTTTTTTTTTTTTTTATGTTAGCTATTCAGAACAGCCCCTAGTTAGCCACTTTCATCCTTCCCGTGCTCCAAGTTGGTTCCAGTTTTACATTTTTAACCGGTTCCCGACCGGCTTCACGCAGATATACTGCGGCACAATGGCTCTTCTGGGCGAAAACCCCGTACGGGTATGGCTTTTCCCTTTAGAAGCCGACAGAGGGCACGCCCCTCGCCCGAGTGCATGGCGGGGGACCCGATGCGTGCGGCCGGCGGGCGAGATGGTGCGTACGAGCGCCAACACAGGGTATTGTATGTGTGTAAACACATAAATCTCTGTTCTGTCAGGGGAGAGGAGACATATCATTTGTTCCTACTAAGTAGGAACAACGATATGTCTCCTCCCCCAGTCAGTCCCATCCCCATACAGTTAGAACACAGTGAGGGAACACACAGTTAAAGTGACACTAAAGGTTTAAAAAAAATAAAAAATAAATAACAAACATATCATACTTACCTCCACTGTGCAGCTCGTTTTGCACAGAGTGGCCCTGAACCTGCTTTTCTGGGGACCCCCGGCGCCTCTCGCGGCTCCTCCCCACATCAGATTACCCCCTAGGAGAAGCGCTTTCTCAGGGGGTTACCTTGCGGGAGTGCCCCCGAGTCCAGCGTTCTGCATCCATAGACGCTGAATGCAGGACTGCCCCCCTGCCCCCCAGCGCACGCGTCATTGGATTTGATTGAGAGCAGCGGGAGCCAATGGCTGCGCTGCTATCAATCTATCCAATCAAGAGCCGAGAACCCCGGCCAGAGAGAGAGAGCGCGACAAGTTCGAGGGTTCAGGTAAGTAAAAGGGGGGAGGGGGGGTCGCTGACAGGTGTTTTTTCACCTTAATGCATAGGATGCATTAAGGTGAAAAAAAAAAACCCACGAACCTTTACAACCCCTTTAACCCCTTGATCACCCCCTAGTGTTAACCCCTTCCCTGCCAGTGACATTTACACAGTAATCAGTGCATACTTATAGCACTGATCGCTGTATAAATGTCAGTGGTCCCAAATATGTGTCAAAAGTGTCTGATCTGTCCGTCGCAATGTTGTAGTAATGCTAAAAATGGCAGATCACCACCATTACTAGTAAAAAAAAAAAAAAAAAAGAAGAAACAAAATGGCATAAAAGTGTCATAAATCTTCCCCATAGTTTGTAGACGCTATAACTTTTGCGCAAACAAATCAATATACGCTTATTGTGATTTTTTTGCCACAAATCAGTAAAAGAATATATATTGGCCTAAACTGATAAGGAAATTATTATTATTATTATTTTTTTTTTTTTAAATTGGGGGATATTTTTTATAGCATTTTTCAAAATTGTCGCTCTTTGTCGCAAAAAAATAAAATAAAATAAAATCTTCCTGTATAATTTTACCAGGACCTGAATGTTCAATTCACCCAAAAGAACAAGAACCCCTCCAAGAATGGCTGTGTGTTGAGTTATTTTGAGGGGACAGGAAATTGACACTGTTATACAAGCTGTACACTCACTACTTTACATTGTAGACAAGTGTCATTTCTTCAGTGTTGTCACATGAAAAGAGAGAAGAGAAGAGTTCCAGAAATGTGAGGGGTGTACTTACTTTTGTGGTGAGATCCTGTATATATATATATATATATATATATATATATATATATATATATATATATATATCTCTTTTAGGCTTAGCATGACTATTGCAAACACAGAACACAAGTGCGCCGTGTTATGGGACACCATGTGGGTATCACATATATCTATATACACACAATTTCCACATGCTGTCACATAGCCCGGCACTCTGGTGTTCTTTGTTGCAGGTTCCACACTAAGCCTAAAAGATGTTTATCAAAGTTGGACATGCAATTGCCAGATGGTTCAGCTGGCGGATTGGAAACTTTACCGTAATCTTCACTTTAAGAGTTTTAGGGACACTTATCCCTCTTTTAATGCCTTGCTCTTTTGCTAGGGTGATTTTGTCAAATTATAGATCAGGTTTTTTTTTTTTTTTTTTTTGTCAGAAAACTGCTTCCATGAAGACAGGCTCCTTAAATCCTGGCTCAACTGAGGAAGAAGATTACATGTTATTATGATGTGGCTCAGCAGGATTTTTTCCAGCAAACATAATGATGCAGAGAGGGATAAAATTATCATTCTCGGCAAGGAGGTCATCAGCACGAGAACAATGGCTTTCACGCGGCTCGGCTAAGCCCCGCATGATGCATGCTTCTGCCCTTTTTTTTTTTTGTCTTAATGCTTTTGTGAAGGATTCCTGGGTAGAATTTCAATACATCCTCCCGACGTGACAACTAAAGTACACATCCAACGTGGGGTGGGAGATTGTTGATGGACCCTCGATTCTCAAAGCTGCTCAAAACAAACATTGGTGTCACCTCCATCCGGCCCATTCCCTGCAGAGCGACGCTCATGGGTGACAGGAGAACATGGAGGCCACCAAATATGAAGGTAGTGCGGGAGAACATTCAACGTGCGACCAAAGAGGAAATGATCACAAGGGTTCCAAGAATTAAAGGGAATAGATTGGGATTGTGTGTTTATGGACAGTTTAAAAAAAAAAATACAATTTATTTAATTACTATTTATTAATTATTGAAATAATATTGAAATGTGTTGAATGTTTGGCGGAAAAAAAATGAGATAGAAAATGAAATCGATATATATATATATAATATATATATATATATATATATATATATATATATATATATATATAAAATATATATATATTTATATATATACATATATTAAATATATATATTTATATATATATATATATATATATATATATATATATATATATATATATATATATATATATATATATTAAATATATATATTATATATATATATATATATATATATATATATATATATATATATATTTAATATATATATATATAAATATATATATAGTGCCTTGCGAAAGTAT
The DNA here is from genome assembly GCF_037356315.1 of Lithobates pipiens. NCBI lineage: Eukaryota > Metazoa > Chordata > Amphibia > Anura > Ranidae > Lithobates > Lithobates pipiens. The sequence continues at coordinate 259,445,547 of NW_027507685.1, read as the reverse complement.
TCGGCCCCCTTGAACTTTTCAACCTTTTGCCACATTTCAGGCTTCAAACATAAAGATATAAAATGTAAATTTTTTGTGAAGAATCACCAACAAGTGGGACACAATTGTGAAGTGGAACGAAATCTATTGGATTTTTTTAACATTTTTAGCAAATAAAAAACTGAAAAGTGGTGCGTGCAAAATGATTCGGCCCCCTTTACTTTCAGTGCAGCAAACTCACTCCAGAAGTTCAGCGAGGATCTCTGAATGATCCAATGTTGTCCTAAATGACTGATGGTGATAAATAGAATCCACCTGTGTGTAATCAAGTCTCTGTATAAATGCACCTGCTCTGTGATAGTCTCAGGGTTCTGTTGAAAGCGCAGAGAGCATCAAGAAGACCAAGGAACACACCAGGCAGGTCCGTAATACTGTTGTGGAGAAGTTTAAAGCCGGATTTGGATACAAAAAGATTTCCCAAGCTTTAAACATCCCAAGGAGCACTGTGCAAGCGATCATTTTGAAATGGAAGGAGTATCAGACCACTGCAAATCTACCAAGACCTGGCCGTCCCTCTAAACTTTCAGCTCAGACAAGGAGAAGACTGATCAGAGATGCAGCCAAGAGGCCCATGATCACTCTGGATGAACTGCAGAGAACTACAGCTGAGGTGGGAGAGTCTGTCCATAGGACAACAATCAGTCGTACACTGCACAAATCTGGCCTTTATGGAAGAGTGGCAAGAAGAAAGCCATTTCTCAAAGATATCCATAAAAAGTCTGGTCTAAAGTTTGCCACAAGCCACCTGGGAGACACACCAAACATGTGGAAGAAGGTGCTCTGGTCACATGAAACCAAAATCCAACTTTTTGCCCACAATGCAAAACGATATGTTTGGCGTAAAAGCAACACAGCTCATCACCCTCAACACACCATCCCCACTGTCACACATGGTGGTGGCAGCATCATGGTTTGGGCCTGCTTTTCTTCAGCAGGGACAGGGAAGATGGTTAAAATTGAGGGGAAGATGAATGCAGCCAAATACAGGACCGTTCTGGATGAAAACCTGTTGGAGTCTGCAAAAGACCTGAAACTGGGACGGAGATTTATCTTCCAACAAGACAATGATCCCAAACATACAGCAAAATCTACAAAGGAATGGTTCACAAATAAACGTATCCAGGTGTTAGAATGGCCAAGTCAAAGTCCAGACCTGAATCCAATCGAGAATCTGTGGAAAGAGCTAAAAACTGCTGGTTACAAACGCTCTCCATCCAACCTCACTGAGCTCCAGCTGTTTTGCAAGGAAGAATGGGCAAGAATTTCAGTCTCTCGATGTGCAAAACTGATAGAGACACCCCAAGCGACTTGCAGCTGTAATCGCAGCAAAAGGTGGCTCTACAAAGTATTAACGCAAGGGGGCCGAATAATTTTGCACGCCCCACTTTTCATTTTTTTATTAGTTAAAAAAGTTTAAAAAATCCAATAGATTTCGTTCCACTTCAAAATTGTGTCCCACTTGTTGGCGATTCTTCACAAAAAATACAATTTTATATCTTTATGTTTGAAGCCTGAAATGTGGCAAAAGGTTGAAAAGTTCAAGGGGGCCGAATACTTTTGCAAGGCTATATATGTCTCTCTCTCTCTCTCTCTCTCTCTCTCTCTCTCTATATATATATATATATATATGTAGCGCCGGCACTCCTGAAGAGTATGCGCTATGTTTATAAATTTAGTTTTTCCTAAGACTGTAGTTGAGTCTTGGGGGTTAATTTCTCAAAAATTTTGGTTTTGGCATCAGTTTGGCTGGGCTGTACTATGTTCTGCCTGGTCATAATGTCTGCAACCACCATCCACATCCACAACCATCCGAAATCACCATCCACATCCACAACCGTCAGCAACCACCATCCACATCCACAACCGTCCGCAACCACCATCCACATCCACAACCGTCCATAACCGCCATCCACGTCCATAACCGTCCGTAAGCACCATCCACATCCACAACCATCCGAAATTGCCATCCACATCCACAACCATCCGCAGCCACCATCCACATCCACAACCGTCCGCATCCACAACCATCCACATCCACCATCCACAACCATCCACAACCACCATCCACATCCACAACCATCCGCAACCACCATCCACAACCGTCCACAACCACCAAAAAAAATCCACAACCAACCACAACCACCAAAAAAAATCCACAACCAACCACAACCACCATCCAAAACCACCGTCCACAACCATCCACAACCACCATCCATGTCCACAACCATCCGCAACCACCATCCACATCCACAACCATCCAAAACCACCGTCCACATCCACAACCATCCACATCCACCATCCACATCCACAACCATCCACATCCACCATCCACATCCACAACCACCATCCACATCCACAACCGTCTGCAATCACCATCCACATCCACAACCATCCGCAACCACCATCCACAATCAACCACAACCACCATCCACATCCACAACCATCCAAAACCACCGTCCACAACCACCATCCACTTCCACAACCATCCGCAACCACCATCCACAACCATCCACAACCACCATCCACATCCACAACCATCCAAAACCATTGTTCACATCCACAACCATCCACAACCACCATCCACATCCACAACCATCCACAACCACCATCCACATCCACAACCGTCGACAACCACCATCCACATCCACAACCGACCACAAACCACCATCCACAACCACCATCCACAACCATCCACAACCATCATCCACATCCACAATCATCTGCAACCACTATCCACAACCACTGTTTTATAGCAGACAGAAAAAAATTAAACTTTACTATAACATGCCAAAAAAATGTATAATAAATTGGGAGCCCTTTGGATTTTCCAAGATTTCAGCATGAATGGTTTTAGAAACAGGAACGATTTTCAGGTAACTCACAATAATAGGTGTTTGCCTATCGGCTTAAGCCTAATAGCTCAAAAAAAAAAAAAAAAAACATTGTGTGCTAACATTCAAAAACCAAGCTTGAATATGAGAACCTTTGTATCGAACGACTGGTAGCAATTACCGTCATCAAATATTTCCTGTAGCGGTTGATCAGACTTCCAAAACACTTAGAAGGGATTTAGACTGTTTGCTTTACCAAAAACTGTTTCAGCTCATTGAAATTTTCGGGACACCTTGAGCGAGCAAGAACCTTCATGTAGAGCTTAGATCTTGCCAATCCCAGAAAACAAATTTGAATCAGTTTTTTTTTTTTTAAGTCAATTTCCCTGCTGTGTTTCACTTCATTGCTTTGCCTCATTAGGCAATTTCAGTTTTGGGTAATAAACTGCCATTCTGACATTGTCCAGTAACATTGCTTGATATCATTTTGAATTAATGGTTCCTTTTATAATAACAAGCTGTCCAATCCCTCTGGCAGCAAAGCAGCCACCAACCAAGTAGTATCCTCCACCATACATCACAGTTGGGGCAAGGTTTTGGTGTTGGTGAGCAATGCTTTGCCAGGGCTGGCCTCAGCCCTTCCTTCTCTGAGCTGGCCGCTCAGCTGTCGGCTAATTGCCAGCTCTTATCTCTTCACAGTTACTCAGCTGTTGATGATATCCTGCTCGTCAGTCCTGCCTACTTAGGCCGTCCAGCCCAGAGGATCTCTGTCTTCACCTTAGTCAACATCACAGAGACTATCTCCTGGACTCCTGTTAAAAGACTTTCTTGGCTGACATACCTTCTGGCTCCAGATCCTGCTTGCTGTTTTATTACGCTCATCTCCGGCTCCCTGACTTTTGGCTTGTCTGACTATCCGTTCCGGTTCCTGAACTCCGGCTATGTTTTGACTACGTTTTGTTCTATTTACTTTTATTATTAAACAAGTGTGATTTAAAGCGGGAGTCCGCCAGGAGTTCCGCCGTTTTTAAAAAAAAAAGCCAGCAGCTACAAATACTGCAGCTGCTGACTTTTAAAATAGTGACACTTACCCGCCCAGCGCGCCCACGATGTCGGCCCCCGAAGCCGATCTCTCGATCGTCTCTCGGGTGCTGCCACCATCTTGGGTATGGGAATCAGGAAGTGGAGCCTTTCGGCTTAATTTCCCGGTTCCCTACTGCGCATGCGCGAGTCGCGCTGCGCAATAAGGATGGTCCCCGCTGCCTCTGGGATCTGTGTGTTTCCCAGCAGGCAGCGGGGGACTTTCGGAAAGGGGCGTCGATTCTGCAGAATCTACGCCCCTTTCCGCAGATAGCTATGCCGGAAGTGGGTGCAGATACCTGTACTGTACAGGTACCTGCACCCCCCTTCCCCCTGAAAGGTGCCAATTGTGGCGCCGGAGGGGGGGAGGATTCCAATGAGCGGAAGGTCCACTTTAGGGTGGAGCTCCGCTTTAACTGTACTTCTGTCTCAGCCTGATTTCATGGTTTCTGACATGCTTTTCACCTGAATTATGTAACAAGTGAAAAAGGCGCTATTTCTAATTATGCCCCCCCTTCAGCACCCATACTTCTGAGTCTCTAGTATGTATTATACTATGCACTGCCCCCTCCCCCTGTTGTTGTTATATAAGTCTGACTTCCCCTCTGCATCCTCTATGCTTGATAAAGGAGTGCTGCCGTGCTTCCATCCACGGCTTTTATACTCGGAAACGCGTCGCTTAACCTCTGACATCATCAACTTTGCGATGCGGTGCGCTCAATGGTGCGTTCCAAGCCTCGTTCTGGATCCACCATTTCATGGCTATTATACATCTGCCTATAGAGACTGAATTAGTGCTGTTTGAACGGCATGGAAGTGTTTCACCCACAAAGATGAGCGTCAGCCCCTCTCCCTGAACCCGCAGCCAGTCACATATATCTTACTGTGTTGATTCAGCTGATGATATACTTCTTTATGCAGCTTATCCGGAGAAGTTTTTTCCTTACTACCCAGCAGCTGTTTTTACCCAGGATTGGAGACAAATCCTTCTTACTATACAAGAGACTGGCTGGGACTAGTAGTTCTTCCCCCGTGAATGCTTCGCTGCAATCCTTTATGTGAGTGGATATTTTGTTCTTAAAGTGGAAGTAAACTCCCCTATCGTTTTCAGCCAAAGGAAGCCGCCATCTTTGCCTCGGTTTAATATTCAACTGCTATGGTGCTGCACATGTGATTCGTTATGACACCAGCCATTGGATGATTTGATAGTTTGGCTGAGAGCACAGCCAATGTGACAGTTAGCATTCCCGGCATGCCTTTTTTTTTTTTTTTTTTTTTACTGTTTAAATCGATGGGTTTACTTCCACTATAATAAATTGTTTATTGATATATACTCAGAAGCACCGTTTTTTTTTCCTGTTTTTGTTTTCACCTGAATTATGCATTGTGTGCAACATTTCAATAAATTCACATAAAGTGGTTGTAAAGCCTCAATGTTTGTGTTCTATGGTGAAAAACCTTCAGTGCTGCAGCTCTCTCTCCCCCCCCCCCACCTCCCAGACCCCTCCTTTTTCTTACCTGAGCCCAATCTGATCCAGCGATGTGCAGGAGTGCAGCGGCTCCAGCTGTTGTCTCTCTCCTCATTGGACAGATCGATAGCAGCAGCAGCCATCCTACTACTGTCAATCAAATTCATGCCTGTGTCAATGGACGCAGCAGTAGCAAGCCTGCACGGGTGCCCCCCCCCCAGGAAAAACAGCTTTTTGTGGGGGTACCCGATGAAGAGGAGGCACTCCAGAAGAAGAGAATCGGGGCTGCTCTGTGCAAAACTATTACACAGAGCAGGTAAGTATGGGCATGTTTGTTATTTTAATGAAAAACAAAACAAAACACAACCCCTTTAATATTGTAAAAAAGAAAAAGCATTATGGTATGTCTAACATTTTTTTGAGACAAGTAATGGCTTTCTCTATGAAAATGATGGCGAACCTTGGCACGCCAGACAGGGCCATTTTTAAGGCAGGGCAAAAGAGGGAGCTGCCCTGGGCCCTGTCATTGTTGTGAGGCCCAAAGCAGCTGCCTCATACTTGCCAACTGTCCAGGTTTAAATTCCCTCGTCCCTTGAGGTTTTAGTCCTGTGCTGTTTCCTGATATCTCAGTGTGAAGTGCTGCTACTAATGCTGCCCAGCTCTGCCCTATTGTTTACAGATGACTCATCTGCAGACCTTGTGTTTACATGTAAATTACTGGCATTCATATGTAAATAGCAGCGATCGACGGCATCGATATGTATATCATGCCCCCCTGATGTCAAATCCACAGTAATCTCTAGCAACCAATCAACAATCAGAAATCATGTGCTGTAACCTCTAGCAACTAATTAGTGAGCCGTAATGTGTGCTGTAACCTCTAGCAACTAAGCAGTGAGCGGTAATGATACACTGTAACCTCTAGCAACTAAGCAGTGAGCGGTAATGATACACTAACCTTTGGCAACCAATCACAATTGTTGCCTGATCTGATTCAATATACTGATTTTGGGTCTAACTGCTAATTATTGTATGTCTTGGAGCAGGTGGAGAGCTAAACTGCATGGGGGGGGGGGGTTGGGCAAGAAAAGTTTTGCCTGGGGTCCAATCAATATTAAAGACGGCCCTGACTCCAGATGTTTTCGAACTACATTTCCCATAATGCTCAGCTACACTGTAGAGTGCATCATGGGAAATGTAGTTCCAATGCATCTAGGGTCCCATGGTCCGCCATTACTGCTCTATGGTTTCCTTCCACGACCAGTATTTTGTTACTTAACCACCTAACAACAGAGCCTCGTTTTGAGATTTGGTGCTTACAAGTTAAAATCTCATATTTTTTTTTTTTTGCTAGAAAATTACTTAGAACCCCCAAACATTATATATATATTTTTTAAGACACCCTAGAGCAGTGATGGCGAACCTTGGCACCCCAGATGTTTTGGAACTACATTTCCCATGATGCTCATCTACACTGAAGAGTGCCAGAGCATCATGGGAAATGTAGTTCCAAAACATCTGGGGTGCCAAGGTTCACCATCACTGCCCTAGAGAATAAAATGGCTGTCATTGCAATACTTTATGTCACTCCGTATTTGCGCTGCAGTCTCACAAGTGCAATGTTAAAAAAAAAAAAAAAAAAAATTTTGAATTAAAAAAAAATAAGACAACAGTAAAGTTAGCCTATACTGTGAAAGATAATTTTACGCAGAGTACATTGATACCCAACATGTCACATGTCACGCTTCGAAATTGGAATTTAACGGCCACAAACTTTGACCCTTAAAAATCTCCATAGGAGACGTTTAAAAATTTCTACAGGTTACCAGTTTTCAGTTGCAGAGGAGGTCTAGTTCTATAATTATTGCTCTCGCTCTAACGATCGCAGCGATACTTTATATGTGTGGTTTGAACACCGTATTTATACGCGGGGCGTGGCTTACTTATGAGCTCGTTTCTGTGCACCAGCTGTTTTTCTTATTTATTTTACATTTCATTTTTTTTTGATTTTTACACTATCTTTAAAAAACTTATTGACTTATTTATTTATTTATTTTTACAAAAATTTCCCCTTTAAGCCCTTGTACGCACGGTCGGATATTCCGAAGGACAATGTCCGATCGGACCGTGTTGTCGGATAATCCGACAGTGTGTGTGAGGGCTCCATCGGACTGTTTCCGTCGGAATATCCGACCGACAAAGTTTGAGAGCTGGATATAAAATTTTCCGACAACATGATCCGATCGGTTTGTAGAGAATTCCGATCGGACAAAGTGCCACGCATGCTCCGATCAAATTCCTAGACCAAAGCTATTGGCTACCTGCCTGAACGTTGTCCCGTCGTAACGAAATAACGTCATCACGTTCTGAACGATCGGATTTTCTGACAACTTTGTCCGACCGTGTGTATGCAACAGTTTCGTACAAAATCTGACGGACAAAATCCATCGGACAAAATGCAACGGATTTGGTTGTCGGAATGTCCGACCGTGTGTACAAGGGCTAAGACTCATCTGTGCCCATCCGTTCCCATCAGTGCTTACCTATCAGTGCTGATCCGTGCCACCTATCAGTGCCACCCTTAAAGAGGAAGTAAACCCTGATGGGTATTACTTCTTCTTTGATTCCCTGCAAAGGTAAAGCATAATGGACTACTATGCATCGCATCGCATCGCATCACATCACATAGTAGTCCATTATGTGTCACTTACCTGACACAGGAGCCAGCGAAGTCACCGCTGTCCCCTGTAGTTCCGAGCGTCCATCTTCTTGGTGGGTCTCCGTGGGTCTTGCTGCTCTGGCTCTGTGATTCGCTGGAGCAGCGATGACGTCACTCCTGCGCATGCGCACGGGAGCCGACACTCGCGGCATGTCGCCGCGATCTGCGGTTTACCCAGTGCGCCTGCGCATCGCTGTCTACGGCGCATGCACCGGTGGTCTTCAGGTAAATATCTCCTAAACCGTATAGGTTTAGGAGATATTTCTTGGACCTACAGGTAAGCCTTAATCTAGGCTTACCTGTAGGTCAAAGTGGTTTGTAAGGGTTTACAACCACTTTAAGTGGCCATCAGTGTAGCCTCTCAGTGCTCATCAGTGCCGCCTATGAGTGCCCATAAGTGGCGCCCATCAGTGCCGCCAATCAATGCCAATCAGTGCTGCATACCAGTGCCACCTCTCAGTGCCCATCAGTTCCACCTCATCAGTGCCACCTCATTGGTGCCACCTCATCACTGTGCCCATCAGTGCAACCTCATCAGCGCAAGGAGAAAACATATTATTTTACAAAAGTTTATAACAGAAACAAAGAAAAACTTTTTTATTTTATTTTTTTCCCTTCAACATTTTTGGTCTTTTTTTTTATTTGTTGCGCAAAAAATCAAAACCCCAGTGGTGATCAAATCTCATCAAAAGAAAGCTCTATTTGTGAGAACAAAATGATAAAAAAAAAAATCAAATTTGGGTACAGCATAGCATGACCGCGCAATTGTCGTTCAAAGTGTGATGGCGCTGATAGCTGAAAATTGGCCTGGGCAGGAAAGGGGTGTAAGGGCCCGGGATTGAAGAGGTTAAGGAGAGTTTAACCACTTCAGCTCCAGAAGGATTTACCCCCTTTTGCCATGCGGCGCTGCGGCACTTTAACTGACAATTGCGCGGTCGTGCGACGTCGTATACCCAAAACAAAATCGACGTCCTTCTGTTCCCACAAATAGAGATTTCTTTTGGCGGTATTTGATAACCTCTGCGTTTTTTTTTTTGTTTTTTTTTTGCGATATAAACAATAAAAAAACAAAAAAAAAGACAATATTTACTTCCTGCTATAATAAATATCTCAAATTTAAAGATAAAATAAAAAATAAATGTCTTCAGCAGTTTAGGCCGATATGTATGTTCTGATCACTAGGAACAGCAGATCTCTCTCTCTCTCTCTTCCCCTGCCAGAACAGGGATCTGTTTGGTTACATTGACAGACCCCCGTTCTGGCTCTCTGTGGAGCGACCGGCGGGTGGCCAGCGGACATGGCGGCCGCCGCCCCCCATCACTCTTAAAACGGCCAATGTACACCTTCGGCGATTCCCCAGGAGAGCCAACCTGCCGCCGTGCAATGACGGCGGCTAGTCCTTAACCGCTTGCCGACCAGTTGCGCAACGATATATATGTCAGAAGAATGCAAATGGGCGTACAGGTACGTCACCCGCTAAGAAGCGGCGTTGTGGGCAGAGCGTTGAGATGCCTCAACAAGGCATTTCCCCCCATTCTGCCCTAGTGACAAGACAGAGATCTACTGCTGCCTGTCATCGGGAGCGGTGATCACTATCGTGTCCTAGGTAGCCCACCCCCCCTCACAATTAAAGTCACTCCCTAGGACACACTTAACCCCTTCATCACCCCCTAGTGTTTAACCACTTCCTTGCCAGTGTCATTTACATAGTAATCAGTGCATTTTTATAGCACTGATCGATGTATAAATGACAATGGTCCCAAAATAGTGTCAAAAGTGTCCGATGTGTCCGCCATAATCAGAAAAAAAAATGGGAAAAAAAGATTTTTTTTTTCCGGGGAGAAATTAGGGACTTTTAGGAAGCCAAGGCCGGGTAAGGTCATGTATTTCCATCCCTAGGGACTTTAAATCAGGGGTCTCAAACTGGTGGCCCTCCAGCTGTTGTGAAACTACAAGTCCCATCATGCCTCTGCCTGTTGGAGTAATGCTTGTAACTGTCAGCCTTGCAATGCCTCATGGGACTTGTAGTTTCGCAACAGCTGGAGGGCCGCAAGTTTGAGACCCCTGCTTTAAATGATATCATGATTTGGTAGAGTCAGGCCGCGTACACACGGGCGGACTGTTCGCCCAACTTTGTCCGTCAAACAGTTTCGGCAAACAGTCCGCTCAAAATTAGCATGGACGGACATGGCCACACACGACGAACGAACAGTTTGCTGAAACCGTGCGCGATGACGTGAACGGCACGTACGACGGGACGAAAAATACGACGTCCTATACACTGCATTATAACTTTCGGCGTGAAAATCCTTTCTGAGCATGCGCGCAACTTTGTTTGACGAACAAGCCTACACACGAGGGGACTGTTCGCTGAAACAAGGTTTCAGCGGACAGTTTTACGGAATTTCCGAAAAACCTTGTTCGTCAAACTGTCCGCTGAAACTGTCCGCTGAAAGCCCACACACGAGCGGACTGTCCGCCCAAACACTGTTCAGCGGACAAAGTTGGGCGAACAGTCCGCCCGTGTGTACGCGGCCTCATGAGTATCCATCCCATATACATTTGAGCGAAAAGGGTGTATTTAAAAAAGGGGAGGGTGGGACTTTAAATTAAAGTCCCACCTACTCCTTTTTTAAATACACCCTTTTCGCTCAAGTGTCCGCCATAATGTCGCAGTCACAATAAAAATTGCAGATCGCCGCCATTACTAATTAAAAAATAAATAAATAAAATAATAAAAATGCCATAAATCTACCCCCTATTTTGTAGACACTATAACATTTGCGAATCAATATACGCTTATTGCAATTTTTTTTTTTAACCCAAAATTTGTAGAAGAATAAGTATCTGCTTAAACTGAGGGAAAAAAATTTTTTTTATAATTTTTTGAGGATATTTATTACAGCAAAAAGTAAAAAATATTGCTTTTTTTTTAATTGCTGTCCTTTTTTTTGTTTATAACGCAAAAAAAAAAAAAAAATGCAGAGGTGATCAAATACCACCAAAAGAAAGCTCTATTTTTGGGGAAAAAAAAGGACGTCAATTTTGTTTGGGTACAACGTCGCACGACCGCGCAATTGTCAGTTAAATCGGCACAGTGCTCTGGTCAGGAAGGGGGTAAAATCTTCCAGGGGCTGAAGTAGTCACGTGATTGTAAAGCCACAAAGGTGCGCATTCAATGCATGAAGGTAGAAAAACCTTCTGTGTGCAGACGCTCCCCCAGCACAACCGTGTAATTGTCAGTTGAATCGGCGCAGTGCTCTGGTCCGGAAGGGGGTAAAATCTGAAGTAGTCAAGTGATTGTAAAGCCACAAAGGTGTTTTACCTTCATGCAAGGTAAAAAAAAAAAAAAACCTTCTGTGTGCAGCAGCTCCCCCAGCCCCCCCCCCCCTCCCCAATAATTACTTGAGTCCCCTCTCGATCCAGGGATGTCCATGAGAGGCCTTGGCTCTCCAGGGGGGGTCTCACACTCCCTGATTGACTTTTGGCAGCAGCTCCCACTGCTGTCAATTGCAGCCAGTGAGCCAATTAGGAGATGGAGAGGGGGGCATCCAGATACGGGCTCGGGAGTGCACATGCCTTGGTTGCCCCCACAATGCCGCATCTTTAGGTTATGTTAATATTCCTGTACGTGCCACTCTGCCGCCGACGTATATCGGTGTGAGCCGGCGTTGTGCCATATAGTGTCCGGCCATCATATAGCGTCCGCCCCGTACTGCGCATGCGCAGTACGGAGCAGACGAAGCTTCGGAAAATCTCCGAAGCTGAACGGCGCCTGCGCCGTGAGTGGAGGTGGTGGCCCCACCATCCAAGCGGACATAGGGTTGTGAATATCAGAGGGCCCCTCGCGGGCGAGCTTTGCTCGCCACGCTTCGGGGCTCGGCCTCGCTGCTGCGCTCGGCTCTTTTATATTCCTACTCTATGTCCACTTGGATGGTGGGGATGGAACCTGGACTCATGGCGCAGGCGCCGTTCATCCTCGGCAATTTTCGGATTCTGTGTTGCTGTGTACTGCGCATGCGCAGTACACAGCGGACACTATCGGATGGGGAACCTTATATGACAAGACACCGGTCGGCAAGTGGTTAAAATGAAGATATAATATGATACATACGTGTTCCTGTGTGCACGCTTGTGTCGGGAAAACGAGGCAATGGCTTTGTATTGCCAATTGCAAATCTTTGTCTGATTGTGACAAATAAAAACACAAGAGCAAAAAGTAAAACAAGGAAAAATAAATGTAAAACAAAATGAAAACGTATTTGGTCCATAGAGCGAATTCCGGCATCAGCCGAGGGTGAGCCGGGGGGGGGGGGTGGATCCGGACAGGGAATCCCATTTCAGCACCCTGGACAGCGGCACACCCAGAAGCCACAGAATCAGTGCCCTGCGCTGTCCAGGGTGCTGAACACATTCCTTATTTTAGCTTTCTCCAATAGAAAAAACGCCATGAGGCTAAAAGATAAAGAAACCTGTTGATCCCCGAATTTAATTTTAAACTGGTCTTGCTACATCAATTTAAAAGCTGAAAACGGTTGTCATGAGTGCTGCACATTATTATTATTTTTATTTTTATTGAATCGTAATCACAATGTCCGTGTTCTTTTCACACACACTATATTACCAAAAGTATTGGGACACCTGCCTTTACACGCACATGAACTTTAATGGCGTCCCAGTCTTACTCCGTAGGGTTCAATATTGAGTTGGCTCCGCCCTTTACCGCTATAACAGCTTCACCTCTTCTGGAAAGGCCGTCCACAAGGTTTAGGAGACGTGTCTATGGGAAGGTTTGACCATTCTTGACCATTTTGCCCCCCCCCCCATCAAATCATTCTCTGCAGCTATTACCTTTTGTACCACCACCCCCCTCCCTTTAGAATGTAAGCTCTACGAGCCGGGTCCTCCTGTACCTTTTGTATTGTACTGTAATTGTGTTGCCCCCCCCCCCCTATACATTGTAAAGCGCTGCGTAAACTGTTGGCGCTATATAAATCGATGATAATAATAATAATAATTCTTCCAGAAGCGCATTTGTGAGGTCAGGCACTGATGTTGGGCAAGAAAGGCCTGGCTCGCAGTCTGCTCTCTAATTCATCCCAAAAGGTGTTCTATCGGGTTGAGGTCAGGACTCTGTGCAGGCCAGTCAAGTTCCTCCACCCCAAACTCGCTCATCCATGTCTTTATGGACCTTGCTTTGTGCACCGGTGGGCAGTCATGTTGGAACAGGAAGGGGCCGTCCCCAAAACTGTTGGGAGCACGAAATTGTCCAAAATGTCTTGATATGCTGACGCCTTAAGAGTTCCCTTCACTGGAACTAAGGAGCCAAACCCAACCCCTGAAAAACAACCCCCCCACACCATAATCCCCCCTCCACCAAATGATTTGGACCAGTGCACAAAGCAAGGTCCATAAGGACATGGATGAGCGAGTTTGGGGTGGAGGAACTTGACTAGCACACTCCTAAACCTTGTGGACGGCCTTCCCAGCAAAAGAGTTGAAGCTGTTATAGCTGCAAAGGGCGGAGCCAACTTAATATTGAACCCTACGGGCTAAGACTGGGATGTCATTAAAGTTCATGTGCGTGTGTAAAGGCAGGTGTCCCAATACTTTTGGTAATATAGTGTATGTGTATATAAACACAGTATCTCACAAAAGTAAGTACACCCCTCAGTCACATTTCTGTAAATATTTTCTTCTATCTTTTCATGTGACAACACTGAAGAAATTACACTTGTCTACAATGTAAAGTAGTGAGTGTACAGCTTGTATAACAGTGTAAATTTCCCGTCCCCTCAAAATAACTCAACACACAGCCATTAATGTCTAAACCGCTGGCAAGAAAAGTGAGTACACCCTTAAGGGAAAATTTCCAGATTGGGCCCAATTAGCCATTTTCCCTCCCAGGTGTCATGTGACTCGTTAGTGTTACAAGGTCTCAGGTATGAATGGGGAGCAGGTATATTCAATTAGTTATTATTATTAATAATATAATGATGATGATATTATTTTATTAGTATCTTCATCATCATATTAATAATCATTTTAAATGATTATTATTATTATTATTATTATTATTATTATTATTATTATTATTATTATTATTATTATTATTAGTAGTAGTAGTAGTAGTAGTAGTAGTAGTATTCCTATTTGTATTATTGTTATTTGTATTATTAATAATAATATAATGGTGATGATGAAAATAAAAATAATAATAATCATAATTCTTATTAATAATATAAGTATGATAATATTATTTTTTATTAGTATCTTCATCATCATATTAATAATAATGTTAAATTATTATTATTATTATTAGTAGTAGTAGTAGTAGTAGTAGTAGTAGTAGTAGTAGTAGTAGTAGTATTCCTATTCGTATTATTGTTATTTGTATTATTAATAATAATATAATGGTGACGATGAAAATAAAAATAATAATAATCATAATTTATAATTCTTATTAATAATATAATCATGATGATATTATTTTTTATTATTATCTTCATCATCATATTAATTATAATTTTTAATTATTATTATTATTATTAGTAGTAGTAGTAGTAGTAGTAGTAGTATTAGTAGTAGTAGTATTCCTATTCTTATTATTGTTATTTGTATTATTAATAATAATAATATGATGGTAGTGAGGAAAATAAAAATAATAATAATCATAATATATTATTCTTATTAATAATATAATCATGATGATATTATTTGTATTATTATCTTCATCATCATATTAATAATAATTTGTAATTATTATTATTATTATTATTATTATTATTATTATTAGTAGTAGTAGTAGTAGTAGTAGTACTATTATTATTATTATTATTATTATTATTATTATTATTATTCCTATTATTATCTTCATCATCATATTAATAATAATTTGTAATTATTATTATTATTATTATTAGTAATAGTAGTAGTAGTAGTAGTAGTACTATTATTATTATTATTATTATTATTATTATTATTATTATTATTATTCCTATTCTTATTATTGTTATTTGTATTAGTAATAATAATATGATGGTGGTGATGAACATAAAAATAATAACAATCATACTTTATTATTCTTATTAATAATATAATGATGATGATGTTATTAATATTAGTATTATTATTTTCATCATCATCATCACCATCATATTAATAATATTGTATTATTATTATTATTATTATTATTATTATTAGCATTATTCAGGATTTATACTGTACCCCCCGTTTGCTCAGCACTTTACAAAATAAAGGAAAAAAGTGCAGTTACAATGTTGCAATCGTCGAACAATTACATTAAAAACAAGCATAGAATAAAACGTATAAAACTTGCAGTTGTCTCGCAGATTCAACTGTCTCGAAAAATGTGAAAAAAGGCAGATAAAAGTGAAATAAATCCAGCCTGATATGTACTTACATAATGTTCATTTTCACATGCAAGTCTATGTGAATCTTTAATACGGATCGGGCTCCAGACTGACAAGCAGAGAGCAGCTCTCAAACTTGTCACTACCATTCTAGGTCACAAGTTAGAAAAGGTCTTTTCAGAAGTTGCCCAGGGACAGACAAGCCACCGCCAACATTACTTTGATGCCTCTCGCTCTGCGTAGTACCAAATTAAACATCAGCGCTGCAACAGGTTTTAAAAAAAAAAAAAAATTATATGTAAAAAAGAAAAGGAAAAAGCAGGGAGTTTTGAAGTTGTGTTGTATAATTACTGTCCTGATTCATCAGGGCTTTTAGACATCAAATATATCGCTTCTATTTTGTTGACTAGCGGAGAACTTGAGCATGTATAATCCGAGCCTGTGGGCCACTTTCCCGTACCTGACACTTTCTGTAATAGGCGAGGATTTATAAAGAAGATAGGACTGGAACTCAGTAAAAGCAACGTTATTTTTTTTTATTTTATTTTTTTACAACCTTTTCGCACACATTATTAAAAGCTGAAAATGCCCCCAAGTCAACACAAAATGCTTCTTTGCAAAACTCTTTTGTGTATCCTGGTGCGGCTTCCCGAATGTACTTTATCTTGCTGCAGCTACATCGATTCCAACAATGGTTAAAAAGATTAAAAAAAAAAAACAGCGGCAAACTTTCATGGAAGAGTAAAATCGAAGTATGGTAAATGTTTTCTATAGTTGACGAGTAAATGGTTGGAATCTTCCTAGGATAGGCAATGGAGTCATCCTTATTTATCTGCACTGACATTTACATTTTCCGGACAAGCTTCTGGGATGTTCCCTTCTTCTGGGTCCAAGCAGTAACTCTACGCGTTTCAAGGGCTGGTTAAAATCAAGTACGGTGTGGGAATGCATGTGAAAGCCCACATTTTCCCGCACGGCCACCTGCAGACATGCATGGGTGCCATTCATTCCTAATGGCACTCTCATGCATTTAGCAAATATGGGCGCATTCCTGGGAACCAAACCGCATGGTGTATGAAGATTATTTATGCCATCTTGCAAGACATATCCATGGTCTGACTCCTATTGTTCCAATCAGGGGTGAGCTCAGATACCAGTCGCTATAATGCCGCATACACACGACCGGACTTTTCGAGGGACTAGGTCCGACGGACTTTCGGCGGAGTTCTGACGGAGTTCTGACGGACTTTCCGAATGAACGGACTTGGCCACACACAATCACACCAAAGTCCGACGGATTCGAACGTGATGATGTACGACCGGACCAGAATAAGGAAGTTCATAGCCAGTAGCCAATAGCTGCCCTCGTGACGGTTTTTAATTTCTCGGTAGGAACTGGGTCCGGCGGAGTCCCGGCTGAAAAATTTAAAACATGTTCCATTTCTAAAGTCTTTCGGATTTTTGCAAATCAAAAGTCTGCTGCAGCCCACACACGACAGAATCGTTCCGTCGGACCTTTGATGTCGAAAAGTCCGGTCGTGTGTACGCGGCATTACAGTAGAGAGGCTCCCACTGGCCAGCAGGATAGGTATACAAGCAGTCACCATGGTGGATGGTGCGGGCTCATCTGAGGTGCGGGGTCTGAGTACTAAACGGTATTCACCAGAGCGCCTGATGGTGGAGATGGGTTTTGCTGTGTGTTGGTACCAGGTTGTGGTCCTCAGCATTGGTGGCTGGTGTTTTTATTTGGGGGGGAAATAATCATCCCCCCACCCACCTGGACAGCTGGCCGGTGGCACCTCCCTCATCCACCCATCATCTGCACTTACCCCATCTAGGTGGCGGGCATCAGGCAGCTGGGTCCTCTTCTCCATTCCAGCGGCTTCCACCGTGCATCTCCTCCCCTCCTCCTAGGCAACCAATAGGATCACATGTCCTTTCAGGCAATTGGGTGAAGTGTCTTAAGACCCATTTCCCGATTGGCAAGGAAGAGGTTCAGTGTTACAAATAGTTACTATTCATTTGCTGTTGTAACTCCCCTGGGTGGGCTCGTTCACATTCTCTGTGTCCCAAGCCCACCCTATTTTGAAGCCTAAGGCTCTAATTAGGTGCTTCAACCCCCCCCCCCGTTGGAATTCATGCACAGGGGTTGGACGCATGTATAGGGGGGCGGAGCCCATGCACCCTTATGGATGGGCAGACCTTCGTTCTCAGGATTGGGCCACCAGGAGGTGAGAAAACCAGGGTCCAGTAGCACAGTAGCAGATATAGTAGGTAGGGATAAAACAGAAGCTTAGTCCATAAACAAGCCAGAGGTTGGTAACAAGCGGTCACAGGTTGGGATTAAGCAGAAGCGTATCTGAGGAACAAGCCAAAAGTCAGTAACAAGTGGTAGCGGAGATATGGACAGCAGAAGGAGTGACAAGAGCGAGATATTGGCTGGAGAGAGCACAATAATCTGGCAAACTGGAAGTGCAAAGGCATGGATTAAGTAGGAAGTTCAAAGGAGGAGCAAAGAGTTGAAGGTTCAGCAGAAGCAAGGCACAAGGCAAGATTGGCCATTGGATTAGACAGGGTGCTGTCCAGCATCTCAGGTGGCTCAGCCTTTATACTCCTGATAAAGCTTTTCATCGAAACACGTTGAGTCTTGACTTGATCATGTAAAAGGGTTGAGCATTGTAGGAAACCATGTGTGGCATATGACAGATCAAGGACAAGTCATTAGAGGCTTTCAATAAATGATCTAGGGTGCATTTACTAAAGGCAAACACACTGTGTACTTTGTAGTTGCAGTTGCTCCAGAGCCTAATAAATGAGCAGAAGCTCTGCCGACTTCCATCATCTAACCATGTGCAAGCAAAAATGCTGTTTTTTACATTTTCCTTGCACGTGGTTGGGTATTCTTTTCAAAAGGTTTACCTCATTTATTAAGCCCTGGAGCAACTGCACTTGCAGGGTACACAGTCTACTTGCCTTTAGTAAATAAACCCCTATGGTTCACTCCCCTTGAATAATGTTGGGGTATACCATTTCATTATGGAGATCCCCGAGATCACCAGCCAACTGCTTGCAAAATAAATAGTTTTTATTGGTCTTTCAAATGAAGCAATTTCAAATAGCTTTCTTCTGCAAAATAAAGGAAAACAGTCCACACTCTGGTATAATGAAAACCACACAAAAGGGTTCAATGAGAGTATCTCGCTCCCTCACTTGGGTTTAGGGTTCCTGTCTGTTTTGGGGTACAAGACAAGCCTACTCCACTCCACCTCATAGACACCTGCTGGTCTCTTCCTGCTGCTTTTCAAGCCAGGGTTAATCCTTCCTGGATGAAGGTCCCTGTAACAAAGGTTTGGAGGCTCTTTCCCACCAAAAGTCTCTCTGGGCCTCAAAATTCTGGGTCACAAATGATGACCTACCGATTCCGAGAGTACTGAAATTAGTTGTCTCCTCTTCGACTGGAGTACCCCAAAAACCCTCACCCTCCATGGGCTAGAACCCATGTAATCAGGGTTTGGAGGCTCTTTCCCACCCAAAGTCTCTCTGGGCCTCTGAATTCTGGGTCTCAAGTGGAGACTTACCAATTCCGAGAGTACCGAAATCAGTCCTCTCCTCTTCGACTAGAGTACCCCAGAAACCCTCACCCTCCATGGGTGAGAACCCATGTAATCAGTTTGGAGGCTCTTTTCCACCAAAAGTCTCTCTGGGCCTCGGAATTCTGTGTCTCAAATAAGGACTTACCAACTTAGAGAGTGCTGAAATCAGTCCTCTCCTCTTCGACTGGAGTACCCTGTAAACCCTCACCCTACATGGGTGAGAACCCCTGAGTAATAAAAATGTTCCTTGAACGCTCACTTAAAGGGAACACAATCCAAATGAGGAAATATATGCCCCTGGCGTCCTCAACACTATATTAGTAATGAATATGTTTTATTGCACATTTTGTATTGCTGACTTTGCATGCCACCAGAAAAGACCCCCATATCTTGTATCTCTTCCTGCTGTTTTTCAAGCCTGGGTTAATCCTTCCTGGATGAAGATTCCTGTAACAAGGGTTTGGAGGCTCTTTCCCACCAAAAGTCTCTCTGGGCCTCAGAAATTTGGGTCACAAATGATGACCTATCAATTCAGAGAATACTGAAATTAGTTGTCTCCTCTTGAACTGAACTACCCCAGAAACTCTTACCCTCCACTGGTGAGAATCCATGTTTTTTAAGGTTTGGAGGCTCTTCCCCACCAAACGTCTCTTTGAGCCTCTGAATTCTGGGTCTCAAATGAGGAATTATCAATTCAGAGAATACTGAAATTAGTCGTCTCCTCTTTGACTGGAGTACACCCTCACCCTGCATGGGTGAGAACACCTGAGTATTAAAAATGTCCCTTGAACTCTCTCTTAAAGGGAACACAACCTCTCTTCAACCTCTCCTCTTGAACTGGACTGCCCCAGAAACCCTCACCTTCCTGGTGAGAACCCATGTAATCAGGGTTTGGAGGCTCTTCCCCACCAAATGTCTCTCTGAGCCTCAGAATTCTGGGTCAGAAATGATGACTTATCAATTCAGAGAGTACTGAAATGAGTTGTCTCCTTTTGAACTGGACTACCCCAGAAACCCTCACCCTCCATGGGTGAGAACCCATGTAATCAGAGTTTGGAGACTCTTCTCCCCCAAAAGTCTCACTGGGTCTCTGAATTCTGGATCTCAAAAGAGGACTTACCAATTCAGAGAGTACCGAAATCAGTACTCTCCTCTTCGACTAGAGTACACCCTCATGGGTGAGAGCCCCTGAATATTAAAAATGTTCCTTGAACTTAAAGGGAACACAACCCAAATGGGGAAATATATACCCCTGGCATCCTCTATCTACACTATATTTGTAATAAATATGTTTTATTGCACACTTTGCATTGCTGATTTTGAATGCCACCAGAAAAGCCCCCCATACCTTGTATCTCTTTCTGCTGCTTTTAAAGCCTGGCTTAATCCTTCCTAGACGAAGGTCCCTGTAACAAGGGTTTGGAGGCTCTTTCCCACCAAAAGTCTCTCTGGGCCTCAGAAATCTGGTTCACAAATGATGACCTACCAATTCAGAGAGTACCGAAGTTAGTCGTCTCCTCTTGAACTGGACTACCCCAGAAACCCTCACCCTCCATGGGTGAGAACCCATGTAATCAGGGTTTGGAGGCTCTTCCCCACCAAATGTCTCACTGGGTCTCTGAATTCTGGGTCTCAAATGATGACTTATCAATTCAGAGAGAACTGAAATTAGTCGTCTCTTCTTGAACTGGACTACCCCAGAAACCCTCACCTCCATGGGTGAGAACCCATGTAATCAAGGTTTGGAGGCTCTTCCCCACCAAAAGTCTCACTGGGTCTCTGAATTCTGGGTCTCAAATGAGGACCTACCAATTCAGAGAGTTCTTAAATTAGTTGTCTCCTCTTGAACTGGACTACCCCAGAAACCCTCACCCTCCATGGGTGAGAACCCATGTGATCAGAGTTTGGAGACTCTTCCCCACCAAAAGTCTCACTGGCCCTCTGAATTCTGGATCTCAAAAGAGGACTTACCAATTCAGAGAGTACTGAAATCAGTACTCTCCTCTTCGACTGGAGACCTCCCCACCAAAAGTCTCACTGGCCCTCTGAATTCTGGATCTCAAAAGAGGACTTACCAATTCAGAGAGTACCGAAATCAGTCCTCCCCTCTTCGACTAAAGTTCTCTTGTAAACCTTCACCCTGCATGGGTGAGAACCCCTGAGTATTAAAAATGCCCCTTAAACACTCTCTTAAAGGGAACTCAACCCAAATGGGCAAATATATACCCCTGGTGTCCTTTCCACTATATTTGTAATAAATATGTTTTATTGCACATTTTGCATTGCTGATTTTGAATGCTATCAGAAAAGCCCCCCATACCTTGTATATTTGGGTTTTGACTAATATTTATATAATTAGTTATTTTGTAGGGAACATTTTCTATAAAGTTCTTTCTGACTAATCCAAACTTTTCCACAGATATTGGTTTCGGTGTCACCTACAATCACCTTTACATTTCAGCTATAATTTTTCCTAAAAAAAAGTGACAGGTCACAGCGGGATGAGCGGATCTCGAGAGAGAGAAGAGCCCAGTAGAAGCTTGGTATCAGCAAATTGCACCATTTTTTTTTTTTTAAGCTCCTCTATGTATTATTGAGTTATGAGACCTCTGAGACAAATGTAATCTAGGTGTTTGAAACCAACTGTCCATCTTTCCGCTGTCTGCTCACTTTCACCGCGGGGAAACTTCCTTAAAATTTCAGAATGGTCAGCAAAATTGTGCAAGTAGATGCCAACAGACAGACGTGGGTGAAATACGGGACCCGTCATTATTCCGGATAGGGGGCTGTTTTGTTCTTTTGTTGCATGTTGGAAGCAGCCGGCTATAAATTAGATCTCTTTTCTCGGCTAAATTGCTGATAAATGTTTCTACACATAGCAATCTAAGTGGAACTGTGATTATCCTGAAAGAATCTTTCCCATTAGAAGGTAGCACAAAAGTGCACCAAGTGTCAAGGAAGAAGTTTGGCGTAAACAAACAAGGAAAACATGCTTTTTATATGTTTTTATCTATTTTAAGAAAAGGAAAAAAAAAACCTTGTCCTACTTCCAAGTCAATATTTAATGAAGCATACGGAGCCGTGTACGGATAATGAAACATTTACTTTATTTTCTTATTTTTACTTTTATTTTTTTTTTTAAGTTTCAAGTTTCAAAAATTTCTGAGAAGTTCAGTCAAAACATAAAACTCAGCAATGGAAGAGCCTTGTAATTAGTCACTTACTCACGTATCTAAATCACGACATGTTGGCATTGGTTAAATAAAGGCAAATAAGGTGTTCAAGTTGCAATACCAAATCACGTGCAACAAATAAAAATAAAAAATAAAATTTTTTACATAGAAGGTGAGGTTGAAAAAAAAAACACAAGTCCATCAAGTCCAACCTGTGTGTGTGCTTTTATGTCAGTGTTACATTGTATATCCCTGTAGGTTGTGATTGTTTAGGTGCCCATCTAATAGTATTTTGAAGCTATCAATGCCCCCCCCCCCCTCCTGCTAATACCACTGCTTGTGGAAGAGAATTCCACATCCTTACCGCTCTTATGCCGCGTACACACGACCGGACTTTTCGAGGGACTTAGGTCCGACAGAGTTTCGACGGAGTTCTGACGGAGTTCTGACAGAGTTCTGACGGACTTTCCGAATGAACGGACTTGGCCACACACAATCACACCAAAGTCCGACGGATTCGAACGTGATGATGTCATTTTCCGGACAAGCTTCTGGGATGTTCCCTTCTTCTGGGTCCAAGCAGTACCTCTACGCGTTTCAAGGGCTGGTTAAAATCAAGTACGGTGTGGGAATGCATGTGAAAGCCCACATTTTCCCGCACGGCCACCTGCAGACATGCATGGGTGCCATTCATTCCTAATGGCACTCTCATGCATTTAGCAAATATGGGCGCATTCCCGGGAACCAAACCGCATGGTGTATGAAGATTATTTATGCCATCTTGCAAGACATATCCATGGTCTGACTCCTATTGTTCCAATCAGGGGTGAGCTCAGATACCAGTCGCTATAATGCCGCGTACACACGACCGGACTTTTCGAGGGACTAGGTCCGAAGGACTTTCGGTGGAGTTCTGACGGAGTTCTGACGGACTTTCCGAATGAACGGACTTGGCCACACACAATCACACCAAAGTCCGACGGATTCGAACGTGATGACGTACGACCGGACTAGAATAAGGAAGTTCATAGCCAGTAGCCAATAGCTGCCCTCGTGTCGGTTTTTGTTCGCCGGACTAGCATACACACGAGCGGATTTCTCGGTAGGAACTGGGTCCGGCGGAGTTCCAGCGGAAAAATTTGAAACATGTTCCATTTCTAAAGTCTGTCTGATTTTTGCAAATCAAAAGTCCGCTGCAGCCCCACACACGATCGAATGGTCTGCCGGAATCGTTCCGCCGGACCTTTGATGTTGAAAAGTCCGGTCGTGTGCATAATACACACGATTGGAATTCTCGTCAGAAAAAGCTCTGATGGTTTTCACGTCGGAATTCAGACGGAATTTCGCTCAAACTGTCTTGCCTACATGCGGTCACACCAAATTCGGACGGTCAATAACACTGCGACATGCAACGCTTTCAACGGCACTATAAAAGGGAAGTTTAATGCTTCCAAGCATGCGTCGGAATGTTTCCGAGCATGTGTCGGATTTTTGCGTGTCGGAATTGCATACACGCCATCGTGAAAATCCGATAGAAAGGCTTTCCGTCTGGAAAAATTCAGAACAGGCTCTCAATCTAAAGACAGTCGGAAATTCCGACAGAAAAAGACAAAAAGACAAAAAGGCATTCACACACGGTCGGAAAATCCGATGAAAATTCCGGCCGCGTGTAAGCGGCATTACAGTAAAGAACCCTCTACACAGTTTATGGTTAAACCGCTTCTCTTACAGTTTTAGTGAATGGCTGCATGTCTTTTTAAATTCCCTTTCACTGAATAGTTTTTTTCCCCCCTATGCTAGGGTCACCAGTACGGTATTTTTACATCAATATCATATCCCCTCTCAAGAGTCTCTTCTCCAGAGAGAATAAGTTCAATGCTTGTAGCCTTTGCCCATAGCTGAGATCCTCCATTCCCTTTACTAACATTATTGCCCTTCTCTGGACTCTCCCCAGTTCCAGTACATCCTTCCTGAGGACTGATGCTCAGAACTGGACAGTATACTCCAGGTGCGGCCGGACCAGAGTCTTGTAGAGCGGGAGAATTATCGTTTTATCTCTGGAGTTGATCCCCTTTTTTAAAGATGGGTATCAGACCCACTTCACAATTGGCTGGGAGGAGGATCAATGTTGCAACAGAGAATATTCATTCACTGTTGCAACACAACTGGATGGGCTCCAGACGCAATGCTCTGTGCCCCAAGCCCACCCTATGTTGAAGCCTATTAGAGCCTCTGGGTCTAATCAGGTGCTTCTGTGAAGGAATGTAATGAACATAATGATAATGCCTATTTTCTTATGTGCATACATGTTTCTATGCAACGCCTTACTTATTATATAATAAAAAAGCTCAGCTCTGCTTTGGAACCAAAAGATGGCGTCTACCCCCTACAGCCCCCGTACTGGAGGTATGAGGAAGTAAGGAGAAGAACCAGCAACATCCAAGCCTCGGCATCAATTTCTGCATTCCTCTTGTATTTCAGCCAATAAGATGTACCTTTTAGACTGACCACATTTACATAGCAGTGAGGTATTCTCTATTGTCCTTTGTGTATAAAACGTTGGGCACCACCCTGCAATAAACAGAGATGAGGACGTAATCGGCCTGAGCAGAGTGGTTACTCCTGGGGCGTGCACGCACATCTACACTTCATAATTAGGAGCAGCAGCAGACATCCAACCTGAACCCGACTGAGGTTTTGATCCATCACACTTCAAAAAATACCCCCTCCCCCACCCACCCCACCATAGGAATTCATGCGCACGGCATCCTGAAAGGGTGGCATCTATGCATACGTGGCTTTGTTGCGCATGCGCGCAGACAGCTATTACTGAAGCCCCGATACTTTGCTATCTTTACACATGTTGTATGTGGGAAATCTTTAGATGTGCCGCAAGGCTCTGTCAAGATTCAAGGGCACGAGCAGAAGCCTCCAGGTAGACATGGGCGCCGTCAAAAAATTTGTTTAGTTTTTTTCCGTTTCGTACAAAAAAAAAACGTATTTCGTAATTTGTGTAGGAAATTCAATTCAGATTTGTATGAAATACGAATTTTCGTTAGAATCGTAAACGTTTCGTTAAAATAACGAAAGTTCGTTATGATGAATTTATCATTATGAGGGGTTCCCACCATCCCTGTGCTGAGTTCCCGGGTCTGTATACCCGCTGTGCCCATTATGAGGGGTTCCCACCATCCCTGTGCTGAGTTCCCAGGTCTGTACACCCGCTGTGCCCATTATGAGGGGTTCCCACCATCCCTGTGCTGAGTTCCCGGGTCTGTATACCCGCTGTGCCCATTATGAGGGGTTCCCACCATCCCTGTGCTGAGTTCCCGGGTCTGTATACCCGCTGTGCCCATTATGAGGGGTTCCCACCATCCCTGTGCTGAGTTCCCAGGTCTGTACACCTGCTGTGCCCATTATGAGGGGTTCCCACCATCCCTGTGCTGAGTTCCCAGGTCTGTACACCTGCTGTGCCCATTATGAGGGGTTCCCACCATCCCTGTGCTGAGTTCCCGGGTCTGTACACCCGCTGTGCCCATTATGAGGGGTTCCCACCATCCCTGTGCTGAGTTCCCGGGTCTGTACACCCGCTGTGCCCATTATGAAGGGTTCCTACCATCCCTGTGCTGAGTTCCCAGGTCTGTACACCCGCTGTGCCCATTATGAAGGGGTTCCCACCATCCCTGTGCTGAATTTCCACGTCTTTACACCTGTTGTGCCCATTATGAGGAGTTCCCACCATTCCTGTGCTGAGTTCCCAGGTCTGTACACTCGCTGTGCCCATTTTGAAGGGTTCCTACCATCCCTGTGCTGAGTTCCCAGGTCTGTACACCTGCTGTGCCCATTATGAAGGTTTCCCACCATCCCTGTGTAGAGTTCCTGGGTCTGTACACCCGCTGTGCCCATTATGAGGGGTTCCCACCACCCCTGTGCTGAGTTCCCGGGTCTGTACACCCGCTGTGCCCATTATGAAGGTTTCCCACCATCCCTGTGCTGAGTTCCCGGGTCTGTACACCTGCTGTGCCCATTATGAAGGTTTCCCAACATCCCTGTGCTGAGTTCCCGGGTCTGTACACCTGCTGTGCCCATTATGAAGGTTTCCCAACATCCCTGTGCTGAGTTCCCAGGTCTGTAGCAATAAAGCAGTTTAAATCACTTTTGACATTTAATCAAAGGGCCATTAACCATTTGACCTCCATGAGATTTACCTTTCATGACCAGGCCATTTTTTGCAACACGGCACTGCGTTTCTTTAATTGACAATTGTGCGGTCATGCAACACTGCATATAAATAAAATTGATGTCCTTTTTTTCCCCCCACAAATAGAGATTTCTTTGACTTTATTTGATCACCTCAGTAAATGGCAAGTTTATTTCATTGTACTTCTCTAGAGGTGAGGACTTGGAGATGAAAAGTCACCAACAGTGAGCTAAAGAACGGGAGGAAAACACAAGAACAGAAGCTCAAAAATTGTCATATTTGGCAACAACTAAAGGCTCATCAGAGAAAGATGAATTCTGATTGGCCGTTCATTATTGCCCAATATATAGAACCATTCGATTCAGCTTTGTTGTATCAACACAAGCACATTTAAAACACAATGTATCGTTTAAAAAATATAACTTGTTAAAATCAACAAATGTGTTTTAACTGCAACTAGTTTAAAGCAGAACTTTTTTCAAACTATGGGGCACTAATTAACCACTTCAGCCCTGGAAAGGTTTACCCCCCCCCCCTCTTCAGGACCAGGCCACTGCGTCGCTTTAAGGCCACTTCCACACTGAGGCGCTTCTAAAACTGCCAGTTAAAAAACTGAGCGCTTTTGAAGAGCTTTTCAGGCGCTTTTGAAGAGCTTTCCATTCATTTCAATGGAGAGGGGAATTTTTCACAGCCCTGCAAGCAAACTGCCCCAGTGTGAAAGCGTTCGGGAGGAAAACACAAGAACTACTGATTAGAGATCTCACCATTGTGGGAGGGGCAGAGACACAAACTACTGCTTAAAGATCTCACCATTGTGGGAGGGGCAGAAACACAAACTACTGATTAGAGATCTCACTATTGTGGGAGGGGCCGAGACACAAACTACTGATTAGAGATCTCAGTATTGTGGGAGGGGCAGAAACACAAACTACTACTTAGAGGTCTCACTATTGTGGGAGGGGCAGAGACACAAACTACTACTTAGAGGTCTCACTATTGTGGGAGGGGCAGAGACACGAACTACTGATTAGAGATCTCAGTATTGTGGGAGGGGCAGAAACACAAACTACTACTTAGAGGTCTCACTATTGTGGGAGGGGCAGAGACACAAACTACTACTTAGAGGTCTCACTATTGTGGGAGGGGCAGAGACACGAACTACTGATTAGAGATCTCAGTATTGTGGGAGGGGCAGAAACACAAACTACGGATTAGAGATCTCACCATTGTGGGAGGGGCAGAGACACAAACTACTGCTTAAAGATCTCACCATTGTGGGAGGGGCAGAGACACAAACTACTGCTTAGAGATCTCACTATTGTGGGAGGGGCAGAGACACAAACTACTGCTTAGAGATCTCACTATTGTGGGAGGGGCAGAGACACAAACTACTGCTTAGAGATCTCACTATTGTGGGAGGGGCAGAGACATGTAGCAGAACACATATTGATGAAGAAATTTGATTTTCTTACATTTTTTTTATTGGATGTGTTTACAATATTGTTTTTTTTTTGTTTTTTTTAATTTTCACTCTTTTTTTGTTTATATTACAAGGAATAAAAAAAACACAGAGGTGATCAAATACCACCAAAAGAAAGCTCTGTTTGTGGGGAAGAAAATACATCAATTTTATTTGGGTACAGCGTCGCAAGACCGCGCAATTGTCAGTAAGACCACTTTCACACTGAGGCGCTTTTCAGGCGCTTTCAGCGCCTAAAAAAAAGCTCACAAAAACTTATTTCCATTAAAATCAATGAACGCTTTCACACTGGGGCAGTTTGCTTGCAGGGCTGTGAAAAATTCCCCTCTCCATTGAAATGAATGGAAAGCTCTTCAAAAGCGCCTGAAAAGCTCTTCAAAAGCGCTCAGTGTTTTTACTGGCAGTTTAGAAGCGCCTCAGTGTGAAAGTGGCCTTAAAGCGACGCAGTGGCCTGGTCCTGAATGGGGGGGGGGGGTAAACCTTTCCGGGGCTGAAGTAGTTAATTAGTGCCCCATAGTTTGAAAAAAGTTCTGCTTTAACCACTTGCCGACCAGCGCACGACGATGTACGTCGACAGAATGGCACGGGCAGGCAAATGGGCGTACATTTACGTCCCTTTAAATTTGCCGCCCTGCCATCGGGAGAGTGCCGCCGGGACCTCCGTGAGTCCGGTCGTGGGACCCGCGGACTCGATCGCCGCGGGCATACCCACGATCGTCTCACGGAGCCGAATGAAGAAATGCCGTTGTAAACAGCATTTCTCCATTCTGCCTAGCAACTAGTGACGCTGATCTCTGCTCCATGTGATTGGAGCAGAGATCAGTGTTCACTAAATGAAAGCCCAACCCCCCCACAGTTAGTAACACACCCCTAGGAACACTTAACCCCTACACTGCCACCCACTGGTTAACCCCTTCACTGCCAGTGTCATTTATACAGGAATCACTGCATTTATATAGCAGTGATTACTGTATAAATGACAATGGTCCCAAAAATGTGTCAGAAATGTCCGATGGGTCCCCCACAATGTCGCAGTCACAAAAAAAATCGCTGATCGCCGCCATTACTAGTAAAAAAATAATAATAAAAAATTATTAATAAAAATGCTATAAAACTATCCCTATTTTGTAAACGCTATAACTTTTGCGCAAACCAATCAATAATCGCTTATTGCGATTTTTTTTACCAAAAATATGTAGAAGAATACGTAACGGCCTAAACTGAGGGAAAAAAAAAATTTTATATATATTTTTGGGGGATATTTATTATAACAAAAAGTAAAAAATAATGCGTTTTTTTCAAAATTGTCGCTCTATTTTTGTTTATAGCGCAAAAAATAAAAACCGCAGAGGTGATCAAATACCACCAAAAGAAAGCTCTATTTGTGGGGAAAAAAGGACATCAATTTTGTTTAGGAGCCACGTCGCACGACCGCACAATTGTCAGTTAAAGCGACGCAGTGCCGAATCGCAAAGAGTGGTCTGGTCTTTGACCAGCAAAATGGTCCGGTCTGAAAGTGGTTAAACTAGTTGCAGTTAAAACACATTTGTTGATTTTAACAAGTTATATTTTTTAAACGATACGTTGTGTTTTAAATGTGCTTGTGTTGATACAACAAAGCTGAATCGAATGGTTCTATATATTGGGCAATAATGAACGGCCAATCAGAATTCATCTTTCTCTGATGAGCCTTTAGTTGTTGCCAAATATGACAATTTTTGAGCTTCTGTTCTTGTGTTTTCCTCCCGTTCTTTAGCTCACTGTTGGTGACTTTTCATCTCCAAGTCCTCACCTCTAGAGAAGTACAATGAAATAAACTTGCCATTTACTGATGTCTGAAGGTCTCTGAAGGTCACAGGCTCTCAGCGTATTTAGTTTTGTCATTTCAGTGAATATCATGCTCTACAGCACTCAGTGCAGAAAACAAAGGCAGCAGACGGTGTCAACACAGCACTTTGGTGGCCAGGGAGAACTTTTCTTGACCGAGTCTGAATGTCACATCGGGAACAAAGTTAGAAATTTGGACGTCTCCTATTTCTGATCATCACTCACAGCGCTGCTTTTTTTGACATTACGGTCTTCATTTAAAGGACAACTTCACCCAAAATTGTATTTTTAATATTTTTGTGGAGAACTTAAAAATGAAAAACTTTTATTATAAATTGTGGGAACCGGCTAATCCGTTCCACCATAATGGGAGTGGCAGAGACATAAAATACTGTGGAAAATCTCACCATTGTGGGAGGGGCAGAGACACAAACTACTTAGAGACATATTACAACTGTGGGAGGGGCAGAGGCACAAAATACTGCAGAGAAATCTGATCATTGTGGGAGGGGCAGAGACACAAACTACTGCAAAGAAATCTCATCATTGTGGGAGGGGCAGAGACACAAACGACTGCAGGGAAATCTCATCGTTGTGGGAGGGGCAGAGACACAAATTACTGCAGGGAAATCTCATCGTTGTGGGAGGGGCAGAGACACAAACTACTGCAGGAAATCTCATTGTTGTGGGAGGGGCAGAGACACAAATTACTGCAGGGAAATCTCATCGTTGTGGGAGGGGCAGAGACACAAACTACTGCAGGAAATCTCATTGTTGTGGGAGGGGCAGAGACACAAATTACTGCAGGGAAATCTCATCGTTGTGGGAGGGACAGAGACACAAATTACTGCAGGGAGATCTCATCGTTGTGGGAGGGGCAGAGACACAAACTACTGCAGGGAAATCTCATCATTGTGGGAGGGGCAGAGACACAAACTACTAAAGGGAATTCTTATTATTGTATGGGGGGGGGGGGGCAGATACTCAAACTACTACAGGCAAAATTCACCATTATGGGAGGGGCAGAGACACAAACTACTGCAGGGAAATCTCATTGTTGTGGGAGGGGCAGAGACACAAATTACTGTAAAAATTTTACTGTTGTAGGAGGGACAGAGACACTACTAAAGGGAATTATTTTCATTGTATCGAGGGGGGGGGGCAGATACTCAAACTACTGCAGGGAAATCTCATCATTGTGGGAGGGGCAGAGACACAAACTACTAAAGGGAATTCTTATTATTGTATGGGGGGGGGCAGATACTCAAACTACTACAGGCAAAATTCACCATTATGGGAGGGGCAGAGACACAAACTACTGCAGGGAAATCTCATCGTTGTGGGAGGGGCAGAGACACAATTACTGTAAAAAAATTACTGTTGTAGGAGGGACAGAGACACTACTAAAGGGAATTATTTTCATTGTATCGGGGGGGGGGGGGGGGCAGATACTCAAACTACTGCAGGGAAAGCTCATCATTGTGGGAGGGGCAGAGACACAAACTACTTATAGAAATATTACAATTGTGGGAGGGGCAGAGGCACAAACCACTTAGAGAATTGTCACAAATGTGGGAGGGGCAGTGGCAAAAATTACTGTAAAATGTCACTGTTGTAGGAGGGGCAGAGACACAAACTACTTAAGGGAACTCTTATCATTTTGGGAGGGGCAGATACCCAAACTACTGCAGGAAATCTCCCCATTGTGGGAGGGGCAGAGACACAAACTACTGCAGGAAATCTCACCGTTGTGGGAGGGGCAGAGACACAAACTACTGCAGGAAATCTCACCGTTGTGGGAGGGGCAGAGACACAAACTACTGCAGGAAATCTCACCATTGTGGGAGGGGCAGATACTCAAACTACTGCAGGAAATCTCACCGTTGTGGGAGGGGCAGATACCCAAACTACTGCAGGAAATCTCACCGTTGTGGGAGGGGCAGAGACACAAACTACTGCAGGAAATCTCCCCATTGTGGGAGGGGCAGAGACACAAACTACTGCAGGAAATCTCACCGTTGTGGGAGGGGCAGATACCCAAACTACTGCAGGAAATCTCACCGTTGTGGGAGGGGCAGAGACACAAACTACTGCAGGAAATCTCACCGTTGTGGGAGGGGCAGAGACACAAACTACTGCAGGAAATCTCACCATTGTGGGAGGGGCAGAGACACAAATTAATGTGGGACTTCCAATATTAGAATAGTGATTTAATCAGGAGATTCAACAGCCTCCTAAACTGTCCTGTCAAGGCCAAATCTTAGTTTGTTCTAAAAGGCTACTCTATGGCACTGCTCAGTACATTCCTAATGGGTCACTGGCCAACATAAATGTTCAGGAGACAGGAAGGGGCGGGCATACGTTGGCACTATTCGGACGGGCTGTAGCTGTGCCTGTCGGGAATGGTCTGAAGTTTGAACATGAAAGGAAGGTATGGGAAGCGGGTATGGGCACCCCTCAGTTCCTGCACCTTCTTTTGTTAAAATTTTGCAATTCAGATACAAGAAACTTTGACACAAAGTAGCACAGAAACACTTATAAAGAGGTATATAATCATATATACAGTATATCCATATTGTAATCCTCAGTATATATTTGTTCCAATATGAGAAATACACTTCAGAGTTAAAAATGTTCATCCAGTAATTGCCACACCAAACAGTACTTTTCTCTATTAAAAAAAAAAAAAGATTTGCAACATTTAAACCTAATTTTACCAGCCGTGAAACTGTTACAACTGATGTAGCAGTTCTTCAGAACAGAATCCCGTTCGATCATTAGCCAGTAAAAGCATTCAACAAGATATTGCAATTTTCCTACGACCTTTAAAGTGCTTGTATAAAGGGTTCAATCATACTTTGGATAATTGGAGCTCGGAGATCATTATGTTCTGAAAACAGTTGAGTTTGGGGAGGTTAATGTGCGGGGTTGGAGGATGATGATTAAAAAATTTGGCACGGTCATCATTCCCTCTTCATACAGACACGTTATGTGGTTTAGCCTCTTGACACCAAGTACCGATTCCGTATCCTGATTTGGGTTTTATTTCCTTAAGGGAACCCTCAGTAATGGTGCCAGGGTCATCAGGAGCCGAGACCAGAGATTCTGAGAAAGCTGTGGTGGAAACCATAAGTTGCCACTTGAGCAAACCTTCATTTTTTACAGCAACATTTAGGGCCCTTTCATATTATTTCTTCAATTTCTTCAACATTTAGGGCCCTTTCGTATTATTTCTTTAATTTCTTCAACATTTAGGACCCTTTCATATTATTTCTTCAATTTCTTCAACATTTAGGGCCCTTTCATATTATTTCTTCAATTTCTTCAACATTTAGGGCCCTTTCATATTATGTCTTCAATTTTTTCAACATTTAGGGCCCTTTCGTATTGTTTCTTCAATTTCTTCAACATTTAGGGCCCTTTCATATTGTTTCTTCAATTTCTTCAACATTTAGGGCCCTTTCGTATTATTTCTTCAATTTCTTCAACATTTAGGGCCCTTTCGTATTATTTCTTCAATTTCTTCAACATTTAGGGCCCTTTCGTATTATTTCTTCAATTTCTTCAACATTTAGGGCCCTTTCGTATTATTTCTTCAATGTCTTCAACATTTAGGGCTCTTTCGTATTATTTCTTCAATTTCTTCAACATTTAGGGCCCTTTCATATTATTTCTTCAATTTCTTCAACATTTAGGGCCCTTTCATATTATTTCTTACATTTCTTCAACATTTAGGGCCCTTTCATATTATTTCTTCAATGTCTTCAACATTTAGGGCCCTTTCGTATTATTTCTTCAATTTCTTCAACATTTAGGGCCCTTTCATATTATGTCTTCAATTTCTTCAACATTTAGGGCCCTTTCGTATTGTTTCTTCAATTTCTTCAAGATTTAAGGCCCTTTCATATTATTTCTTCAATTTCTTCAACATTTGGGGGCCCTTTCGTATTATTTCTTCAATTTCTTCAACATTTAGGGCCCTTTCATATTATTTCTTCAATTTCTTCAACATTTAGGGCCCTTTCATATTATTTCTTCAATTTCTTCAACATTTAGGGCCCTTTCGTATTATTTCTTCAATTTCTTTAACATTTAGGGCCCTTTCGTATTATTTCTTCAATTTCTTCAACATTTAGGGCCCTTTCATATTATTTCTTCAATTTCTTCAACATTTAGGGCCCTTTCATATTATTTCTTCAATTTCTTCAACATTTAGGGCCCTTTCATATTATTTCTTCAATTTCTTCAACATTTAGGGCCCTTTCATATTATTTCTTCAATTTCTTCAACATTTAGGGCCCCATTCATATTATTTCTTCAAGATGATGGTGCCCAAAAGCAATCTCAGGACTTCTGGATGTCTACCAGTGGCGGCTGGTGTTATAGGGGAAGAGGGCAGCAAACAATCCACTCGCCATTGACAACCCCTCCCCTAGTTGGTCAGAAGCCTCGGACTTACCCCCATCTAGGTCAAGGGCAGCGTTTTCTCCTTTCTCCGCGGGTGGCGGCTTCAACCTGCGTCTCCTCCTTTCTCTGCTTTACGGAGGCTTCCCCTGCATCTCCTCCCTCCTCTGCGGCCAATAGGATCGCTCTTCCTCTCTGCCCATCGGGTGACGGGTCTCAGGAGAAGGAGGAGAATCAGGGAGACAATAGCAAATATTAATTGTTAATTATTAATTCACTATTGTCAAACAACTGGGTGGGCTCGGGGCGCAGAGCCCACCCTTTTTTGAAGCCAATTAGAGCCTCAGGCTCTAATCATGTGTTTCTAATAAAAAAAACTCCCATTGGAATCCATGCTTCCGGCACCCTTCATGTAGATTAGAGGCTGGGGGCATGGATTAGGGCCCAAGGAAGAGCAGGTACAAGGCATCAGGGTACTGGGTACAGGGCAGGAGCAAAACCAGGATATATTGCAACAGAATCTGGCAGCAGCAAAACACTGGCGCAAAAGGCACTAGTAGGAGAGGACCTAAATACCCTCCCAGCAGCCAGCAACAGGTGGAAACTAATTACTGGGATCTGATGGCTGCTGGAGACACCCACTGGTGGATACCGGAATTACAACCTTCTGCTCTGGAAGGCACAGTGCCACCAGCAGGTGATCCAGTTCATGACAAAGGTTTGGCGTGTGTGGTGGGATTGGTTTGTGTCTATAGATCAGTGTTTCTTAACCTTTTTTTAGTCAAGGCACCCATTAAAATAAATTATGGACAGACTCACAGGAACCTCATTGTATAATGTTTAAAAAAAAAAAATTCTAATAGTTTTACATAATGGAGCAACAGCCACACTAAGGACACCCAACGTTAGAGGTGCTTTGGTGTAGCTTTGATTGGGCTTCAATGAAGCTTCGGTGGGGCTTTGGTGGCGCATTGATGGGGCTTCTGTGGCTTTTTCGATGAGGCTTCGGTGGGGCTTTGGTGGCGCATTGATGGGGCTTCTGTGGCTTTTTCGATGAGGCTTCGTGGGGCTTTTGTGGGTCTTCAAGCGAGCTTTGCCATAGACTTCTATGAAGGCTTTGAAGACGCTTTGAAGCACCACTAAAGCTACACTGGGTATCATTTTTAAAGTGAAGCCAAAGCAATGCAAGGTGTAAACAGGACTGTAAGCTAACCATTTTATTTAGTGACAGAAGCTTTCACTGCCGTTCAGAGAGCTTTAACAAAGTGTGTCTGAAGCCTTGTTTTGAAGCAAGTGTAAACTAGCCCTAAGGACTCATTTACACTTGCTTCGGCTTCAACACACATTAATGACTAGTTTACACTTGCTTGAAAACAAGGCTTCGGACACGCTTTGTTAAAGCTCCCTGAATGGCAGTCAAAGCTCCTGTCACTTCATAAAACGGTTAGCTTGCAGTCGCATTTACACTTTGTTTTTGCTTTGCTTCGGCTGCGTTTCAAAAATGATACCCCATGTCGCTTTAGTGATGCTTCAAAACGTCTTCAAAGCTTCCATAGAAGTCAATGGCAAAGCTTGCCTAAAGCCCCACCAAAACCTAATCGAAGCCCTACGAAGCCTCACCAAAGCCCCACCGAAGCCTCATTGAGTCCTCATCGAAGCACCACGGAAGCACCATCAAAGCCCCACCAAAGACCCACCGAAGCCTCATCGAAGCACCACAGAAGTCCCATAAAAGCCCCACCAAAGACCCACCGAAGCCTCATCGAAGCACCACGGAAGTCCCATCAAAGCCCCACCAAAAACCCACAGAAGCCTCATTGAAGCCTCATCGAAGCACCAAGCAAAAGCAAGGTATATACAGGACTGTAAGCTAACCATTTTATTTAGTGAGAGGGGCTTTGACTGGGCGTTCAGAGAGCTTTAACAAAGCCTGTCCAAAGTCATGGTTTGAAGCAAGTGTAAACTAGAGGTTAATGTGTGTTAAAGCTGAAGTAAGTGTAATTGAGCCCTTACGGTCCTGTTTGAACCTTGCTTTTGCTTTGCTTTGCTTGGGCTTCACTTCAAAAATGACACCTCATGTAGCTTTAGTGGTGCTTCAAAGCGTCTTCAAAGCCTCCATAGAAGTCTATGGCAAAGCTTGTTTGAAACCCCATCGAAGCCTCATCAAAGAACCATAGAAGCCCCATCAAAGCCCCACCAAAGCCCCACCGAAGCCTCATCAAAGCACCAAGCAAAAGCAAGGTGTATACAGGACTGTAAGCTAACCATTTTCCTTAGTGACAGGAGCTTTGACCGGCATTCAGAGAGCTTTAACAAAGCGTGTCTGAAGCCTTGTTTTGAAGCAAGTGTAAACTAGTCCTAAGAAAGAGCTTTATTTCACTCAAAATACAAGTTTCATATCTCACAACCACCACTTTCTCAGCAATTTGTTATTGATCCATCATCACAACTCCGATCCATCCATAGACACACCACAAGTCCACTACACACTCCAAAGTTTGCCTCTGCCCATTCGGAATACCAACAGGGTTTTCTTTCCTTCTAGCCAAGAATTTAACCACCTTTAAAAAGGGGTGGGCTCCCTCCAGAAAAAAAAAACTGCCCTTAATTTATGCACTGCTATATATATATGCTCCAACTTGGAGACTCTCAAAACTATAAAGTTAGGACCTCAATACACAGAGGAGACTTTGGATAGGCACTGCGACATCCACAGATATTTCCAAGATAGGGTCAATTTTATTTTTTCATTTTATTTTTGCAGGCTAGCTGGTAGGTGGGCTGGGAAATTTTATGTTTTTTTTGTGATGTGTATTGCTCTTCCATGTACAGCTTACCGTAAAGCAGGGATGTCCAACCTGTGGCTAAGGGGGCAGCATTTGGCCCAAGACGGCTATAAATGCCGGCCAACACAAAACCATAAACTTACTGAAAAATGTTGAAGTTTTGGGGGGTAATTTTTTTTTTTGTAAAAATGTGTTAACGCTTATGCCGCGTACACACGATCGGATTATCCTGCGGACTGTGTGTGGGCTCCGCCGGACTTTTTGGGAACAACTTAGAAAGAAGTCTTGACTCAAAATTGTCTGCCGGACTCGGCAATCCGGTGGTCAAACGCCCGTCTGTGTGCTAGTGCTTTTGAAATGAACGGACTTGCCCACACACAGAGTAAAGTTCGTTCATTTTGAACGTGACTCCAGATAGCCGGGACTAGCGAAGGAAGTCAATTTTGCCACCTCCATCGGCGAGATTGACACCTTGCGAGCCCCGTCGCCTGGTATGGATTTAAAAAGGAACACCTACACCAAAAAAATGGCGTGGGGGTCCCCCCAAAGTCCATAGCAGACCCTTATCCGAGCACGCAGCCTGGCCAGTCAGGAAAGGGGGTGGGGACGAGCGAGCGCTCCACCTCCTGAGCCGTCCCAGGCCATGTGCCCTCAACATGGGGGGTGCTGTGGGAAAAGGGGGCCCTGTGCCCCCCCACCTCAAAGCACCTTGTCCCCATGTTGATGAGGACAAGGGCCTCTTCCCTACAACCTTGGCCGTCGGTTGCCAGGGTCTGCAGGTGGGGGGCTTATCAGAATCCGGGAGCCCCCTTTAATAAGGGGGCCCCCAGATCCCAGCCCCCCCACCCTATGTGAATGAGTATGGGGTACGATGTACCCCTATCCATTCACCTGGGGAAAAAAGTGTTAATAAAAAAACACAACGCATGTTTTTTTTAAATACTTTATTAGACAGCTCCGGGGGTCTTCTTCCGTCTTCGGGGGTCTTCTCACCGGACTCCTCCGACATCTTCTGCTCTTTTACCGCTTACTCTTTTACTAGCAGAGGAGTCCGGCTTTCTCCTTCGTCGCCGCCGCCGTCTGGGGTCTTCTTCCCATTTCAGGGATCCCGCTCTTCAGTTCTTCTTGCTGGCTCAGGAGGGGGGCGCTCGCTCGTTCACACCCCCTTTCCTGACCGGCCGGGCTGCGTGCTCAGATAAGGGTCTGCTATGGACTTTGGGGGGACCCCCACGCCATTTTTTTGATGTAGGTGTTCCCCTTTAAATCCATACCAGGCGACGGGGCTCACGAGTAATAAGGGGGCCCCCAGATCCCGGCCCCCCACCCTATGTGAATGAGTATGGGGTACGATTTACCCCTATCCATTCACCTCGGGAAAAAAGTGTTAATAAAAAAACACAACACAGGTTTTTTTAAATACTTTATTAGACAGCTCCGGGGGTCTTCTTCTGTCTTTGGGGGACTTCTCGCCAGACTCCTCCAATATCTTCTGCTCTTTTACCGCTAACTCTTTTACTAGCGGAGGAGTTTGGCTTTCTCCTTCGTCGCCGTCTGGGGTCTTCTTCCCATTTCGAGGATCCCGCTCTTCGGTTCTTCTTGCTGGCTTAGGAGGGGGGCGCTCGCTCGTCCACACCCCCTTTCCTGACCGACTGGGCTGCGTGCTCAGATAAGGGTCTGCTATGGACTTTGGGGGGGACCCCCACGCCGTTTTTTTTTGATGTAGGTGTTCCCCTTTAAATCCATTCCAGGCGACGGGGCTCGCGAGAGGGCAATCTCGCTGATGGAGGCGGCGACATTGACTTCCTTCGCTAGTCCCGGCTACCTGGAGTCACGTTCTAAATTGAACGGACTTTACTCCATGTGCGGGCAAGTCTGTTCATTTCAAAAGTCCGGCGGACCCCCGCCATAGTCCGGCGGATTATGCGCCGGAGCTTGTCTGCCGGTAAAGTCCGGTCATGTGTGGGCGTGTGTGGGCAGGTCCGCTCGTTCGGAAGGCCGGATAGTCTGATCGTGTGTACACGGCCTTAGTGACCACATGCGGCTGCAGAGACAATGTCTGTTTACTGGACTTCTATAAGTTTCATCCTCCCAAAGAAAAATCCTCTACTCTTCACAATCACGGTTTTTTCATGTCTTCATTTTTTGTCAGCACCTATATTTGTGAGCAAATATTTTCAAGGAAGGGGCGAAATTAATAACAAAAAAAATCTGAAGAGCACTTTAAGAATTCTTTGGAAAAAGATAAATATTGATGCACTAGGTTATCAAAAACCGTGTCATATATCACACTCGTTTTATGGTGTGCCCTTTTACTTTAAGTTGTAATCATCAGATGATGTCCAAATAGGACGAAACGCGTCGGTTGATGCGCGTGGAATCATTGCCTTTTGCCTTTTAGGATACAAGCTTTAATTTAATTTGCTGTAATCGTAAAACCACTTTTATCTAACAAACATACCATACAGAGTTATACCATGTGCGGTCATTTGTTTTTTGCATGGACCATTGGAACACTTAATGCGATTTACCACACCTTGGAATTTGTTTTCCAATGATTCAACACCTAAGCGTGGAGCTTATTCTCTTATAATCGTTTCCCCTTGTGGTGGATCCCATTGATGTTATTCCCTCATGATTGCCTGTTTGACCCACCTGGCGTACGGTACGTCTGTCCACCGTTTCTGATGGACTGTTTCAGGATGTTCACTCGTTCCTTTTGAGCACACACCTTGTTTTAACTCTTTTTGGGGGACTTTTTGATGTTTTATTTCACATATGTTTTATTCAATATCAACATCAGATTGGCCTTTTTTTTACTTTTTGATCAGTATATGCTTTACTTGTTCACGTTTGAGCGCTACACTATTGTTTTGATTATTCCTCAGATAGGTACATTATCTACATCAGTTATGATCTGCCCGACATTAACTTATGATCTGTTTTTACTGCTCATCAATTGTCCTCTTTGGTGTATTTTATTGGCGGCCCAAGACAATTCCTCTTCCTCCAATGTAGACTTAGATAAAAAAAAAGAAAGGAGCGCTCCGTGTCCAGAGAAATGTGACTTCTGTTGCTGCGTACTAATTGGTGTGAACAATTCCCATGAGTGGTTGTGTTGGATCAAGGTGAATGGCAGGATGCCGGCTTTAGTAGTATAGGCTACCTGTCCAACTAAAGCCAGGATTCAGAACCCTTGATCCAACACAATCACTCGTGGGAATTGCTCACACCAATTAGTACTCAGCAACAGAAGTCAAATTTCTCTGGACAGCGGACGCTCCTTTCTTTTTTTTTTTATCTACAAGTTGAATTGGCCTTAAGGTCACACAGCCCAATGCCGAGATGGGCCCATCACCACCATCCATTACTGGGCACTATTCACCGATATATCCATATCTCCAAATAAAAAGTAATACATTTAATGAAATTAAATTAAATTTGAAATAAAATAAAAAAATAAATGTCCCCTCCGGTGTAGATTCACTGTCAACCGCGATGCCCGCCGCACCACCGGACCCAGGCTCGTCAAACACTTCCACCAACTGCCTGCTCTTCCGTCTGAGATTCCTTAAGTAGCTAAGGGGTGGAGTCAACTAATGACATCAGCTGGTGACCACGCCATTTGTGACATCACAGACCGGGGAACGCTGGGACGAAGATGTCACAAGGGGACGGGGTCTCCCGGTGAAATCACCAGGTGACCCCTGCCCTTTCGCTATTTAAGGAATGTCAGACGACAGAGCAGGCAGTCGGCAGGAGCGTTCGATGAGGCAGAATGTTTTTTTCTTTTTTCGGGTCCGGTGATGCGGCGGGCATCGTGATTGATGATGGATCTACACCATGTCGTATTTTATTTTTTAATAAAGGAACTGTCAAAAACTCATATTGTGTCTTTACTCACTTTCCCATTTTCTTGGTAAATGGGTAGGGGTACCCCATACTTATTCACATGGGGGGGAGTCTGGGGGCCCCCTGGTTAAAAGGGGCTTCCAGGTTCCTATAAGTCTCCTGCTCGCAAACCCCCACAACCATGGTCTAGCTTCATAAACATAGGAACAAGGTGCTTTGGGGTGGAGGGGGTAGAGCCCACTCCTGCCCCAAAGCACCCCCATCATTTTGAGGGCATGTGGCTTGCTATAGTTCGGGAGGGGGCGGGCACTCGCTCGCCCCCAGTCTTTCCTAGCCTGCCGGGCTGCATGCTAGGATAAAGGTCTGGTATGGATTGGGGAGGGGGGACCCCACAACATTTCTTATTTTTATTTTATTTTGGTGCTGTTTTTTTTTTTCTTCTCTGAATTTTTTTATTGCCAGCATTCGTTACGTTCACTAACAGCCAAATTTGAAAGGGAATTTCAACACCTAAAATTTAATAGTTAGTAATAGTTAAGTTAGTATTAGTTGGTTATTATTTTGGAGTTTCGAAATTTCGAATTTCTGAATTTTCAAACTTCCGAATTTTTGAATTTACAAATTTTTGAATTTACGATTGTCTCAAATATTAGAATTTCCAAATATTCAGAAACATTTGTTAAATGGGTTTTCGGTAATTTGGATATTACAGAATGAACAGATTTGTCAAAATTTGTTAAAAAAAAAAAAGAAATTCGGAATGAAACAAATTGCACATGTCTGGCGATTGGGAACTTCCTGTTAGCCGCGGTGCTCGGGCGCCCGGTCTCGGTACAGCTCTATTTGCCCCAATTCACGCAAATATGCACGACGCCAAGGCCTGCCCACTGAGAGGCTGCACCAAGGGGGTTAAGCGAAGACTAGCAGGGTCATGTTAACTCAGGGGTGGTATTCATTACGTTCACTAACAGCCAAATTTGAAAGGGAATTCCAACACCTATAATTTAATAGTTAGTAATAGTTAAGTTAGTATTAGTTGGTTATTATTTTGGATTATTTCTAATTTCCGAATTCTCAAACTTCCAAATTTTTCAATTTAGAAATTTCCCAATTTACGAATGTCTCGAATATTAGAATTTCCGAAGATTCGGAAACATTTGTCAACGGATTTTTGTTAATTTGGATATTACAGAATGAACACATTTCTGAAAATTTGTTAATAAACAAATTCGGAACAAAACAAATTGAACACGTCTAGCAATTGGGAACTTCCTGTTAGCCGCGGGGCTCGGGCGCACGGTCTTGGTACAGCTCTATTTGCCCCAATTCACGCAAATATGCACGACGCCAAGGCTTGCCCACTGAGGGGCCGCACCAAGGGGGTTAAGCGAAGACTAGCAGGGTCATGTTAACTCAGGGGTGGCATTCATTACGTTCACTAACACCTATAATTTAATAGTTAGTAATAGTTAGGTTAGTATTAGTTGGTTATTATTTTGGATTATCGAAATTTCTAATTTCCGAATTCTCAAACTTCCGAATTTTTTAATTTCAAAATTTCCCAATTTACGAATGTCTCGAATATTAGAATTTCCGAATATTCGGAAACATTTGTCAACAGTTTTTCGTTAATTTGGATATTACAGAATGAACACATTTCTGAAAATTTGTTAATTAACAAATTTGAAAAGAAACAAATTGCACATGTCTAGCGATTGGGAACTTCCTGTTAGCCACGGAGAGCGGGCACGCAGTCTCGGTACAGCTCTATTTGCCCCAATTCACGCAAATATGCACGACGCCAAGGCCTGCCCACTGAGAGGCCACACCAAGGGGGTTAAGCGGAAACTAGCAGGGTCATGTTAACTCAGGGGTGGTATTCATTACGTTCACTAACAGCCAAATTTGAAAGGGAATTCCAACACAGGATGTCTCCAATTTACAAGCCGACCTCAATGCTCTGTCTAATTGGGCGACTATGTGGCAGATGAGGTTTAATGTTGATAAATGTAAAGTTATGCACTTGGGGGCTAATAATATGCATGCATCATACATGCTAGGGGGGGTACAACTGGGGGGATCCATAGTGGAGAAGGATCTGGGGGTTTTGGTAGATCATAAGCTCAATAATAGCATGCAATGCCAAGCTGCGGTTTCCAAAGCGAGCAAAATCCTTTCCAGTATTAAGAGAGGTATGGACTTCAGAGAGAGAGATATCATTTTGCCCCTGTTCAAATCATTAGTAAGACCTCATCTGGAATATGTAGTTCAGTTTTGGGCACCGGTTCTCAAAAAGGATATCGAGGAACTGGAGAAAGTGCAGAGAAGGGCAACCAAACTGATAAGAGGCATGAAGGAACTCAGCTATGAGGAAAGATTAGAGGAACTGAATTTATTCACTCTTGAGAAGAGGAGAATAAGGGGGGATATGATCAACATGTTCAAATATATAAGGGGTCCATATAATGAACTTGGTGTTGAGTTGTTCTCTGTAAGGTCAACCCAGAGGACAAGGGGGCACTCTTTACGTCTAGAGGAAAAGAGATTTCATCTTCAAGTACAGAAAGGTTTCTTCACAGTTAGAGCTGTGAAAATGTGGAATAGACTCCCGCCAGAGGGGGTTCTGGCCAGCTCAGTAGATTGCTTTAAGAAAGGCCTGGATACTTTTCTGAATGTACATAATATAACGGGGTACTAACAAAGGTGAAGTTGATCCAGGGAAAATCCGATTACCTCTTGGGGGATCAGGAAGGAATTTTTTTCCCCTGCTATAGCAAATTGGAGCATGCTCTGCTGGGGGTTTTTTTTCGCCTTCCTCTGGATCAATTGTGGGCAGAAAATTGGGTATTTGGATTGTACGATTATTTTTTATTTTATTTATTTGTTTTTAAGGTTGAACTGGATGGCGTCTTTTTTCAACCTGACTAACTATGTAACTATGTAACTATGTAACTATGTAACACCTATAATTTAATAGTTATCAATAGTTAGGTTAGTATTAGTTGGTTATTATTTTTGGATTTTCGAAATTTAAAATTTTCGAATTCTCAAACTTCCGAATTTTTGAATTTACACATTTTCGAATTTATGAATGTCTCGAATATTAGAATTTCCGAATATTAGGAAACATTTGTTAAACGGGTTTTTGTTAATTCGGATATTACGGAATGAACAGATTTGTCAAAATTCATTAAAAAATGAATTCGGAAACGAAACAAATTGCACATGTCTAGCGAATGGGAACTTCCTGTCAGCCACGGGGTGCGCTCGTGCGTGGTCTCGGTACAGCTCTATTTGCCCCAATTCACCCAAATATGCTCGACACCAAGCAGTGCTGGGACAAGGTCATCCAGCACCCAGGGCAAAGAAGCCAAGCTGCGTCCCCCTTTCCCTTGGGGGTTGGGGTCAGGGTGCCCCCTACCCTTGCAATAAACCATTGCGCCAGGGGCAGCCGCCCCCTCCTGCCCACCCCTTGTCCTGGCCCTGACGCCAAGGCCTGCCCACTGAGAGGCCGCACCAAGGGGGTTAAGCGGAGACTAGCAGAGTCATGTTAACTCGGGGGGGGGGGGGGGGTGTAAAGCACTGCGTTGGGTGCCCCTCTGAAGACCCACGTGTTACCGTATCCGACCAGCCAAAATCGCAGGTGGATAGATAATAGGACGCAATTATGCCACTTCCGTCTCACAAAATAATCCGCACCCGCTGAGTTGTGAGTTCGGCTTCTTTTTTTTTTATGGATTCCACCAACGTTTTATGCCTCTTTATTTTAACAAACCTTTTAAGTGAGATTAGAAAAGGGTGGCGGATATGAAAGGAAGGGGCGCCATCATTTGACTATGCCCTTTGGCATCCCGATTGTTAAAAAAGATGAAAACACCAAAAAAAAAAAATTTGAGAGTATCACAAATTCCATTTGATATATGCATGTTCTAAAGTATTCCCGCTATGAAAGATAAACAGGAGAGTCCTGAAGCCGCGCTTCTTGGCGGTAATAGATTTCTGAGTACGGGCAATATATTGTAATGGCATGTCAATGGCCGCCGTGATTTATTAACCCTATTAGCGTTGGGTTGGCCAGCAATATATCGAGTGTGTGGATTCAT
The DNA here is from genome assembly GCF_037356315.1 of Lithobates pipiens. Taxonomy (NCBI): domain Eukaryota; kingdom Metazoa; phylum Chordata; class Amphibia; order Anura; family Ranidae; genus Lithobates; species Lithobates pipiens. The sequence goes on along the minus strand of NW_027507685.1, from coordinate 259,400,620 downwards.
TCCCCCCCCCCCCCCCCAAAGAATAATGTTGGAGAGATAAGATAGAGATGGGTAAGATGTCACGCCAAACAGAAGCAAAATCCAATAAAAGTTTAAACATTAAAGGGCGACTCCGGCATTGCAATCATATTGCAGGTTGAATATTATATCCTGTGTCCAATGGCTGTCTAGAATAGAGGCGGCGACAACACTTTCGCAGCCTACAGATTTTAGCTGCCACCAGCAGACATCAATGGACTGTTCACCCTGAGCTCCCTTCACGAAGCTTAAAGTGGTTGTAAACTCGCATTATATATGCCTACCGAAGTGACTGGGCCTCCTACATAACAAATTCTCCTACATAAGTTGTATCTGTTTCTCTGCTGCCCCCTCTCCTCTACAGCCTTCTAAAACGCACAAATAAAAGGCGTTTTCTTAGCAATAGCAGGCAGGGAGGTGAAAATCTGATGTCACACACCACACAGCAGATTGAAGGAAGCTGAGTGTAAAATGAGATCTGAGGCGAGGGAAAGGACACCTCTCTCTCTACACAGTCTCAAAGGGAAACCTGGAACTCAGATATTGTTCCCATGACATAGAAGTGATTGTCAGGGGGTTTAAATAACCAGCATTATTCAAAAAACTGAAATGTGGGATGAGCAGAACCACACAGCAGAGAGCTGAGTGTAATATGAGATCTGAGTAAAGGGAAAGGACACACCCCACTCTACACGGTGTCATAGGGAAACCTGAAACCGTTCCCAAGACAGGATTGTCCGGTAGTTTAACTATCCAGCATTAATCAAAAACTGAAATGTGAGATGAGCAGAACCACACAGCATAGAGCAGAGAGCTGAGTGTAATATGAGATCTGAGTGGAGGGACACCCACCCCCCCCCCCCTACACAGTCTCATAGAGAAACCTGGATCTCAGATACTGTTCCCATGACATAGAAGGGATTGCAAGGTGGTTTAACTATCCAATATTAATCAAAAAATGAAATGTGAGATGAGCAGAACCACACAGCATAGAGCAGAGAGCTGAGTGTAATATGAGATCTGAGTAAAGGGAAAGGACACACCCCCCTCTACACGGTGTCATAGGGAAAC